>NC_061514.1:175983357-176063545 GCF_022539505.1 Lolium rigidum | reverse complement strand
TTTAGTTGCTAATGATGGCTCTATGATTTGAAATAAAGTACCATGATCATCTGTTCTAACCTTGGGTTTAGGTTAGAAGCAAATTAGGGTTCACATGTAATAATGGAACTAGGGTTCCTAATTAATTTAGGGTTTTAGGAGTCACATGAAATGATGAGTTCCTGGTTCTATTACTGATCAAATTAGGGTTTTCTAAATACCCTAAGTTCTTGAATTAATAACTTCACTTTAAGGTTGAAGTTATTAATATCTTTGAAATAAAATTAATATTGGATTTGGCATTTTATTATTTTCAATGAATTAATAATTAAGGTAATTATTAATCAGGGTTAAAATCTCCACTAATAAAGATTTATTAAAAAAACCAATAAAGAAAATAACTTTAATGTTTTCTTTGATTTCTTACTGGTTTTTATTTATTTTAGAAGGTTTTCTTAATTATTGAATTTTAATTCAATTTAGAATTAAAATTAAAGGCTTAATTAACAGTGTATTAAACAATTAAATTTTTATTTAAAATAAAAATTTCATATTATATTTTTATTAAATAGAATTTACTTTTATAAGAATTTTGATATCTTATTTTTATTTTTCTGAGTTAATATGATTTTTCTATAATTATTTGAAGTTGCGATGAATTGTTGAATTGAAAAATTAAAACGAAATGACTAAACCTACCCGGCCAGTTTACCCACGCAGTCACTGACTGGTGGGCCAAGGCCACGTCACCTGCCACGCGTCTTTTGACCAGAGTCAAAATCGACGACGTGGCCAGGAGCATGGTGACCGGCGGGCAGACATCGCCGGCGTCGCTGATTCCGGCCAAGCCCGGCTGGGCGACTGGTTCCATTCGAACCAGCGCACCGCGAGGGGCCTAAAGGTGGCGGCGCCACCTCCTAATGGTCGTCGGAGCGGCGGCGGCGTTCATGTCCGACGGCGGCGCTCACAGGCGATCAAACGCGGCGGCGTTCCAAGCTATTATCGAGGATGCCGAGCACACGAGGAGGAAGAGGGACTCACCCTGAGCAAGCAGTGGCTTGACGGCGAGGCAAATGGAGGTCTAGTCCGCCGGAATTTGGTGTTGCCTGTGTCGGAGAAGATGATCTCGCCGGCGTTGATTTCGGGTGCCTCAGCTCAATTCCTCCCGTGGATCGGGCTTGTCGATGACGGCGGTCATGCCTGGTGTGCCCAGATCGGCTCGAGGAGGCTTCAGTCGCCGGCGGTGATGGGGACTGGGGCGGCCAGGGTTTCGGCATGTGGTGAAATGGAGCGAAAAGAGGAAGAATCGGCGCTAGGTCTTCGTCTAGGTTATTTATAGGGCTCCGTAACTCGCCTCGTCACGTAATCGAGCAAGGGGAGGTCGACAGCGAGAGAGAGGAGGAGAGGCACGGCGTCGTGCTGGCCGGCATGCGGGAGGAGAGGATGAGGACGAGCTCCTCCAGCTGTTTTTGGACGAAGGGGTATCTGGGCTGCTAAGTTGGTGATTTGGGCCGTGTTGGTGGGCTGGGTGCTGGGCTGCTAGGTGGGCTACACGGCCGTGTAAGGCAGTAAGCCTCCTCTTCTCTTTTTTTCTTTTTCTGTTTTCAATTTTCTATTTTGTATTTCTTTCCAATTTGAATCTGATTTGAATTCCTAATTCATTTGCAGGTTTCGAGTGGGTTGAATTTGATTAAGTTGTAGAACAATGATTATTACATCATTCCTTCTATTTAGAACAAGGATTTTATTTTTGGAGTGTATTCCATATTTTTAGGCTTATTCAAAATATCAATTAATCATGAATTTAGGCCCTCATTTGGATTTCACACCACTTTTGTGAATCAATTTATTTGGAATTAATAGAGTTGATAATCTCAACTCAAAGTATTTCAGAGTTAGTTATAAGGAGTTGATTTCTATTTGAGAAATTGGTTGTTCACATATGATTTTATGTGAGCATTAAATCTATTAGGGTTTTATGATTTCCATTACAAGCCCCTTGTAAAGCTAACACTATTATTATCATTGAAAGGATCTAGGGTAGGTATTGTTCCATCATGGTTGTTCTTGGTTCCCAAGATAATTAGTTGATCACTACACATATGGTTTGATTATATAACTTAGCATTAGATGTTTCTTATGCTTTATAATTGAAACATTGGATTTAATTAATAAACCATTAGGGTTCTAATGATATTTACCTAGTGGCATTTGGTTTGAATCTCAATTATGGCATGGGTTTATATTATGATCACCATAGTGATACATAACTAAGGTTGGGATTTAATTATAGGTTGTAGAGATGAGGGGACACCATATTGCATTTGCTAGAGTTTAATCTCTCCTTACCATGGTAATATGGTTAGTTGCTTCATATGTTATGTGCTTCTCTAATTACTAAGGATTTGAGAATTGGTTTTATCTTCTACCAATTAACTTCTATTATTGTCTCCAACTTATAATGGAAGTAACTACATGGGTTACAGTTCTTTTTATAGTTAACTTTGGTCATATGGATGTATGGTTTCTCACCATATAAAATGGAGAGTTTAACTCTAAGGTTTTCTTAGGTTCTTAAATCTATGGAATATAGATATGGTAGGATTCTACTTATGATCAACAAGTGATTCACAAGTTAAGGTTGGAATATAAGCATATAGTTACTTACTAGTGATCTCTCTATTATTTCATGTGGAAATGGGATATTCTTATCCTATTAGGGTTTAACTTATCCTCACATACCTCAAGAGCATGATCATGGATTAGGCATGATCAACTTGTTCTTAATCTCTCTACCTCAAGTTCTTAGGGTTTATGATCATCACTCAATTTATAATGATCAAGGTTTGGCTTCCTAAGATATCTCTCATTTAATAGGTTTCTCACTTTCATGATCAAGTATTATCTTGATTAATCTAGGGTATAGTACTTCTAATTTACCTTCTTGAATGGGACTACTAGGGTTGCCCTAAAGTTTATATCCCGAAGAATGCCCGAGATAATTACTTAGGGTTCTTCTTAAACAATGATGATTTAATCATCAGGACACATGGATAGTTCTCTCTCATTTAGGAAGGACTTTAATACTAACTCTGAAGTTAGGCTCCATAGAGATTGATGTGATCATCAAAATCTATGTTTAACATAGTTGGTTTCTCTCTCTAGGGATTGTTTTGATTGACATCCTAGGGTTGCTCTTAAAGATGATGATTTGAATACTTGGATGTATATCCAGTGGTTTAGCTCAAGGTTTGTTATTGCTTTTCTAATAATTAAAATAGAACTCTCACCTCTCTAGGTTAGATGCTTAACTATTTGGAATGGAAAAGGATATATATTTCTAGAGTTGCTCTCCTGGTCATGATTCCATGTTTTAAGTGGAATCAATACCATGAGTATATGGTAGGATCATGAATTAGTTTTCAGATATGGAAAAGATAAGTGAAGAATAGTTTCTTCAATTATTGTTACTGACATCCATTGGCCTCGGCAGTCGGCGACCTCCCACGGCCGACCACGGAGAAAGGGACATTAGGAAGAACAGTAGCGTTGAGACAGAGGAGAAGACACTGGTGCTCTCGGTTTACTTTCCTGACAATGCATCGAACAAATCAGGTGAGGACGTCTACTTCAATAGTTAGGTCTATATTTTTAAAAATGTCAAACTATGTAAAATTTAACCAAATTTTTAGAATGAACTATTATCACGTATAATACAAAATCAACATATCATTATGATGAAGTATATTTTCATACGATCTCTATATGATATTATAGTTGTTAATATTTTTTCTAAAGGTTTGATCAAAGTATGTAGTTTGACTTTTTAAAAACAAAATAGGACTTATTTATTAGAATGGAGGGAGTAGTATTAGACTAGTCACAGTGCATAGTATCATATAGAAATATCATGCGTATGATACTACTATATGATATTATATCCACAATGCATAGTATCATGTACTAGTATCATAGTTTTTTTATATTAATTGATTTGTATAATCTCAATGCAAATCTATGTACAAGATGTATTTGACATTAAGTTTTCGAGTACTACGTGCTATGAAACATTATCTACCTATGATACTACAATCTTCTCTCTCATTTTTAATTGCACTGTCACATCAGCTTTTTGCATGCATGAGATACATGATACTACCTATGATACTTCGATTGTGGGTAATCTTAGAGCATCTCCAGTCGCGTCCCCCAAATGACATTTGGGGGGCCGCGGACAAGAAATGGGGGAAAAAGTTGTCCAGTCGCGTCCCCCAAAGCTAAATAGCGCCTCATTTTGTATCCGGCGGACACAAAAACAGCGTCCACATGCATGCATGCAGCCCCTAGTTGAAAGGATGAGATGTCGCTTAATTAGAGGGAGGGTGAATAGACGTTTTAAAAACTCTTGCGGATTTGGTTTGTAAGAATACGGAATTAAACTAACGTTTATTTTACAATCACAAATCCTAAATATGCTAGGCTCACCTAAGTGCAACAACAACAATTAGAGCTAAACAAGATAGGCACAAGATATATGTAGCACAAGTGATAGCAAGATAAATGTACTTCAAGCACGATGGCTATCACAAGGAAAGTAGCTCGGGTATAGAAATAACTGAGGCACGCGGAGATGAAGATGTATTTCCGTGTTCCCTTCCTTTGCAATAAGGTATGTCACGTTTGGAGAGGTGGAGGTCCCACGAAGGATTCCCCAAAGCCACGAGACCTTCTTCTCCGAGCCAAACCCACGAAGGATAATGACCCTTTCCTGATGGTTAGCTTTTCCTCCACTCCGGAGATGGCAAGCTCCACAACCACTTCACAAGCTCCACGAAGGAGAAGTCCGAGCCTCTTCACAATCTTCCACGAAGAGGTCACTGGGACAGCAACAAAGCCAACTAGGAGGTTACCCTCCAAGAGTAACAAGCTCACGGTCTCTCACTCGAACTAATCGTGGTGGAGATTTCAACACTATGCAATAATGCAAAGCAAGAACACCAAAGGTGTTCAAATCCTTCACACTCAAATCCCACCAAAGCAACAAAAAATGCTAGGATGAGATTAGAGAGGAAGAAGAAAGAGGAAATCAACAAATGACTCCAAGATCTAGATCCAAAGGGTTCCCCTCACTTAGAGGAGAAATGGATTGGTGGGGATTGTAGATCTAGATCTCCTCTCTTAGATCCCTCAAGAATGAGCAAGAATCATGGGGGGAATCAAGAGATAGAGCAAGTTCTTCAAAGTCAACAATGGAGGAGAGAGAGTAGAAGAACTAGTTAAGACCAAGGTGGAAGAAGGCCTATTTATAGCCCAAGCCGAAATCTAACCGTTGGGGAAGTGTCTAGCTCAGCACAGTTGAGGAGGCCGGTCAACCGGGCCTGGGGCCGGGCCATCCAGCGCAGGGGCCGGTCAGACCGGGCCACAGGCTGGACCGTCCGGTCCAAACCGGGCCTGGCGCCGGGCCGTGACCGGGGTGGGTCTTGGTCATGCAGTACATGTCTCCGGTTGTCACCGGAGCAGGAGCTGGTCCGCACCGGGGCAACCGGTCCGCAGACCGGTCCGATCGGGCGTGGGGCCGGACTAGTCCGGTCCAAACCGGACCTCAGGCCGGGCCAGCACCGGGCGAAGCTGAAAACCTTACTGGATAGTGTCTGGTGTGCACCGGTCCAGGGGTCGGTCGGCGTTGGACTGGCCGGTGCCACGGCCGGTCCAGCCGGACCTTAGGCCGTGCGGGCACCGAGCGATAGTGCTAGAATACGCACGACTCTGAAGACCTTTTCTTTTCCTTTTAAACAGAAAATGCTCCCGAACTCCGAATGAAATGAAACCAACTTTGTTGGAAAGATAACTACGAATAGAACCCCAACAAATATGGAGACTCCTCACAGGATATTTTTAGATAATTCTAGAGAGGGAGTCTGCCACAGTCAAGAAACGGTGCAGACGTTCAAACTCGAAAACGCAATAGAAGATGCATACGGATTCCGTTTTTGATGAACTTGGTCTTGTTGTAAAGCTAGCAACAAGCTCAAGAACCTCTCACAGAGAAACACCAAGAAGTAATAGGGATATGCAAAGTATGCAAAGGGTTGAGCTCCCTAAGACGATGTGATCATGTTACCCAATCGAAAGTCCCTCTTGATAGTGCGGCTATCTATCCTATAATCCGGTCTTCCAACAACCACCTTGAGACCGGTAAAAAGAAAACCTAGCAAGGTCATACTTTTGCCTTGCGCGTCCCGCTTAATGTTGATGATAACTCTTCAATCTCCACTCAAATCGGAATGCCTCACTTGATCATCGTTACTTCGTGAAGACTCACAAATGCTCCCACATACACCATGATGGGAAAGCTCCATTGATGCACATCTTCACATGTCCATTATCACCAAATGGATGGCAAGCTTCAAGCATATGATCCTCTTGAGATGCTCAACTTGAACTTGCCCAACTCAACTTTGATGACGATCACCACTTGACGTCATCCTCTCATGGGCTATATGAGATCTCACTTTTGATGCATGCACATGGAAAGATACCTAACCCACATAGACAACACAAGGGAACATATATGATGGGTTAGTTCATAAAGCATAATTAACATAGCTTACCATATCACATGGCTTCTCGTGGCACATTCTTCATGCTTCATGTGTTGACCAATCTTGAATCTATTCTTCACTCTTTGTATTGGTCAACCTTGTATCTTCTCATGCTCTATCATACTATCTTGAGGTGTATTTAGAATTCTTCATTTGTTTGCATGCTCTAAATCTTAGTCAACCATAGCTCAACTTATGAAACTATCATGACACCGACTCAAGATCTTGATCATTCATTGCTTATCACATAAGCTAGAGCATGGCAAATATTGAGCTCCACATAAGAACTCCTTCTTCATTTCTTCTTCTTGATCATATCACATATATGTCTTCAAATCGATGATCTTGATGCCAATACTCAAGGTATATCTTTTATCTTCATGGCATCCATACTTGAATCCAACACATGGAATACAAGTAGTACCTATGGAATATTTCTTCATATAAACTTAATGAAAACATTAGTCCATAGGGGTTGTCACTAATTACCAAAACCACATAGGGGCAATATACCCTTACACTAGTCCCCACATGCCATTCTCTTTTCCCACACTTTCTTTCACCTACTTTTCCCACATGAGGTGGTCTCCTCTATTAAAATGCATGCATCCGAACGTTGTCTGAGGGACGCGGCTGGGAAGGGCCTCTTTTTTGTACAGATTTTTAGTCTCTTTTTGTCCGGCGCGGTCTCAAACGTGCCCCAAATCGTTCGTGCCGGACGTTTTTTGAGGGACGCGGCTGGAGATGCTCTTAGGGCATCTCCAACGGGGCGACGCAAACGGACGCTGAGCGACCGTTTGCGTCCGTCGTGACCGAAATGCGTCTGGGCCCTGCTCCTGCGGGGCGACGCAAAGTGACCACCGCAACGACGCAAACCTGGCCCAAATATGCGCCAGGTTTGCGTCTCTGCGGACGCTCCGTGGTCGCGCCGAGCGTCCTCCTTTTCTTACCCGGTCCCGCAAGTCAGGGACAGCGAAATCGACCGCTTTGATTTGCTTCTTCTTCCCCTTCTTTGTTGCCCTAGTGCGACGCCACCACCCCAACCCCACCCGTCGTTTTCCCGCCGCAGCGCCGCAGTACTCGCCGTCGGCTCGGTTCTCGCCGCGCGGGAGAGAAGGATCGTACTCGGGGTTGGCTCCGACGCGTACCTGCCGGTTGTTTTGGGGCCAAACGTTGTCGGTTGCGCCACCGTACCGCGCCGCCCACGACATGTTCGGTCAATTGCGCCGGTAAGTTTATTCTCCTGTTTTCGGCGCTATTGTGCGCGGCCATTGATCCACAGTTCATACCCACGCATATGAACATGTGGCAGATGCTGGAGAAGTTCCGCGCGGAGGTCGTTGACTCCTCTTCCGATGAGGAGTCCGATCAGTCGACGCAGACATTGGCAACTACTGCGGCCTCCATGATCCACGAGTTCACTTCAAACCAGGGGCCGGTGCACCGGGGCTCTGTCAAGAGCCGCTCAAAAAACCTGCCACGCAACAGAGTGGAACGGCAGATCCGGCTCCACAAGGACTACTTCCACCTCACCGATCCGGTGTTCAAGGAAAAAATGTTCGGGCGCCGGTACAGGATGTCAAGGGAGTTGTTCATGGTAATTCTCCGGGGCGTCTGACACTACGAACCCTACTTCCAATGCAGGCCCGATGCAACAGGTGCGCTAGGCTTCACCTCCTACCAAAAATGCTCCGCGGCTATTCACATGCTCTCATATGGAATGACTGCTGATTTATTCGATGAGTATCTTCGAATGGGTGAGAGCACCTGCCTTGAGGCCATGTACAGGTTTTGCCGAGGCGTGAGTGTCGTGTTCGGACAGCTTTACTGTAGGGAGGCAAATGTTGAGGATACAAGGCGGCTGTTATCTATCAACGAGTCTAGAGGGTTCTCAGGAATGATTGACAACATAGATTGTATGCACTGGGAGTGGAAGAACTGTCCATTTGGATCGCAGGGTCAGTACAGCGGGCATGCGGAGGGACGAACTGTCATTCTTGAAGCTGTCATATCTCAAGATTTATGGATTTGGCATTCATTCTTTGGCATGGCCGGTTCCAACAATGACATCAATGGGTTGCACCGATCACCGGTTTTCAACAGGCTCATGCAAGGCAAAGCTCCCCGAGTGAGCTATGAGGTCAATGGAAATGAATATGACAAGCCATATTATCTTGCTGATGGCATCTACCCTGACTGGGCCACACTGGTGAAGATTGTCCATAATCCAAACTCCAAGAAGACGAGGAGGTTTGCCAAGATGCAAGAAGCTTGCAGGAAAGATGTGGAGCGCGGATTTGGTGTGCTCCAAGCTCGGTGGGCAATTGTCCGTCACCCGGCAAGAACATGGTCGCCGAAGACCATGCATGAGGTAATGACATGCTGCGTGATCATTTACAACATAATCGTTGAGAACGAGCGTCCTGATGGCCGCAATGAGAACCACTGGAAAGTCCAAGGTGAGCTGGTTGTGCCACTCCCTGGGGCTTTATCTTGGGAGAACTATCTGCATATGAATGTAGAAGTCACTAACGAGAACGTGTGCAAACGGCTGGCCATGAAGACCATGCCTAGAGGAATACAATCTTATTTTCATGTAGACTTTTAAAATTTTGGATGTAATAGACTTCGTTGAAACTCTTTAGTTTGTCGTTTTCAGACTTCATAATTCACGCCGACGTGGAAATGCGCCGGGCCGCTGCAGACACCCTCAGGCGCAAACGGACGCGCGGACAAAAACGTTTTTTCTCGCGTCGACCGCGTGACGCAAATGGACGCTCGCGGACACCGATTTGCGTCGCCCGCTGGAGATGCCCTTACAGGACACATGAGCACACCAAATTTAATATGTACCATAATCCGGACAACGTCACCGAGAAAGGCCAAACCATGGAGTGACAATCTGCAGCACGAAGAAGTCGATGGGGTGGAGAAGCGGAAGTACTTCACGAGTTCACGTAGGACACGTTCGTGTCCGACTCCCGTACGATGCAATATCTAGCCGTGTGATGTAGTTTGGTGAAACCAACAGACGATCTGATGTGCCATGTTATCGGACAAGAATCGTACAAAATCAGTCATGTGTATAGCAGGACTCGTGAAGAAGTATTCCGATGTTGACTAGGGTTCGGTGGCCTGCATGCCCCTTGGCTCGCATCGGGCCAGTAATTTTCGGCCTGTTTGGATGCCTAGGCCGAACCGTATTCTTGCATCGACGGTTCTCAAAGCACCCCTGGGACGGAGCCTGGAGGCATGCCTGGAATGACAGCTTCTCCGGGGCCAGGCCCGTTGTGGCCAGAAGGTTGCACACGTGGGGAAGGGAGGCGAAAACGCCGCATCCCTTCGGGAACACGCGCCATAATTAGCCTCACCGCTCCCCTCTCCTTGCTCTCACTCGCGACCGCACTCTCACCTCCCCCAAATTTTCACATCACCCGGCGGTGTCCATTAGGATATGGTTCGGATTGATGTTTGCAAGGTGTTCCTCGCCATTGGTTGTTGTTTTTGTCCAGTTCTTGCTGTTCACGGTCTCGATTTGCTTAGATCTGTTACTCTAATATCGGATTGTGGTAGATCCTTCATAGACCGGGCTTTGGATTCGTGAAACTGGCAGATTGTACTGTGCATGCATAGAGGGGAAGGTTTTTTGTGTTCGGGTTTAGCATGTTGTGATTGTTGTGCGAAAGATTAAGCTGAGTCGCGCTAATTTGTTCAGACGTAGGAGGAGTGGGAGGACTTAAAGAACGAAGTTGGTATGCTCAAGAATATGCAGAGAACACAAGCACAAGTGATGAGGCCTAAGAAACATGAATAGGAGACAGAAAAATAGGCTTTGGAGGCTGAGAAGAGAAAACTAGAGTATGACATATACTGCTTCAAGTGAACTTTGCAATCAAGGGCAAGCTCAAGAGGATCAGGGCTACTTGTGACGAGTGATGAATGTGATGTAGATGTATTGTACGAGAATTTGTAATGTGGCCTAAGTAGAAATTGTAATGTATCCTAAGTACCACTCGTAATGTACTCAATTTAAACTGCTACTTGTGTTGTTTCTTGATTGAACTAGGCCAATGATTATAACCTGGGATCATAGTATGAGGAGATGATTGATCAGAACCTATGGTATGACTTAACATGACCATGCCATTGGTTCTGGTCAAACAACTCCTACACATGTCATCATTGTATGAGGTCTCTGATACCTTGCTTTGCATGTTTCTGCTTCTTCAGTTCTGCATTGGCCAATGATTTAACTATGGCACAACGACGGACAGGGTTGCCCTCAAACTTAGTCATGTGTGCCATATTACTTACACTCTAGACTTAGTTTGTGGATAATCCCTTTGTCTGTCGTGTGATCCTACATATGAGGCCTCGTTTTGGTATGTCTGGTGCATTGGCCAATGATTCAACAAAGGCACAATGGAAGGCTAGGCGGTGGCCTCAAACTTAGTCATGTGTCCACAGTACACTTAGCTGTGTTTGGATGCACACAATTTGGTCTTGGAATTGAATTGGGCAAAGATTCCAAATCCAAGATGGAAATGAATTGGACTAAAATTCCAAATCTGTTGTTTGGGTGTGCTTAGAATTTGCCTTTGGAATCAAATCATGGTACAAATTCCTAATCCTGTTTGGATTGTAGTATGGAAATGAATTTGTGGTATTTTTCTTGGTCAACGCAAGGGAAGGGAGGGGCCGGCGGTGGAGGTGCAGGCGGAGCCGCCGGTGAGCCTGTGGCCGGCGGTGGAGTGCGGGAGTGGCTGGCGGTCGCTTGTGGCTGGTGGCCGGTGGTCGGCGGTGGAGTGCAACGCCGTTCCCCAACGCGCCACATTAGGGTTAGGGCTCCCGCGGGCACATACGAGAAGCTCGAGGGGGAGGCGCGGGATGGGCGACTGGGCGGGAGGGCGCAGCTGTGTGCCGCCGCCGGATCTCCAGTCAATGGCGCCGCGCCGGAGTTGGAGAGGACAGGAAGGGAGGAGAGGAGATGTGCGCCGCCGCCGGGTCTCCCGTCAATGGCGCCGCGCTGGAGTTGGAGAGGACAAGGATGCATGGAAAAGATGTGCGCCGCTGGGTCTCCAGTTGCTGGCGCCGCTGCCGGGGTCTCCCGTCGCTGGCGCCGCGCCAGAGTTTGGAGAGGACAGGAAGCAACGGGAAGGGAGGAGAGGAGCTCGTGAGGAGGGAGGCCAGGACGTACCGCTTCGCTTCGCTCGGTCGTTTCCGTGCGTTTCCGAGGGAGCGAGCTCGGAATTGTTGGCCCGCTCTTTACACATGAGGATTCCGAGCGTGGAAATTTGTCCCAATTCCGAGCGAAGATTCCGAGCGCAGTCCAAACGCCAGAAAGCGCGGAATTGGACCTAAATTCCAATTCCATGCCTAGTTTCCGTGCAACCAAAACTTTGTGGCCACTCCCTATGCCTGCCGTGTGAGCAAATGTATGAGGCCTTACTAATGTTAATGTCCGTTTTCATCTAGACTACTTGTGAGCAGGCACACCTCTAATGGCTTGTGTTCTTCTGGCAGGCTGAGAAGATCATGCCTGGGTCACCTGCTGAGGTTCCCGGCAAGGGACCGGCGAAGAAGCGTCGTGGAAGGTCGGCTAAGGTCGGCCACTTCCACGAGGAGGCAGGGACGGACCACTTCCTCAAAATTATCTTCAAGCCCACCTTCGACCGGCTCATGATCCCTAAAGCTTTCGTCAAGTGGTTCGGAGAAATTTCTTCCAACATCATCGTCACCACCAACACCGGATGCAACTGGAGGATGACTACGAGGAGAGAAGGCAATGAAGCATACATCGACTAGGGATGGACGGCCTTCGCCGTCACCCATCAGCTCAAGGTAGGCCAGTTCCTCACCTTCAGGAAGGTGTCCTCCTTCAAGTACAGTGTGGTCATCTTCGACCACACCTGCACTGAGGTGGTGAGCAGGTGGCCGTACCATGGCGATGACACCAGGTGTGTCGTCTCGGAGAATCATGTCTGAAGCTAACCTGCTACCATGTCGTGTCTAGTTCTTGTTCGTGTCTAGTGTGTTGAACTATGATCTTGTCTGCCGTGTCTAGAACTATGATCGTGTCTACAAAATGTTGTATCGTGAACTTGTGTCGGCTATGATCACTGCTAAGTTCTCTGTCGTCTATGATTGTACTCTTACTTGTGTTGTTGATCGCTGGTAACCTCACCACTAAAGGGAAGAGGTTAGCAAAATCGAATTATGGGTTGCAACCAAACACTATTGGCGCCATTCTAGGCAGCTACAAAGGCTGAAAACCGACCTACCAAACGACCAGAGTCCAAATCTCCACGGACCTAAAATCTCTGTGCAGATCACCAAACAAAGTTGCTTTCATGGTCCATGGCCTGTGACGGGCAGAAGCTCCTTCGCACTACGCCAATGGTGCAGAAATTAGCTACAGACAACCAAACGCGCCCTAGATAATCAGAGTCGAGAAAGCGATGGACAAGGCAATTATCAACGACAAACACACAATTATCCACCGCACGGGGCCACGGGGAACCTAGATCATTTTTTAATACTTGAAAGTTGAAACCAGCAGGACTATGCAGACCACCAACAGAGTTTACAAGTCAGACACATCATCATGCCATTGCCAGCACATGGCACTGCAGGCAAGTAGATGAGCCCCCTAATTAAAAATACGATCACGATAACAGACTTCGAAATCAGGGGAAAAAAGTGATGAGATGATATTTTGCTTCCTTGAAAAGAACGGCATGGCAAGCCAAATCAAGATCACAGGACATTGCATCGGTCAGTAATGACCCGCCCCATTCCTGAATCAACCTTGAGGCAAACTAGCTGTACGGTGCATCGTTTTTAGCACGAAAGCCGTATGAATTTAGCACAGAAGGCATCTGCCAGGTTCAGAAGATGGCCCCACGCAGCCCTGATGAAAGGCACACACCACTTCAGGAATGAGGAGGAGCACCCGAAACTATGCCATTTAAGTTGAGACAAGTTGTCAACCAGTGATGCGCTCAGTTAGCAGATACGGTTATCGCCCTTCAGCGGCAGGTTTTTCCATGGCTGAAGACTACTGTAACCAAGACGCCGCTTCATATCATTCACTATAATTGGCTACAGAATAAGTAATTAGTGGCTACAAGGTTTCAAATTGAGCAGTTTAATTAAGACGGTTAAGTTGGGATTGTATTCTCCTCTAGAACGAGAGTCGATATGCCTATGGCATCCAACCAATATGGATAGCGAACCAAAATTCGTAAGAAGGCTTCAAATCAAGCAATGTAGCTAGAACATATTATAAATCAGGTCCAGATTATCGGGCAAGGCAAACCAACTACTTCCCTCAAGCAACAACCATAATAAAACCAAGAAATGCAGTACATAGGAATTAACCCAAACCAATTCATAGATAGATAGATAGCACGGATGAGCAACCCGGATTCCAAGATCCAGCCACCCACTCGGTTCCAATTTCAAAAGGGTATAATAGAGATAGATAGATAACAAAGTACTAGCAGCACCTCAAGCATTCGGTGTACAGAGCACACAAATCCAACAGATATCTTGATGCCTATGTATGTGTATCTCGAACACCCAGAAGCACTAGATACCAAGCGTCACAAGTAGGCAACCGCGCAGAGCTGCTTACTTGCCACCACCAACCTCCTTCACGGCGCAGATCTGTTCTTCACCCATGGCACACATCACAGACAGGATCAGGTCCTTGCCCTCTTCAAATCCACTCTTGATCTGTATTTCAGAATAAGACATTAAGATAATTGAACAGACAGTAGAGCAGAAAGTACATGCAGCTCAACAAGCTTTGATGGCTAGAGCAGAGCACTGACCTGTTTAACCAGATCTTCATCAGCAGGGAGCTTCAGGTCATCCTTAGTGTCGCCACTCTCAGTTAAGAGGCTGAGCTGTAAAATTCACATGAATTGTCAAAGTCAGGGAATGCTTTGCACAAAATGGACAGTAAAGCCAAATTGGAAACAAACATACATATCCATCTTCAGCAATGTCAATCAGCTGATAATCCTTGCGGTCAACATGGGGGATCTGGATGATAGCGCGATAGAGGAAGTTAGATAAGATTGGACAAGTAACAACAACCCAACGAAATGAAGCATGATCTCCATGTAGCTTACGTCACAGTTGTGGGATGAAGGAACAATATCCTCAAGCTTCTTTGAGTTAAAGATGTCAATGGCAACGAAGTGGCACTTTGCGTGACCATGCTTCCCAGTCTTGGAAGTGGAGACCTCAACAACCTAGAACAAAGTTTATAAACCAATTAATTTTCAGAAAATGTGTTGGACAACAAGTACTTCTTCTTATGGAGGACAAGAAAAGAATTATCAAGTTAACAGCAGATATTGGACAATCAGACGTGCAAAGTAAAAGAAACGCAACCATAATTCAGCAGCAAACACTTGGGAAATTATAAGCACAGATCTGAGAAAAAGATACAAACAGCATCTATTATGTGGAGGTACGGAGTGGAGACTGGCAGTATTGTACTTTAATAACAGACTAAAACTGATTAAATATGTGCACTGATGATTAATAAGAGACCCAAAACTGATTAAATACGTAAACCGCTGATTAAATACCATATACTGATTAAATACGTAAACTGCTGATTAAATACCATATACACCCTCCTCCGTCACATAATATAAGATGTTATTGTGCCAAATATATCAGTGAGCTATGACATAAATATGTCAACTGGTGATTAAACAAGCAAGTTAAATCCCTCGAATAACAGAAATCACCATTCACAACTAATTTCCCGAAATCCTGCCATGGCAAGATTTACTGAAACACGGAGATGCAAAAGATCCTAATCCATAACGTGACAGATCTAGCCTCGTCAAGATTTCCGGGAACAAGGAGCTGGATACCTAGGTAAAGATTCAAATCCACTACCGCGGATACAAAGAAACGAAGTGAAATTACTGAAGACTTGTAGATCTACAAACTCCTAAAAGGAAAACTAACCATCGCAGTAGATTCCCAGACGCATCAACCAACCAACCAACCAAACAGAAAATAACACAATCAAGCACAAGCAATCGTATCGGATGACTAGATCCAAGAGGCGCAGACCTTGCAGGGACGGCCCTTGATGACGATGTGTCCACTCTTGCGGATGGTGCCGGCCTGCTGCGGGTAGGTCTTGGAGGCGCCGGAGTCGGCCTTGGACTCGAAGTGGTGCTCGTCGGTGTCCGACATCTCCGACGATCCTCCTGAGTACTGCCACAAGGACAAGGATAAGGGAAAGAGGACGATGAGAAGAAGGAACTCGGAATCGATTGGATTTACGGCGGATCTGTATTGGGGAGGGGCGGGGGGAGGAGGTGCTCACCGGCGGTCGGCGGGGGTTCGGAACGGAGGCGGAGAGGCAGCGGCAGCGGAGGGTGGATGGATGGATCCAGGAAGCTAGGGTTCTTGGCTCCGCACTCCTCCCAGCTTTTTATGCGATGGGGATAGCCGCCGCCGGATAGGGGTTGCCTCTTTTGGGCCGCATGTCACATCAGTCCCTCATGGGCCGACACAAGGCCGTCATGTTTAGGCAGATGTGCAAGAGATCAGACCCATATATATGCGGCCCAAGTTCCATATTTTTGCAGTACATATGTTGAGGGTGTAAATAAAAAAGTAACAGCAAAGCAAAAGGCAAATGCCAGATTCGTTGGAAGTAACCAGTCAAACCGGGAGAAGTTGTTAGTATAAAACCATCACATTTCTAGCTGAATGTATAAAATAATATCATTTTATGTTTACATGATAAAAATCTATCATCTTTTATATGTGAATTGATACCGTTTCTGATCGGTGACACCGCCAAATTGATGTTGTGTAAGACCCACGTTTTTTGGAAACTAGGCAAGACTTGCGATTTCATTGATAAAGAAGAAGATGGTCGGTTAATTAACGGGTAACCGACCAGAAACCGATACAAGTGCATCAATGCCATCATGGAACACGACCATATTGGGCACACCCATACGATCGACCAGGTCAAATGCCAACAATCGGCCACACACTCCAACGTCTGCGACCATATTGCACCGGCATGGATCTAGGCATGGAGGAACCAAGATTTGCGACCAACATGCCACCGCGCCCCCGTGGCTTCACTGACCTCGCAGATCCGCCGCGCAAGCAGGAGATGGTCACTACGCCGCCATGCATCCATGCCCGCAGAAACGACGGCGCCACGCGAAGTCCCACCGCCCATTGTAAGGGTGCATTGCCCTTAAGTGTATTTTTATTAATTAATGACAATCCTTATGGATTAATGTTTTTATTGAGTCTACATGTACAAATACTCGATATGTTGCAAACGTATCTATAATTTTTGATGCTCCATGCTTGTTTTACATCAATTTATATATGTTTTGCTTACACTTCGTTGCACTTTTATACATTTTCCGGCACTAACCTATTAACAAGATGACACAGTGCTAGTTCCCTGTTTTCTGCTATTTTGTATTTCGGAAAAGTTGTGCATGAAATATTTTCGAATTGGACGAAACAAAAGCCAAAGTTAATATTTTTACGTAACAAATACAGAGTCCAGAGGGGGTCGAAGAGGAGCCACATGGCGGCCACGCCACACCTTGGCGCGGTCTGGCCTGGGCCCGTGCCAAGGGGTGGTGTGGGCCCTCCTGGCCTCCACCGACCTCGCCCTTTCGCCTATTTATTCACGATCTCGGGAAAAACCTAAACACCCGAGCCTTCATCCACAAAAAGTTTTGTTCGCGGCCGTCATTGCGGACCCTAACTCGGGAGGGTTGTGAAGCTCTTCACGGCACCCTGCCGGAGGGGGAAATCATCGCCGGAGGCATCTACATCGCCATGCCGGCTCCGAAGTGATGCGTGAGTAGTTCATCCCTGGACTATGGGTCCATAGCAGTAGCTAGATGGTTGTCTTCTCCAATTTGTGCCTCATGTTTAGATCTTGTGAGCTGCCCTAGATGGTCAAGATGATCCTTATGTAATGTTACATGTTGTTTTTGCTGGGATCTGATAAATATTGAATACTATGTTGAGATCGATTATATATTCTTGTCATATGTTATTTGTGATCTTGCATGCTCTCCGTTGCTAGTAGATACTCTGGCCAAGTAAATGCTTGTGACTATAAGAGGGAGTATTTATGCTCGATAGTAGGTTCATGTCTCTAGTTTTCTGGATGAGTGACAATAACTTCTAAGATTGTAGATGTGGTGTTGCTACTAGGCAGAAAACAACAATGTTTTATCCAAGTGTAATCCTATTGTTTACTTTACACACATTGCTTAATGTGATAATCTGTTGCTTGCAAATTAATACCGGAAGGTGGATTATTAGTCATAGACGCAGTTGGATTACAGTCTTTGTATTATGTTGTAATGCCCAAACGAATCTCATAGTAATCATTTTGTCATGTATGGTCGGTATTTTGTCATTTGCCCAGCTGTAATTTGTTCACCCAGCATGTTATTTATCTTTATGGAGAGACACTTCTAGTGAACTGTGGACCCCGGTCCTTTTCTTTACACTGATAAAGTCATCCACTGCAATCATGTTCTATTTACTTTTCGCAAGCACTGTTCTATTTAATTTCGCTGCAAACATCTCTTTTCGCTCGATACGTTTAATCATTTGTGTTTAGCAAAACCGGTGAGATTGACAACCTCACTGTAAGTTGGGGCAAAATATTTTTGTTGTGTTGTGTGTAGGTTCCACGTTGTTGCTGACGTCGGTAGTGCGCTCTGCCACTAGTTAGCTAGCAACACCTTCAGAAGTCACGCCTTTCTCCTACTAGTCGATTAAACATTGGTTTCTTACTGAGAAAAAACTTGCTACTGTGCTCATCATACCTTCCTCTTTGGGTTCCCCAACGGTGTGCAATCTGCGGTCATCAAGCTCTTTTTCTGGTGCCATTGCCGTGGAGAAAGAGGATTTTTGCAAAGGGAGTCTCTCATCTCCAATCTCTTTACTTTGTTATAGTTTTGCTTAGTTTATTTTATTTTGTCTTGTTTGCTTCATTATATCGAAAACATAAATAAATTAATTTCGATTATAGCTGTTATTTTTGTTGCTTTGTTTTAATTTTGCTAAAATGGCTACTCCTGAAAATACTAAGTTCTGTGATTTTACTAGCACAAACAACAACGATTTTATTTGTACATCTATTGCTTCACCTGCTCCCGAAGCAGCCTTTTATGAAACTGAACCTGCTTTGTTAAATCTTGTTATGGAAGAGCAATTTTCTGGTGTTACTACTAAGGATGCTGCTTCTCACCTTAATAATTTTGTTGAACTTTGTGAGATGCAAAAGTATAAAGATATAGATAGTGACATTATAAAACTGAAATTGTTTCCTTTCTCTTGAGAGGGAGAGCTAAAGATTGGTTGTTATCTTTGCCTAGAAATAGTATTGATTTCTGGGTTAAATGCAAAGATGCTTTTATTGGAAATATTATCCTCCTGCTAAGATTATATCCTTGAGAAGCGACATAATAAAATTTAGACAATTGATAACGAACATGTTGCTCAAACTTGGGAAAGAATGAAATCTTTGGTAAAGAATTTTCCCACTCATGGACTGACTACTTGGATGATCATCCAAACTTTTTATGCAGGACTGAATTTTTCTTCAAGAAACCTTCTGGATTCAGCTGCTGGAGGTACCTTTATGTCCATTACTTTGGGGGATGCAACAAAACTCCTTGATGATATGATGATAAATTATTCTGAATGGCACATCGAGAGAGCTCCGCGAGGTAAGAACGTAAATTCTATCGACGAAAGCTCCTCCTTGAGTGATAAGATTGATACTATTATGTCTATGCTTGTTAATGGTAAGTCTCATGTTGATCCAAATAATATTCCGTTAGATTCTTTGGTTGCTCAAGAAGAGCATGTTGATGTGAACTTCATTAAAAACAATAGTTTCAACAACAATGCTTATAGGAGTAATTTTGGTAGCAACAATTATAGGCCATATCTTTCTAATAATGGTTATGCTTATGGTAATTCTTACAGCAACAATAAAAGTGCACCCTCTGATCTTGAACTCATGCTGTCAACACCCGGATTTTTAATTCCATATGCCTGTTATGCCATACATCGCAATCCCAGGTATATTGTTTTTGCGAGACATAACAGTTGATATCACAGAACATTATTCATTACAAACCATAATCGTCTTACAACAAGGGATCTCATGATCCAATCTTAAAACAACAGTTGATCTAATGATCAGATACAAAACACATAGCGGAAGAAGCGTAGTAGCGGTCCATCAGTTCCACAGGCAACGCTTGACGTCGGGAGGTAGTCCTAGTTATCATAGACATCCTGCCGTCCATCCTCCTGGTACTGGTGCTCCTCTTCATAGTCTGGCCATTTGAATAGCCAGGGACAAATCCATGAGTACTTTAAAAGTATTCGCAAACTATCACTAATAGAAGTTCTAATAGCTCTAATCATGGTTCTAAGCTTCTAGGTGTATTTGCACAAAGCTAGTTTTATTTCATAAATACTTAATAGTCAAAAACTCTTTAGTTGTCTAAATTTACTCAAGTGGGAACATTAGTGTCATTCCCACAACTCTGTTGTGATCAAGTCAAATTCACCTTTCAAGTCATAAGTCATTTTTTGAAAACATCTGACAACGGAACAGTATGGCCATCCAACCGTCCATGACCGCGGACGCGGCTATTCGAATAGTTTAACACTCTGCAGAGGTTGTACATTTGTGCCATAACTTTTGATTACATCCGTCAGGGATAGCCATGAATAATCATACTCAGTATGCGGATCATCAACCATTAACCTTTCACTTACATACCCTAGTATAGGCACCTCCCCTATGAGTTTGGCCTCCCAGCGATGGCATTCTGCCATCCTGGGAACTGCACAGGGCTTGGGTAGGACATTCACCTCAATTTCACGTCATTTCACTTTTCACGGAGGCAGCCTCGGCATAACCCCTATGACGCTTGTTCAGAGGGAACCCATACTAAAATACATAAATTTCCAGTTAAGCCCTACCCATGATCAGGTATTGTGGGGGTACCCTAAAATTGGAACGGTATCGCATCCGAACCCAACCATCATTTTTTGTCAAATTCACCTTGTCATTCTGTTATCACCAGATTCTAACCAAGTCCGGAGATGGGCCGTGATCGAAGAAGGGCTTAGAGGACATGCATATGAAGTGTCTCTGAATCGGCCTTGTGCGAGAATTTGGGCTAGATTGCCCGTGTATCTGTATATTATGGTAGATTTAGAATTAAGAGATAAAGTTTAGTCGTACACGACTAGGTTTATTCCTAAGATAGAAAGTTCACGGACTATAAATATGTACCTAGGGTTATTGAGAAAGGAGGACGATCACGTTCACGACAAACCAATCTAGGCGCATCGCCACCCCTTGTTTCGAGGGTTTCTCCCGGGTAAGCAACATGCTGCCTAGATCGCATCTTGCGATCTAGGCAGTATCAGTTTATTCGTCGTTGGTGTTGCTCGTGCTGAAGCCTTTTTGATGGCGAGCAACACCCTTATCGTAGATGTTTTGGGCTGACGTCGATACTTTCATGACATGCTTGCTTAGCTACGCTACCCCTCAATATCTAGCTGCCCTTACACCTATCTTAGGTGTAAGGGCAGCATCTTGCTTGCTCTTTATTTAGTAGATCTGATCCGTTATAGTTGTTCCTTGTACTTCAAGGATTGGTTTGATATCCGCATGGTTAGGCCTTACAAACGGGTTGAACGATCCGGTAGCGCGTAAGGTATGGTTTACTAAACCCTAGAGGGATTGTTCCGGGGATCAACCTTGTGTTGGGTTTTAGGCCTCTTTAGGGCTGGTTTTCCATCATCTTACGTATCTGCTAGGCTTAACTACGCGTAGGATGTTCCGGTTATGCGGTGAAAACCCTAGACTATCGTAGATTGGTTTAGCTTGATATTGATAAAGCAGGACCCCCATGTTATTATAAATTTCTCCTATAAATGTTGCAAGACTACTCAGCCATCCAAGGGGTCTGAGAGGGGCAAAACAATCCTGGTCGCTCGTTTCTACTGCTACAGTGATTTTTACACCCCACTTTCTACCTCAGCCGTTAGATTCAGTAATTTCTTTCTCACCCTTCCCTGCTCATTCTGAGTTTGTGACGCCTGGGCCGGTGCGTGCTTGGGGCCACTCGTCTGGGACTACGAGCGTTCCTGCTCGCGTCCGCGAGAAACCCAAAAACGGTGAAACCCTAGCCATCTGAGAGCCTCTCTCTCCTCTCCAATCCCGTGCCCACTCTTCTCCCCGAATCCCCGCTCCTCTCCTCCTCCCGAATCCGCCGCCTCCTCTGGCTTTCTCTCCCGCTGTGCTGGTCGTGGACGGTGAGCGGCGGGCGCGGGCGGCTTCCCGGAGGAGTCTAGCGGCGCGGGCGGCGAGGCGAGGAGACCGGCTCGAGAGGTCGAGCTCGCGCCGTCTCACCCTCCCGAGGAGGCGGGCTCGAATCCGTCCCGGAGGAGGTGGAGGATCGTCCCGTTTTTTAGCTCGGCGGAGCGGAGTGTGAGCGGCGGGCGAGAGCGGCGTCCCGGAGGAGGCCGGCGTTGCGGGTGCAGAGGGGATTGAGGCGGCGACCCGCCGGCTCAGAGGTCGAGCTCGCGCCGTGTCGCCCTTCTGGCTGGGCGCGCTTGAGGCGCGCTGGAGGCGGTTGGCCGCGTGGGGAGGCCGCCGGGCACGTCGGTGGGGTCCTGCTCCGGCCCGTCCGCATTCTCCTCTCCGTGGCGAGCTGCTCCTCCCTAAGTACGAGCGCTGAGATGACCTCCCCTTCAACCACGAGCCTGGCCTGTGCGGAGCGTCCTGGAGTGCGACGAGTGCGGAGCCTGGCCATGGCGTTGTGCGCAGCCCCGAGTGCGACGGGTGCTCCTTCCCGACCATGAGCAGCTAACCGCCTTCTCCGCCCTCCTCCCATCCGCGAGTGGCCGTCGATCTGGAGCTACACACTGGTGAGCACTAGAAATCTGAACTCCATTTTGTGATCCCGTCCATCCCATCCATCCCTTTCTCTCGAATAATTGTTTTTGCGAGTTGAGGGCATTAGAGGTTGTTAGTGTGATGTATGGATCCGGAGGTTGTTGATGTACTCGCAAGAATGTAGATGCACTACTAAAAGATTTAGCAAAAGGATCTGTTCTAACACTTATTGATCTATTGGTGCAGGTTTGTCGTTTCTCTGTTGGTTTGCTTGAGTTGTGTTTTGGTTACGCGTGCTGGCGTTTCATAGGTGTGCAGCCAAAGCTGCAATCATGGTAAGAGCTTAATTAAGAGGTTCCACTAGCCTAATTATATTCTCAAGGCATCCTAAATTTTGGGCAGCTAGCACTAGCTCATGCAATTGCTGAATTGTTTGCTCCCTATTTTGCTCGGAGGTAGGTTATGCCAAATTTGTTTCTCAATTTATTTTTCATTTTTATCTTGTATTTGGTCAATAGCATGTTGTAGCACCTAACCTTTTTGAGTAAAAATCTGGAATCTCGGTGATATGCACAAACTAACTTTTATTCACTTCCATCCGCTTGTCGACTGGAATTATTTTGCTTGGGAATTAGCGAAGGGGACAACACGGGACAAGGGGCCTGGTGTCAGCATTCGTGTCCTGTTCTACCCCAACCCGGAGCATGGCGACGACGGTCTCTTCTGTGGCGCTTTCTATCCCCATCAGCCTTGCGGCCAGGAGCAGCAGCTTGAGGTATGCCAGTTTACTCGACCTGTCAGCCGTGGAGATGACGAGGTCATGGCATATTTGTGACCTAAATAAAAATGTTGTTTGATCCTTGGTTAGTTTCAAGGTTTTCAAAGCATTTATAAAAGCACACATCTTAATTATTTTGGCACTGCCTTGCTTGATAGTGCTTAATAGTATGTATAATACGTAATGAGAAACATATTAGCCTGGTACGGTGTTTGGCCTGATTTGAATCCGGTATGATCGATAGTCATCATGGCTCTAACCTAAGAAAAATACCAATGGGCTTGATTTTGTGACTCGTAAAGTTAAATGATGCTTATACATGTTATACGGGTATGGTGTTTTGCTTCATTAAGAGCTTCTCCGGTCAATAATACCACCATGTTTCGTTGACCATATGCTTACATGAGGGCTTCCATGAAGCATCTCCATGTTGTACTCGTTCTGGTTGTAATTCTGAACTTTACCGCCTATAATATAATTTCGTTGTGTTTTCATGGGTAGAGCAGGGCCGAGTGCGTCACCGCCTTGACCAGATTTTGTCAACCTCCCTGTCAGGTTCCTACTGGAGATGCTTCACCGACTTAGAATCTTGCTATTGTTTCTTGTATGGGTTCTTACGGTCGGTTTGCAGGTTCGAGATGCCAGTGCCGAGCAACACACCCGAGTTGAAGAAAGACCTTGAGATTTTGCAGGTATGGTGGCATCTGGGTGAATAGTTTGCAGTGGTAGTACTTTTGTGTGAGGCTGCATTATGCAACCGTGGAAAACAGAAATATTTAATTGAGCATGTAGGAACAAGGTCCTAAATCCTGATGAGAAAGCATCAGCATTTTTATAGGCGTGTACTAGAATGTAGAGCATATATACTCATGGATTTGTCTTCTCGCTTGTGTGTTATTCTCATAATAATAGCATGTTCCACCCGGACTAAATACAATTGTTTTATTTACTTTGATCTCGGTAGCGAGAGAAAATAGCAATTGAGGAAACATGAATGGTTTGGTGAACACTTAGTACCATCCATATTTTATTGTCAACATGTACCGCCTTTGGAGGCTTATATGATAGTACTACAATCTGGTCTAACTGTGTTAATTCTAAGAAGAACTGAATATTATCATATTGCTTATCAAACTGTATCCGTACATGCTCCATTTTTCTCTTTAGATGCAAAAATGCCTTTATGTCCATGCAGTTTATATCATAGCTTACAAGCTTGTGAGCTGAATCTATTCAGCTCTAATGAGCACAAAGTGGCATGTGGTACTAATTTTATCTCTTCTAGATTTAGCTGGATTGTGTCTCGATGCTTATGTGATAAAGTGGGTGATTTTCAGAATATAGGTTGGTTGCAGAATTGGATTATTAAAGTTTATAAATTAAAGTCCATGACTCCCTGATTACTATAAGAATTAGATTTAGTTGAAATAATGGGATTGTGGCTCATTTAGAGATTTTGTTGCATCATCATTATTTGTCTAATGTTATGTGGTGGATTCATCTATCGTGTTGCATAGTCAGACCTAATATTGGATGATTTGGATGATGCAGTGTCGGGCGGGAGCAGGTGCTAGCGCGCCTCCGCGAGATGGGCGGTGGCGTGGAGGATGACCGACGAGCGCGACGGAGGCGGACGGGACAATGGCGGTGACGGGTGAGAGGAGGCACCCCTTGAAGGGTGGCGACAGCCAGTCTTTGCACAAGGTCAGAGAAGAGCATCTCATTTGACGCAGCTGACCTCCTTCTCTCCCTGTGGGAGCATCATCTTCTCTTTATTTTTACTGACTCCTCCTTCTGATTCCTTCCTCCCAAATTTTATTTTATTTCACAGATAGAGTTTGGATGTCCAGGAGATTCACCGAGAGCGACAACAACCACCATTGGCCTTCGTGGACTCCGTCGCTGCCCCAGGTATGCTCATCCTCTTCTCTCTTTTCCTGTTTATTCTCATGTACTCTGTCCAACTCCATATGCTATTTCTCAAATATGTACGCCCTCTCGTCAGGCTATGGAATCCTCGAAGGTTGGGCAAGAACTGCAAATAAATAACCACAGTATATGGTTCTCATCCTCCCTCAACTCAGGTTTGTCTTTTTTTTTTGCATATTTTTTGATTTCAACATAAGCCAGGCATGTAAATTCCCCACATCGTAATAACGTAGCCCTTGAGTTCGCACAATATCTTGAAACTGTCAATTTTTTTTGCATCTGGATATGTGTTCTGCGATTCTTGTTGAACATGATCACGATGTTAAGAAACAACTACTCGTGTAATATAAAGAACTGAAGCTAACTGATAGATGGCTGACTTAAACACCTACTCGTGTACAGAGTTACGATTCGTTGTATTGCAGTTACCTTCTTGGGCAGCTCTACCTCGGTCGTGAACTGTGATTGTTTTCCCTTGCTCCATTTGAGGTGAGAATGCTTCCATACAAGATACAACTACACGCTACATTTTATAATCAAGGGAGTTATAATGCTGCTGTTGTTTTTGTATATTTAAGTCAAACAATTCGATGCCATAGTGTGATTTTTCTTTGGCATTAATATGTTTTTGAATTTCTTGGCAAGCTTACTTCCTTTGTTACAGACCATGCAATATAGCTATTGTGTTTTTTTTTTGCTTTGGCATCGTAGTTATTTGTGGATGCTATGCATTTGCGCTTATGCCATTAGCGGTTTTGGTTGATATCTTGGTTTGTTTTCTTCATGGGTGCGGGGTTCCAGAGTTAGAGCAGAGAGTTCAGCAGTGGTAGCGAATTGCATAGATGCCTTCAATTTTGCACTCCCTTCTTCCATACATTTATTTAGCCAATTGGATTGCCTCCGTTGGATGCTTTATCTGCAGAATTAAAGGGTTTATTCATGCCGAAAAGAAAGCATGTAACATAGTACATTGTTTGGTCCTATTTCACATTTTGAAATGTCGCTAGAGATTGGAAAACCATCCAACTACTACCCCACAAGTATAGCAGTGTACAATGAATTAACCAGGTTGCTTGCCTAATAAATAGATATTTGTTAGTTGGGTTCTGAAATAAACATGAGTGATTGAGATAAATAAGAGTTGAAATAAATATTTGTTAACCGGGTTTCTTGCCTAATGATGCTCACATGCTGAAAATTATTGCTCTTCGTTACTGAAATTTGGGTGCAGTATTCAAACAGAGAATTATGAGCAGGATGTCTCTTGTTTACTATGAAGAATGCTCTACTTATATACTCGATTTCTTCGATTTCAGTGGTGGTATGCTTATCATTTCTCCTTATCATTTTAGGCTTCAGCACCGACGAGCATGGCCAAGCTAGACACCAAGGTGAGCTCCTCCTAGCCATTCTCTCTCATTTTCTGTTCTCTCTGCCCTCGACCTCATTTCTCCTGTCCCTTTCTGTGGTGGTATGCTGAAATTTAATTAGTGCGGTCTTTTGGGAGACGCAAGCTGTAATCTTTCGACACTATCTTAGACAGTGATTTATTACTGCAGGAAAATTTCAGCACTGGTACTCGGTTTTCAGAGTATGATTTAACTGTTTATATCGTGCCAGCTCCATGTAACATTAGCACCAAGCCTGTCTATGTAATGTCTGCCAGGATATTTGTGTATCCCCTGTTACATTGCTCCAATAGTCTTCCAGTCACGATGAAATGCAAAGAACCTTTTGGTTGCCCTTTCCTGACATTTTAGACATCTGATTGCTTGATTCTTTGGAGCCTTACATGCTGAATGTTCTTGGTTAATTCTTTTCTAGACATTTTAGAAGTACTATGCTCATCTAATTTATTCTTTGGAGCCTCACATGCTTGAATGTTCTTGGTTAATTCTTTTCTAGACATTTTAGAAGTACTATGCTCATTTGATTTATTCTTTGGAGCCTCACATGCTGAATGTTCTTGGTTAAATGACGTGATCCTCATGTGTCTAGGTAGATGATGTTTTGTGTCTCTCCACGGAATCTCTGTTCTGAATTACTGTTGATCATTTCTTCGTTTTTCAGATATGCAAAAACGGCCCCAACCAGAGTTCAGGCCACCAAGGTTGTGGCCCATCTCGTGCAGCGATCATGTGTACATGGGGTCCTCGGTGGCGGTGGCAATTCTTTCCTGCATGGGGATTCCAGTAACTATTAGTTATACGGGAATATGTACATTTCCTCCATGTTTTCTGTTTGAGGAGAGGTACAAAACAACTTACATATACTGCAACTTATTTTGCTTTACTATTTAAATAAAAATTTGTCACTGCCTATGGCGGACACTCGAATGTATTGTTTCTGCTCCGTGTGTCAATATGTGTGCTCATGGAAGTTGGAGCACCGGATCTGCGAAATCTCGAAGTAAGTTTAGTGGCTCACCAATCATTTGAGTGCATGCCTGGTAAGTCTCCACCTGAGTCATCCATGACAGCCTGGCCTGGAGCTACGGCAGACGTGCAGGGACTTAGGGAGTTGGTGCAGCTGATATTTCTCTCCCTCGTGGTGCACACCCTTCCTTCTGTGGCCACTCCTATGTTACTTTTTCTCGCCCCTCTTCCGATTTTGTACCTTCTCTCTTTTGTGTCCGTATACACATTTGCTTGTTAATCGACTCTTGTGTTTTTGATTGTTTTGCAACCTCACTTGTTGGTTCGGATATAAGAGTAACACCTCGAAAGGCGACAACAAAAAGTCCCTCATGTCCTCACTTCGTGGTGGCGTATGCAATTTGATCGACCTATCTTGCGGGTAACTCAAGCGGTTGCCGATACCGGGGAGCACTCGAGGAGATACATTGCCAAAGTTCCGAAGGTAAACTCTATTCTCTCGCTTTGGTTCATATACTTGCTTGCCGGCTTTGGTATGTGTCCACATTATGGTGTGTTTGTTGTTGGCTTCGATCTTAATGCTGGTTCCTGCTCTTCGTCTTCCTCTCGGATTCGGAATACATGCATTATGTAAAACGGAAAGCCACGGTGAAGTTCTTTGCAATCGCCACCACAAGGGAAGATGGTTGGAGCGGAGTGAAGGCCACCTGTAGAGCATGAGAGGAAGAGAAACCTGTAGAGCATGAGAGGAAGAGAACATTTTTTACTCACACTTGCAGATCTGAACTTTGCATCCTGTTGTAATCTATCATTGTATCCAAAGGTGACCTTATCATTCTTTGATTGAGTGAGTGTTGATTTTCTGTATACACTTCGGTTAGATTTCTCTTATACAGTTAATGCATGTCATCATTTTGGCTCCCGGTAAACAAGGGGTACCATTTATCTTTGGATGTTATAGCATTCTGAGTATAAGGATATGTCCAGTGCTAATGCATTATTCGTCTCATGTTTCAGGTCATACACACATGCTCAGGTTATTGCCATGCTCCAAAGCATGATATTTTGGGCAAATGAGTCGATATTATCAACTTTTATATGCTCGGTTGTACATATTCTTGCTGAGTGTTTTGTTGGACATTTGTTGCTTCTTTGAAGACTTTTTATCAGATTTGTTTTGCATGTTTAGAATATATTTCCCACACTAGCAAGTTGGATTTTAGAGTAGGCATCTCTCCTTTAAAAGTCACTACTTAAAGGTGCCTTGCTGGGTGTTTTCTTCGGGTATGTGTGTTGTTCGCGTTCACTCCGGAGCACGGGTAAACAGCAAAACTTAAATTTAAAACAATTTCAAGTATTTTGGGACATTTGATGTTCAAGCCTTTTGGGTTCTTGTAAATTTTTAGTTTCATGGAGAGGGTGTTTCTGGGAGTATCCTCCTGTGTACCTACTTTCTAATCCTATTCCGTTGATTTAAAATCAACTTTGATTTCTGACTCAGTATGGAAAACTTTTGCACAGTGAGGGTTAAAATTGGTTCTTGAATATTTTCTTAAAGAACGTGTTGCTCAGTTAGGCTCCTAAGTCGGTAAGATGTCTCCCTTGCCTGTGTGTTGCTTGATCGAACTGCTAAACTACACATTGCAGAAACTGCCATTACCACTTTTTACAACTAGACTCAGCGAGTACAATGCTAAAATTAAGGTGGGCTGCAAGTGAATGGCCTGACAGGTGATGAAATGGCTCATGGTGTATGTTATAGCTTCTTTAAAAGTGCAGAAACGACACATAGTGGAGGGCATTAGTCCGGGCTTTTGGGACATTATAGGGTAATACTTCTTTATCGTCATTTCTCTTTGTTCATAATCATATTTTAAATTACTCCTCTGATTGAACTAAAACTACAACAATAATTATGGAACAGAGGAAGTAGTTTAGATCTGTGAGGTCACAAACATACGTTTAGTTTAGGTGAATATAATCATTATGCTATGAAAAAAGTGCTTCATAAAATCTAGATTCCCTTTGTTGGTGTCAAGTTTTGAATTTTTTTCCTCTGAAAGCTACGAGATAAGGACATACAAGAACATACTCACTAATATCCATGCCCTGTTATATTGAATATGAACTTCAGTTAGCTAATTGTTAGTATTGCATAGACTTCTGATGGTTTAATGTTTGGTTAACCTAACCAATTTCACTAATGCCAAAGGTACTTGCGCTAATAATAGTGTTGGATTTGTAGAGAATTGCAATAGTTTTCTGGAAATAAAATCATGTTCTATATTTTCTTTGGTGAGCTCACCAAACCAAAGATGTAATGTTCTCTACATTTCAGAGCATGGTGTTAAGATAGTTTGTTTTTATCTGCAGATCGTTAGATTTATCTTGGGTACTATATCCTCGCTATTCCTGTGGAGAGTGGAACACAATCGAGAGGAGAGGAGAGGAGGTATCAACCTCTCCAAGTATGCCAGACACAGGTGCGGAGGAGTCGTCTCTGCAACATGACGAAAGGAGAGAGGAGGAGGTGACTAGGGAGCTTCAAGGAGAGATGGGTGTTGGGATATATGTGCAATTGTGCTCTTCTAATTTAGTTAGTCCACTCAGTTTAAGTTAGATGTGAAGCAATCGCACAAGGCACATGCTCATGTCATGACGTGTTATGGAGCTCATGTTTGAGGCACTGGAATTAAATCGAGCAGTTCTTGGTAAGATAACATCTCTCAAATATTTTTTGTTATGTTTTAGGTTCTGCTTAGTTGACTATTTTCCCCATCAACTCACTCCAGCACATTGCTCTTAGGTTCTCCCCTCGCAGGAAAGCGGGGCCATAGCGAGTCCATGAGTCCGGCCCGGTGGTGCCATGGTGTCCCTCTTCGAGGCCGGTGTCAAACTCGTCAACACATATTGTACTTAGTGTTTGCTTCGAGTGGACAATCTGGTTCTACTTGGCACTTGTGCTTTTCCTAACGAATTGTAAATGGCCATGTCGTGCCATGTATTATGTGCACTGTAGTTTGATTAGCAAATTTCTGGGAAATCGTTTAAGAGTTTCAACTGTTCTACGAGAGGTTTGACCCGATCTTATCATCCTGCAGGATGGTGTTATTAATCTCGGCTAAATTTTACAGAATGTACATAGGAATTCCACCACTTACATTCTTTAATATAATTATGACTATTAGTATTAGATAAACCAATACTATTTCTATCTATCCACGTTGGAAAGTATGATATGAGTCTCGCTTTTATCTTTGCGCTGGGGCGCCAGTATGTTTCTCCTACAAACACTAAACTAAGCACAATTGCCCTTCGTGTGCCCATTATACATTATGCATTTTCCATTTGATTGATTCTCTCGTGTGTATCCCAGTACTCATCATAGTTTTGATCACATAGGAATAACAGGAAGGGGTTATTGAAATACCTATTGCAAAGGATGAACCTGAAGCTTGGGTCTTCAGGCTTTGTGTTAGTAGCTCAATTTGCACAACGGATAGTGGATAGAAAAGTGGCAGGTATTAGGGAGTAGTGTTTCTGTAGGTGTGGTGGATATGTGTGTGGCTTGATAGCCATTGTAATCACTCTGTAACTATCTCTTCGAACCTTAATGCAAAGAATCTGAAAAACGCAAGAAGTTGCAGTAACTTCAAGATCAGTTTGTTTTCTTAGTGGATTGGAAGGGGCTCCTTATGTCTATGTATGTAACCAAGCTACCACGTTTTACTTCTGTCCAATGTAATGACCTTATTTTGCTACCAGTGCCTTGATGAATCTGATGAACAAACAATGTATAAGCTATATCCTATCAACTTTTTCCCGGCCAACCTGATGTATAAAAAATTGTATCACCGTGTTGCTTTATTTTAGTTCTCATGTAACTCTTAATGTACATGTGAGAGCTCTACGTGTTAATACATCGCATCTCCTAAGGCAAGGCTTATGATTTCGGAATGTCTATTTGGCTTTTGGGCCAAGGCGCAACGGGTCATTTAGAAAATTTAGAGGGATAAGAAATAAGCGTCATAATTGATGTGTGTATAGCAAGTAAGACGTGAAAAATCACCAAAAATATAGATGTAAGCATGGAAATAAATTTATTGTTAAATTACCATCCTATATGTTAGCATCCATTGACATATTATACGCTTTCGTTTGCACTGATTTAGGCGTTTCTTGCTCTGGAAAGCACATGGTTAGTACTTCATATACTAATTGTTTTTTTGCTCTGGAAACACATGGTTAACACTTCATGTACTGATTCTGCCATTTGCGCGATAGCGCAACCGGTCATCTAGTCTAACGTAAACCATGGGGCAATCGGCTCTTTGAGCCGATCCACAAGGCAACCTAAGAGCCGATCGGGGCTCCTATTTAATGTTTACGTGTTTGCCATGCAGGAAACTAATCGAAGCAATCCATCACCTTCCTGACCAGGTATAGGTCAGGTGGCACGCCCTCGCATCAGCAGCCGGGACGTGTGCCGGAGCATTGCGGGCCGTTGCCCGAGGGACCAGGATCCACCAGCAGTCCTGGGAGCCTCCCGGCTCTCCGTGTTGCCTGTCGGTGCTCGCCGGTGGGTTTTGGTAGGCAACACATTCTGGCACGCCCGGTGGGACACTCTACAACAACAACTACGTCGACATCCGCGAAGCAACCATGTCAAAAGCCGCCGACGAGGTGGTTGACGAACCAGTCACGTACGCAGATCTGCCTGAGGAGCACAAGAAGAAGTATGATGAGATCAAAGCCCTCTTAGAAGCCGATCTCATCGGCTCCTTCGCAAAGACCCGTTCACATGGCATCAGATGGAAAGGGTTCTCCCCAGAAGGCGTTCTTGACGAAGTAGACCTGTCTACCCCTTCAGAGGAACGCACCGCAGCTCTGCGCCAGGAGGTTAATTACATGGTGGCTCATTCTCTACACCGCCATTCTGAGAGCTTGGTGAACGCTTTCGAGCGCGTTGCGGTGCGCGTGGTGCAGGAAATCATGAAGCATCAGTACTCTCCGTCAGGACCTACCCTAGGGACTCACCAGGGAGAAATACCGTTCCAAATCAAACCGCTGCTACCATTCGCGTTTGCAGCTCCAGATCCATAGGGTTCACCGGCGTACGTCGTCTACAAGGTTGGAGGCGATCCTGGCGATTGCCAATTCCTGTATGAGCCACCTAAGGAGATCCCACATGGATACGTGTGCACGTACGTGCCCGACTGCAATACCTTGGCACACACGAATCAGATTGCACCAGCAGGGATTTCTGGAGCAGACGCCGATAAACAGGCGTGGCTAGCTAAATATGCCACCGGAACGAGTCATGAGACCTCGGTCCCTGCAGCTCATACCATCGAACAAATCAGTACAATCTTGAGAGACCAGTTCGGCATCCTGCCGAAGAGGAAAACAATCGGCTATTCCAAGCCGTACCCCGACGAGTATGATTTGATCCCGCTGCCACCCAAATATCGGCTCCCTGAATTTTCAAAATTTAATGGAGCAGAAGGGTCTAGCTCAATAGAACACGTGAGCCGATATTTGGCACAACTGGGCATGATTTCAGCATCAGATCCATTGCGTGTAAGGTTTTTTGCACAATCTCTCACGGGATCAGCCTTTGGGTGGTACACCTCGTTGCCACCAAACTTAGTCCGGACGTGGAAGTAGCTGGAAGAACAGTTTCATGTGCAGTATCACTCAGAAGCTACCGAAGCCGGCATTGCCGATCTAACGCAGGTGCGGCAGAAGCGGGGAGAAACGGTGTCTGAATACATTCGGCGTTTCGAGATCGTTAGGAACCGATGTTATTCGGTTCGTTTAACCGAAAAAGAAGCGGTCGATCCGGCAGCATTGGGCCTCGCAACGCCGATCAAGGATCCGGCTTTCCAAGTAGAGTACGAGTTCACCGTCGCACATGGTTCGAGAAATTAACATTGTATGAGCAGCGCCACCCTCGAATTGTACCGGGACAAGTTTAAGCGTCCGGTAGGCCCGGTCGAGACGGAAGAAGTCGAAGATTCAGCGAGAAGACCCGGAAGTAGCCGTGGCTGAATGGGCTCGGGGGCAACTCCCGTGTCCCGCAAATGGGTGAAACCACAAGGGCCTGCAAAAGGGTTTGACTTCGATGTGAGCAAAGCCGAGCGGATATTTGATCTATTGCTTAAGGAAAAACAGTCGAAGGTACCCGAAGGCCATAAAATCCCTACGACGCAAGAGATGAACGGGAGACCGTACTGCAAGTGGCATCACTCGTTCACCCATACCACCAATGACTGCAAAGAGTTTCGTCGGCAGATCCAAACAGCGATAGAATAAGGCCTATTGATCTTTGGCCAGTTTGCCATGAAAGTGGACACACACCCGTTCCCTGGCGTCAACATGGTGGAACTCAATCACTCCGCGAGGCGTCGGCTAGATTTCTCGTTCGATGTTAACATGGCAGGGACTGTACACCGCCATGGCAAGGATAAAGAAGAAAGCAGTCACTCCCGCGGCAAGGAAAAGGAGGAGGCCGGCCCACGCGACCGGCCCCGATATGATGACAGACGGTACCTCACCGAGGAACAAGTGAGAAGCGTGCGATATCAACGAACACTCTCCACGCATCTCCTTAACAAATATGAGCATCAGTATGACCGACGTCGGCAGTACGACAGAGATGACGAGAGATATCATCGGTCTGACGTAGACAATGGAAGATTCCGTCGGTATGATAGAGACGACGAAGGATATGAGCGTCGCGCTAAGGGGAGGTCAAGAGAGCAGGAGGACATGGATAGACACTGGGACTGTCCTTTCTTTAAGCAACTGCTCGGGATTCAGGAATGAGCCGATTGCCCACAATCGATAACTGCCCGGAGTGTAGACGGCAGAAGAAGGACGCTGGAGAAGTTTAAGTTTTCAAGCGTCTAGGGCCTCTCCCACCACAGAACAAACGAGCCGAGTCATCTCAAGATGAAGACTTTGAGTCAGAAGATGAAGAAGAGGATAGATACCACCGGCCAAGGTGGTGTCCTGATGGACTCAGCCACTCCCAAAAGCGTAGGGTTCAGCGGCTACGTAGCTTGGAGCAAGCCGAGGCGCAATACCTGCACACGTTGAGGAAAGCACGGCCCGATCTGGCCGTGAAAATTCAGCAAACTTTGGACGAGGAGAGTCGTCCACAGAAGAAAGAATGGCGCCCCAAGCAAGTGAAAGCCGATGCGAGTGCATCAGCTGGCACAAATATGGTGTTCATACTTCCGTCGGAGTTCCGTGCTCCAGGAACCGAAAAAGTGCCGATAGCACAGTTTGACTGCGGTCCACGGCCGATCATCTTTGAAAAGCCACGAGAGAAGGGCTACAAACATATGAAGGCCCTGTACCTAAAAGGCTATATCAATGGGCAGCCTGTCGGCAAGATGTTGGTTGACACGGGAGCGGCAGTCAATATAATGCCATATTCCATGGTACGGCGTTTGGGACGCTCTAGCGCGGATCTGATCAAGACCAACGTCACACTAAACGACTTCAACGACCAAGCATCAGGGACGCAAGGCGTTTTGAACGTGGATCTAACCATAGGCCGAAAAACCATCCCAACAGCATTCTTCATCGTCGACAGCAAAAGCACCTACGCTGTCCTGCTAGGAAGGGATTGGATTCACGCCAACTGCTGCATCCCATCTACAATGCACCAATGCCTGATACAATGGGATGGAGATGACGTGGAAGTCGTGCATGCAGATGACTCGATCGTGGTCTCGATAGCCGGCATGAATATTTGGGACTCGGAAGACCAAGAGCCGCTCTCTGGAGTCAGTTTGGACGGCTGTGATCGCATCGAAGTGAAAAAAAACGGGGTGAGGCTGGTCTTATCCACCGGCCTGATAGAGTAGCAAGAGCAACATCCACCGACGTACGTGGCAAGGCCGATCCCTGCGATCGGCCCCAAAAAATAAAAAGCGAGAATTTCACCTCAAGCATGTCACGTAGTCGTAGTAGGGAGACTCCCTCCTGTAGGGGAGCACAAATAAGTTGTAAACCTTCATTGAGTAATTCAATCAACAAGGAGGCCGATTCCAGCAATCGGCCAAAATTATCCTCGCCATACGTTCGCTCCGTGTTCAGCATCGATCTAACAGGCGACGGAAAGCTGGGGTATGGGTTTACATCGGCTGATGAGCTAGAAGAGATTGACATTGGTCCTGGGGATAAGTCACGACCAACATTTATCAGCAAAAAAGTTAGATCCGCATCTGAGGAGCCTGATGATGGCTTGGTTGAAAGAACACCAAGGCGAACGATCTCACACAGATGGCGTCAGGTTACAAGGACGTAGAAGGAGAGCCGATATCTTCAATCACTTGAAAGATTCGGCTCGGGGGCACCTAATATGGGATAACGGACAATGAAATATGGGGCCGATGCACGGGATCGGCCAGTAAAAAAAATTTACAACAGGATATGAGTGCAGCCGATGCGCGGACTAAAAAGCCGATGCACAGCCATCGGCTCTAGAGGTACAAGCCCAATTGAGCAGTTATCAGGTTACATAGAGAGGCTCTACTGAAGGAATGCCTCAAGGGCATGGAGGGCGTCGGCACGAACACGATCTACCTCGGCGATCTCGGCCTCATCATCTTCGTCCTTGCCTGCCACCAGCTGCTTGTTCAGGACACGTATTTCGGCCGGATCGGTCTTCGGTTCGGCTTTGAGGCCTTCGCTTCCTCGTGGGAGTGGGCAATAAGAGCTTCCTTATCTTGGATGAGCTGTTTGGTTGCCGGACCCTCTCTTCAAGGTCCTCCAACTCCTTTCGCAAGGTCTCAAGTTCAGCAGTGCTGACAGAGGTGTCAGTTTTGGCGTCCAGAGCTGCCTTCTTCTCATTAAGCCGCTGACATTTGTCTGCTATATCGGCTTTCAACGGAAGCTGGGCGTGGGTAGGTCGATTCTCTGACGAGCCGATTCCACCCTTGACCTGTAGGCAGACAGAGTCACAACTGGCCAGAGTTTCACCTGCAACGTCACCGGGAGGTGAGGCTGGATGTCTTCAAGAATACTCTTCACTTCTTCGGGGTCTTCAACCAATGTCTCAATTGAGGACGAGAGCAGGGCCTTGAGATGCTGGAGTTGACCATGTGTAGCGCTGGGTCCCGACTCCTCACTTGCTTTAGAGGTAGCTGGTTCGATGGATTCAGGGTCGAATGTTAGCAAGCTTGAGAGGTCATAACCCTGACAGACAACAAGAACAACGTCAGTATACGGCAAAAGAGAAGGGTAGAGCTAAGGGAAGGGACTGTACCTCTCCTAAGACCAGAGGAACAGCCGATGAAGAGGTGATCGGCTCTTGTGTTTTGTTGTGGGCTTGGCCAAGTTGGCAACCTTGTCAGCTACACTTTTAGAAGTTGCTAGGTCCAGGGTGGCGGATGGCATCAGTACCTCCTCGACTTCCCCACTAGAGGTGTCATCAGTCTGCAAAGGAAGTGGTTAGCTGATGAGAACAGCAATGAGTTAGCATGAATTATGAGCCAAGGAGAGTATGGAGGGTAATTACATTCAAAATCTCCTGGTTTAATGAAGAGGCTTGCAGTTCCTTGCGAGCTCTCTTGATGCATCGGCTCTTTGTGCGTAGACTGCCCTGCCCTGCTTTGATGGGAGTTTTGGAAGCAGCAGGTTCAGGAGCTGATCTTTTCTTGGAAGCCGACGGTGGCAAGTCTGGCTGGTTCTGCGTGGTGGTTTTCCCAGAGTTGCCTGAGCTCGAGTCCCTTCGACTGGACTGTGTCTCCTCACTGGAGTTTTCCTCAGTAGAGGCCTGTAAAAGAAATAGAAGCATGTTGCAGAAGCCTAGAAGGATAGATGAAATCAGCCAAGGCATGGGTCAGCTTACGTGCAAACTTTCTTGAGCTGAAGTGGGGCTTTGGCGCTTCAAGGTCTTCCTGGCAGCTACTTTCCTCACTACTGTTCTCGCCTTGACTGAGGCTCGAGGGGCAGCTGGCCCAGAAGATACTCTGCTCTTGGGAGCCGATTTTGGCATCATCGGCTGGCTTTGCATCACAACCTTTTTCAAAGGTGGTGAATTTTTGCAGAAGAGGACCACCGGAGCTGGTGGGACGAATGCGAAGGGGAGCCGTCATCATGTACGGAGTTCGGACCGTCTTGTTGCTTGCAAGGAGACAGAGCAAGGTTATAAAAGAAAAGAAATCATTGTAAGCCACTTCAAGATAATTCGTGAGTAGTGGTACCTGTTACCGTAGGGATATCATATTCGGCATCAAGTTGTTTCAGCAATGGTCCCAGAGCTCTCCTGAAGGCATGAGTCTTCCACATTGACCACCAGGTCTCAAAACCATCGGTTGATGAGGCAAAAGAAAGGTTGTGAGGAATTGGGATGGCTAGAGCATCAAAGAAGGAGTAACACCTCTGACTGGTGAGGACATCGGGCAGCTCAGCTCTGCTCTCTGTCAAGTGGTGAAGGAAGAAATGGGGAGATACCTGCCCAAGACCAAATTGCCGGGCTACTACGACCGGCTGATAAGACTCATAACCAGGTTTGATGATCCTGTTTGAGGTGCTCATGCCAACTGGAAGGAAGCAGGGGCGGATCATGATGGAGTACAATTGCCGGGTGCTGGCGTCATCGGCAAAGCTGTCTAGCCTGAAGGAGACCGGATTTTCAAAATTTTCAGACTCCGTATAAGGAAAGAAGAGAGGATTGTCCAGGCCTTGGTAGAAAATTCTGAACCACTCCAACGCTTCCTTGAGGGTCAGTTTACTACCTGTAAGGCTATATAGAGCTTGGCCGTAGCTGGTGCACCGGATTGGCTTCCCGTTAGTATCTGGAAAGGTGCAAGTGGCCGAAGGTGGAAAGTTCGGGACATGGTTCTGGAAATACAGCTGGGCCCATAGCTGAATAAACCACCAGGGACCTCCTGTTTTGACTGTCTTTTGGGAAAACAGTTTGACAGACATTAGTTGGAGATATCGATAGACCTCTCCAAGGAACAGTTTGCCGATGCCAAGCTGGGTGCCTCTGGCAAGTTCATAGGCCAAGGAAAGGTAATTCTTGGTTGGGGCAAGTGAAGGGCCACAGAATATGAAATGTTCCTACCAGAAATTCAGGAAGGCCGTGTGTTCTTTCTCTGTTACAGGGCCTTTGTTTTTCATGTGGCGCCGAAGATAAGCACCCCAGTTTGTGCACTCTGTTTTGGAAGAGAGTGTGAAAGGGACCTTTGGCAGCATAAAAGCAGAGGGGCTTGGGGATGTAATGTCTAGACCAGTGATCATGGCCACGTCTAGTAGGGTTGGTGTCATGGGGCCATGACCAAACATGAAGCAATTCAAGGCATCAGACCAAACGTAGCCGATGGTTTTCAGAAGGTTTTCATGTTTTTCAAGGGGAGACAGTGATAAAGCTAAAGCATCGGCTATTCCTGCGGTTTCCCAGGTGGCTTGGTGAGTTTTGGATATTCTATTGTACCATGGAACCCAATCTTCGGGAGGATTAGGCCGAGCTCGTAGCGGTCGGCCCAAGAAGTTAGATCTAAATTCTGGTTCACGAAGGGAATTCTATTGGCCTCGCATGAAATCAAATGGGCAGGACTCTCGGTAGAACGAGGGCCGAGACAAAGGGAGTTTGGAAGAGAAGGATGCGGCAGCAGAATGTCTGATACCTAGAAATTAATGATGGAATGAGACATTAATTCAGATGTTTGCTGTTAATTCTAGCACTATGCTCGGACAGCGAGGAGCGGTTGAGGATTACCTTCAGGCCAGAGACCGTAGCGTTGGCGTTGGATGATTCCGCCATTGTATTCGTTGCGGGGTGGAATCTGCGCGATTGAGATATGAGATTCGCGTGGCCGTGAGTTGGATCTGTTCGAACGGCGATTTGGGGATATGAGTTTACTCTTTCAGATAAGGGTTGCAGGTTACCGTTTGAGTAGGCAACTGATTTGGCCTTACTCGCGTTTTTATGGTAAAGGCCGATGCGCTGCCACCGGCTCTTTGCGCGTTGACTTGTTTTGACAATCGGCGAAATTGACATAGAAACATTTTCTTCATTAATAAAGAGGGCTTTTACAGAGAAGAGCCGATTGCTCAAGGAAGGAAGAACAAAAGCCGATTACTACTACTAGTCCTATGCTAGTAGTCCCTATCTAAGGGCCGTCGCTGCCCTCGTCGTCGCCGTCGTGGCTGCCGTCGGCGGCCGCGCCGCCGAGCTCCTCGTCATCGCGCGCCATAGCCCTCGGCAGGGGCTTCTTCCTCCTCGTCGTCGTCGTCGTCGTCATCCGACCGGGCGCGGAAGCGCTTCGCCGGCGGCTCGTCGGAGGAGGTCTCATCCTCCTCTTCCTCCCCTTCGTCGGAGGAGGTGAAGCCATCCCAGGAGAAGCGATCGTCCTCGCTCTCCGCCTCCATCTCCCCGTCAACGAGGAATTGGAGGTCGTCTTCTCCGTTGGTCAAGGACTTGTCGTCCTCGGAACAGACGGAGGAATCGTGGTCCTCCTTGTCCCATGTCGTTGGGGCGAGGATATCGTGTGCCGCCAACGAGCCCCACTCCGGCGTCGGCTCGCGAGAGGAAGAGGATAGGGAAGAAAAACCCGAGGAGGCAGAGGAGGAGGAAGAGGAATCCATGGAGCAGAGGAGGGCTTTTCGATGGCTAGTACGGAGCAAGGGGATGAAGGAGCGAACTGCTCGGCGCGGTTAAATAAAGGGGATATAGTGGAGATTTAATGCTGCGGCAATTTCCGAGGACGTGGTGCCAAAACTGTCAAATCATGCAGGGAAGTTGAGAAGGCAAGGCATCATTATGAAAGGATACCGCGACGGTTCTCGCTCGCCACGACGTGACCCTACGAAGAAAAAACAGAGTGGTTTTGAAATTATCATTGCCAAAACCACGGGGGCATGTGTTATCACCAGATTCTAACCAAGTCCGGAGATGGGCCGTGATCGAAGAAGGGCTTAGAGGACATGCATATGAAGTGTCTCTGAATCGGCCTTGTGCGAGAATTTGGGCTAGATTGCCCGTGTATCTGTATATTATGGTAGATTTAGAATTAAGAGATAAAGTTTAGTCGTACACAACTAGGTTTATTCCTAAGATAGAAAGTCCACGAACTATAAATATGTACCTAGGGTTATTGAGAAAGGAGGACGATCACGTTCACGACAAACCAATCTAGGCGCATCGCCACCCCTTGTTTCGAGGGTTTCTCCCGGGTAAGCAACATGATACCTAGATCGCATCTTGCGATCTAGGCGATATCGCTTATTCGTCGTTGGTGTTGCTCGTGCTGAAGCCTTTTTGATGGCGAGCAACACCCTTATCGTAGATGTTTTGGGGCTGACGTCGATACTTTCATGACATGCTTGCTTAGCTATGCTACCCCTCAATATCTAGTTGCCCTTACACCAATCTTAGGTGTAAGGGCAACATCTTGCTTGTTCTTTATTTAGTAGATCTGATCCGTTATAGTTGTTCCTTGTACTTCAAGGATTGGTTTGATATCCGCATGGTTAGGCCTTACAAACGGGTTGAACGATCCGGTAGCACGTAAGGTATGGTTTACTAAACCCTAGAGGGATTGTTCCGGGGATCAACCTTGTGTTGGTTTTTAGGCCTCTTTAGGGCTGGTTTTCCATCATCTTACGTATCTGTTAGGCTCAACTACGCGTAGGATGTTCCGGTTATGCGGTGAAAACCCTAGACTATCGTAGATTGGTTTAGCTTGATATTGATAAAGCAGGACCCCCATGTTATTATAAATCTAACGTAAACCATGGGGCAATCGGCTCTTTGAGCCGATCCACAAGGCAACCTAAGAGCCGATCGGGGCTCGTATTTAATGTTTACGTGTTTGCCATGCAGGAAACAAATCGAAGCAATCCATCACCTTCCTTACCAGGTATAGGTCAGGTGGCACGCCCTCGCATCAGCAGCCGGGACGTGTGCTGGAGCATTGCGGGCCGTTGCCCGAGGGACCAGGATCCACCAGCAGTCCTGGGAGCCTCCCGGCTCTCCGTGTTGCCCGTCGCTGCTCGCCGGTGGGTTTTGGTAGGCAACACATTCCCAAGTCATATTCACCTTCAAAACTTTCAATGGAATGACTCATAATTCTAAGGTTTTCAAAGTCATTTGATTCACAAGTTCCCATCTAGAGTAGCCAATTTTAGTTTTAGCACTAGCAACTAGTCATGAGGGGTGCTAACTAAGTTTTAGCTCTCTAGGCTAAGTTTGATGCTCTTGTAGTATTCTATCTCTAGACCAATGTTAACTATAAGAAAAAGCCTTGATAATTAAACAAAGTAAAAGATTGCAAGATAAAAACTTGGGCTTGGAGAAATCTTTAAACAAAAGAGTATTGCAAGGGTATCTTGCACTGTATAGCTTGTATTAGTAGAGCTTGTATTAGTAGAGCTTGCTTTGGTAATAGCTTGCTCATGGTAACATCTTGTATTGGTAAATAGCTTGCCTTGATTGGTACAGTGATCAAAGTTTTCCTCCTCTTCTTCGTAGAAGACCTCCTCCTCCTCGTAGCCTTCGGTACTAGCGTCTATAAACGGATACGAGGTATACAATCACCAAACAATACTTAATTAGACTAATTTGCCATAGTGGCTCACACAAGATGATCTATTATCATCACAAACATTAATACTAGGGTTTCCATGTATTTCCTTTGAAAAATAATTTCCTCTCATTGAAAATTACTAAGATTTAATATCCTCAAATAATCAAATATGAGGCCATGTAACAAAAGTCATAACCTCACATCAAATTACTTGGGAAAGTGATTTAAATGAGATGCTACCTCTCATAGATTTTAAATACTATTTTTGAAATAGTTTAAATGGGCTAGGAATAGCCACATAGCCATTATTTGAATCTAACCCATGATCATATGAAGCAACCATGTCATATTCTTACATATTCAAATAGAGTATTTGAAATGTGAATTATGAGAGGTGGAATCACCACAAAATACATTAGGGTTGATTTTATAAAAATGTTTGAATTTGGCAAAGGTACTGCCTTGTTATTTTTATTGCAAGTGTTCTGTAATAAATCAAGGGTTGAGACCAGTGGGGTTGGATAGATATTTTCATCTACTTTCACACAAAGTTTGAATCATTCCAATTGGATTAGTAGATTTGTTTTTATTCAATTTTGAACAGGACACCAGTATTTGAATTTAGGTTCAAAGATTTAAATTGAATTTGAATACGTGGGCTTAGGCGGGAAACGAAACGGGCCAGAGAAAAAGAGAAACGGGTCGGCCCAGCAGTGCGTCTCGCACACGCGGGCGGCCTGACAGTGGCCCCCACCTGTCAGCGGGTCTTAAAACCCGAAACGGTACGCGGAATGGGGGGCGTTGGATTAGAACATGATCGGACGGCCGAGGCTCATCGTCGTCGACGGCGAGTTTCAACCCTGCTGGCGGCGAACCTAGGGGCTCAGAGGCTCACCGGAGGTCCGGCGAGGGTCGGGGGCGACGGAGATCGATGTTGTCGTCGACGAGGAAGCCGATGGTGGTCGCGTCAGCTCCGGGGGTGCGCTGCAACTCCAGCTCCTTCTGCGATGGCTCCGGCGGAACTCCGGCAAGAAATTGGGGCGCTACGGGCTAAATTGGGACGGGGGTTTGCTCGAGGAGGATCAGGGAGAGGAGAGGAGTGGAATGGTGTGAAGATTGAGCATGGGGGAGTGCTCCTTTTATAGCGAGCGAGAGGTGCCGAGGCTCACGGACATGGCGACGGTGTCTACGGTGCTACAGCGACGCAGAGGCATGGGCGAGGAGCTAGGACGGTATAGTGTCATCTGGCGGCCCTTGTGCGCGTCATGGCGCAGCAGGAGGGGGACGGAATGGCTTGGGCGACGTCGATGTCTGTCACGGGTCCGGCGGGTCTCGTCGACGGTGAAGACGTCTACAGGGCTCCCCGGGCCAAATGGTCGTGTCTCGGAGGGAGCTGGTGCGGTGGGACTGACGTGGGAGAGAGAAGAGGGAAGGGGGTGGTCGGAGGCGACGGGGCGAGTCCACACTCTGGCGTGCATGTGGACGCGTCCGTGCATGCTCTGGCGTGTCTGGGTGGCATGGGCGCGTCGCGTTCCAGGCGCTGTAGGTCTCCTCTTCGACCAGGGCGAGTACAGGCGTGTTCAGGGTGCTGAGGCAAGCCTAGTGGACAAGGTGAGGTGAGCCAGAGGAGAGGGGAGAGAGGGGTGGCATGGTGAGTGGCATGTGAGTGACATGGGCTTGGCATAGTGCAAAATGATCATGGCATAGGGTTGGCAAGGACATGGTGAGGTCAAGGGAGGACAGAGGACACTGTGGGTGACAAATGGGGCTAGGGTTTAGGCTAAAATCCACCAGATATTAGGGTGTGCGAACTTGTCTAATTCTTGCACACAAGGTGTTTGTGTTAATGGCCGCAAGAAAATTAAATTTGAATTTTGCCAAAATATTTTATGGGTGTGAATCAAATAATGTTTGGCATCTCTTCGTCGTATTGGTTTGCAAAATGAAGTTGGTTTGATGAAATTCAAAAATGAGGTGATCTTAAATCTGTTTCACCATTGCCACTTTGGATGCTTATTATAAGCAATTGAAAATGAATTAGCAAGGTTGGCAAGCTACAAGATGATCACCTTGATGTGTTCTTGGATGAGGGGCAAAGATATGAGAAAGTTTAGTTTAGAAAATGTTACCACAGGGGCTCAAAGTAGGCATCCTGATAAAATTGTCACAAGTGACCATTATCATATGTGACTTGATTTTTCCTTTTTATTTTTATTTGTTTGGCTTTTCTTTGACCAAAAGTCATTGTTTTGGGTTCATTGAGTGTTAGGTTAAGTTTGTTCATGGTTTCAAACCATTTAAGTGAAGTAAACATGGCATATGCCTATATTTGCAAATATGGCCATATGCTCATATATGATTCTATTTTTATTTTATTTTCTTTTGCTTTGTTTCTCTTTGATCTAGAAGGTAGTGTGTTGAGTTAAAAAAATGGTTTTCAAAACCATCTATCAAAACAATCATGGCCTAAGCAAACATTCATTCATTCACATAATAGAAAAGATTGTGAAATAGGCAAGTTTTTGTTGACTCTAAATTTTTGATAAATGGAAATTGATTTTTCTTTGTTTTGAAATTTTGGGGTGTTACACATGCTTAAGAATTTATTAGTAAACAAACTGCTTTTAATAAAACTATTGAGGAAAAGCTTGGCAAAATTGATGTTCTTGCTTCTAAAGTTGATAGCCTTGCTCATGATGTTGAATTTTCTAAATTAAAGGTTATGCCTCATGATGTTAAATAAAGTAAAATTTTGAATTTCATTCAAGTTAGAATTGATGAAAATGTTAAGATGTTGGCGGAATGGCGTGCTAGGTGGGAAAGAGAAGATGAAATTGCTAGAAATAATAATTTGACTAAAATTTGTACCATCACCATCACCCAGTAGTAATAAAGTCTCAAATGCTAGCCACTCTCCTAATATTAATGGTAAAATAATTGGTGTAGGAAAAGTCCCCGCTCCTTCTACAAAATTGCATAGAACCACTGAAACTGCTCCTGATAAGTGTGCTCGGGGTATGGAAGACAATAGTCCTCTTACCTTTGATAATAATGACTTTGATTTTGATGATTGCAATATCTCTGAAGTAATTAATTTTTTACAAAATCTTGCTAGAATTCCTAATGCTAGTGCTATAAATATGGCTTTCACGAAGCATATTACAAATGCTCTCATGCAAATTAGAGAGGAGAAATTAAAATGTGAAGCTTCTATTCCTAAAAAGTTAGAAGATGGCTGGGAGCCCATCATTAAGATGAAAGTAGATGGCTTTTATTGCAATGATTTATGGATCTTGGTGCAAGTATTTCTGTTATGCCTAGAAAAATCTATGATATGCTTGATTTGCCACCGTTGGAACAATGTTATTTGGATGTTCATCTTGTTGATATTGCTACAGAGAAACCTTTGGGGATATTGAATGCAATGCTTCTTGTCCAATTATTTTGGGAAAACCGTTTCTTAGAACTATTGGTGCTGCTATTGATATGAGAGATGAGATTATTAAATATCAATTCCCACTCAAGAAAGGTATGGAACACTTCCCTCGGAAAATAAAGAAGTCACCTTATGATTCCATTATTAGGAAAAGTTATGATCTTGATGCTTTTTCACTTGATAATACTTGATGCTAGCTCTTTTTATGTGCCTAGCTAAAAGGCGTTAAAGAAAAGCACTCTTGGGGAGATAACCCATGTTTATTTCTGTAATTTTTATTTTGTTGAGTCTTGGAAGTTATTACCTCTATAATAACCTCTCTTTATCATTTTTATTTAGTGTTTGTGCCAAGAATAGCCTCTAATAGGAAGAAAGTAAGATCTGGGGACGTTGCTGTCCTGAAAACAAATTATGTGTTGTTACCATGAAAATTCGTATTCACATAGAGCGGAATTTTGAGCTGCCACTTTTTGTGCGTATGCCCCAGGTTATTATCTAACTTTCGTTAGTTTAACATTTTTCGATCTGAGTAACAGAAGATTTTCGACAAAATCGATCTTTACCTATTGTTCTATTTTGATAGATTGCTGCCACTATTTGCATTTGCCTCTTAATCTCTTTCTTTTTAAGTTCTTTTGATCAAAGAGGTTTTTGAAGAGGCTGCTACAGTAGCTAATGCTTTGATAGGTGTTTGATATATGTTAGAACTGAACCCAAGTGGATTTGTTATTTTGATTGTGCTAATGATGCTAATAAAGAATTGTGTGAAGTTTTGTATGAAGGATGTTTTCAAGTGTAGTGAGAGAAGAATGATGTAATGAGATGAAGTATGGACAAAAGCTCAAGCTTGGGGATGCCCATGTCGCCCCAAGAAATATCCAAGAGGTACAAGCGTCAAAGCTTGGGGATGTCCAAGGCATCCCCTCTTCATCAACAAAGCATCAGGTCATCTTTCTATGCGCTATATTTTTATTACTTCATACGCTATATGTTGTTCTTGGAGCATCTTTATTTTTGTTTTTTTGTATTGTTTTGTTTGTTGTAGCATATGGTTGGATCCCGGCATATTTGTTTTGGAGAATGACACACTCCGTTTTAATTGCATAGAACGCTCTAGTTTTTACTCTTATTATTCTGCGAGTTTTCTAGTATTGCGTTTAGCTGTTGTTCTTTCACTCGAATTATTTTCATAGCTCATTAGTATTCTTTATTTATGTATGATTAGCTCTTTGTTCCATATTATTTTTCATCTCTGAGAGCTATTTCAAATAAGTTGATTGGTGTTGGAGACGAGTAAAATGTTTCATGCCTATAGATGCAAAAGGAAGCTTGTCTAGACTCTGGCATAGACTTTGGCATGTCATGTTGGATGTTTCTCTTATCATATGCTTAGTATTTATTGTTGTAGCATGACTTGTATCAAATAGCTGAGAGTTCATAATGTGCTATTGAAAGAATCATGTGTTGTAACCATCATACAAAGCATAATATTGTGGTATTCTCCTTTGATGCTTTATTGGGTTGACTTGGCACATGCTTACACCATGTTATGACTATAACCAGTCAACTAAAGCCTCTATGATCATTTAGTTTTTTGACTTGCAATATCACTTTATGCTTTGATTGATAATGTTTTATCACTATGCATGATTACGGCCATTATTGCTCTCTTAGTTGGTCGCTCCCAGTCTTTTGCTAGCCTCCGCCTGGACTGAGTATGAGCTCTACTCGTGCATCCAACCACTAATAACCAAAGTTTTCCAATTGTGTCCACCATATCTACCTACTAACATTATTGCTATTCTAATGATGTTCATCATGTTTTTATTTATCTTCCAAATAAATTTTTGGTATGAGAAAGTTAGTTAGTAAAGCTCTCACAAACTTGATGGCACATTTACTTTCTTGCACTTAATAAAATTGACCATTGTGACTATCTTATGAAGTTATATGTTTGCAAATTGCGAGCTGGGACCTGGGAGTTAGCACAACCATGCTTCCATGGGGAACGCTTTCAACATTGCACTTATTCCTATTTAGTTGATGCCATGTTCTTTTATTTATGGATGCCTAGCAGTGCGAAATAAAATGGATACTTGTAAGTCCATGGAGTTTGTGTATATGTTAGAAGAAACGCATGGGCTACCAATTTAAGCCATGCATCATTCATGGTGGAAATTTATGATACGTCCAATTTGCATCACTATTCTATATCATAATTTACTGTTATTCATTGATATATTTCATATTTATAGGTGATACTTATGTTATTTCATCTATTTTTGCATGTTTGATGATTATTGGAGAAATAACCGTCGGAGCCAGGGATCTGCTGAAAAAGGACCATCAAGGCACCATATTTCTGAAGACCAACAATTCCCAGCAAAGATACAGAAAATCCTATTTTTCCAGATGACGGAGAAAGCCAGAATGGGAGGCTGAGATGGGCCCTGAGGGGGCCAGACCACCCCTAGGCGCAGGCCAGCCTCAGGCCGCGCCTAGGCATAGTCTGGGCACCCTGGCCCACTTCTGACGATGCCCCCTCGCGTATTTAAACCCCTCGGTAAACCTAAGATCGGGGGAGCGACCAGAGAAATATTCCACCACCGCTACGGGGCGGAGAACCAGAGAGAAAGAAAAGCTCTCCGATAGGCAGAATTCTGCCAGGGAAATTCCTTCCCAGAGAGGGGAGATCATCGCCATCATCACCTCCATCGATCTGGACTTCATCATGATCATCATCACCATCATCTCCACTGATGGGATTCGTAGCATAGACAACAAAAAAATTCCTATCGCAAGAACGAATAATAAGCCAAGATCCAATCTAGCAGATGGTAGCAACGAGAAGATCATGAGACTAACCCTCGAAGATTTCCAAAGCCTACGAGATTAGATCTCGTTGTTGCTGTAGTCGATCACTTGCCGCTTTCAAAAGCGCGTAGAAGATCTTGACGGTGCCACAGTCGGGCAGCACCTCCGTACTCGGTCACACATTCGGTGTTGATGACGACGTCCTTCTCCCCGTTCTAGCGGGCAGCGGATGTAGTAGATCCTCCTCGGAATCCCGCCAGCACGACGGCGTGGTGACGGTGGTGGTGGAGATCTCCGGCAGGGCTTCGCCGTAAGCACTGCGGGAGAAGAAGGAGGAGGGATTAGCTAGGGTTTGGAGAGAGGAGGGGCTTGGGGCGCCGACTTGGGAGCACCTTGATGGTGCGGCCAACTTGTGTAGGCATCCCCCTCCCTCTCCCCCTCATTATATAGGTGGACCCCCCTAGGGTTTGCCCAAAATCCGAATAAGAGTCCAACTCAAAAACTTCCATATTGGTGAAACCTAGGTCAAGTGGGATTGCTCCCTTTCCTTGCCTTCATGGCCGGCCAACTAGGTGGAGTCCACCATGGACTCCACCTTCCCACTTGGTGGGTTGGCTAGGGTTGGTGGAGTCCCTCCGGGACTCCTCCTTCCATAGTGATTTATTCCGGATGATTCTAGAAACAACCTTCCATAAATTCACCGGATCATTCCCAAACTTGGAAAGTGACTTCCTATATATGAATCTTATCCTCCGGACCATTCCGGAACTCCTCGTGATGTCCTGGATCCCATTCGGGACTCCGAACAACATTCGAACTCCATTTCATATTCCATATCTACTTAAAACGACATCAAACCTTAAGTGTGTCACCCTACGGTTCGTGAACTATGCAGACATGGTTGAGACTCCTCTTTGACCAATAACCAATAGCGGGATCTGGAGATCCATAATGGCTCCCACACATTCAACGATAACTTAGTGATCGATTGAACCATTTACATACGATACCAATTCCCTTTGTCACGTGATACTTTACTTGTCCGAGGTTCGATCATCGGTATCTCCATACCTTGTTCAACCTCGTTACCGACAAGTACTCTTTACTCGTACCGTGGTATGTCATCTCTTGTGACCTAGTCACATGCTTGCAAGCTAATCAAACGACATTCCACCGAGAGGGCCCAGAGTATATATCTATCCGTCATCGGGATGGACAAATCTCACTCTTGATCCATATGCCTCAACTCACACTTTCCGAATACTTAATCCCATCTTTATAACCACCCATTTACGCAGTGGCGTTGGATGTAATCAAAGTACCTTTCGGTATAAGTGATTTACATGATCTCATGGTCGAAGGACTAGGTAACTATGTATCGAAAGCTTATAGCAAGTTGAACTTAAATGACTTGATCTTATGCTACGCTTATTTGGGTGTGTGTCCATTATATCATTCATCTAATGACATAACCTTGTTATTAATAACATCCAATGTTCATGATCACGAAATCATGATCATCTATTAATCAACAAGCTAGTTATACAAGAGGCTTACTAGGGACTCCTTGTTGTTTACATAACACACATGTATCAATGTTTCGGTTAATACAATTACAGCATGGTATGCAAACGTTTATCATAAACACAAAGATATATTATAATAACCACTTTATTATTGCCTCTTGGGCATATCTCCAACAGCCTCCCACTTGCACTAGAGCCAATAATCTAGTTTACATTTGTAAAGATATAACACCTTGGCCTTCTGGTGCTTATCATGTTTTGCTCACGGGAGAGGTTTCAGTCAACGAATCTGACAAGCTCAGAAACGTATGTATTTGTCAATTCATTTGCGTCTGTATGCATCACTCATTTTCCAAATGAGTCGGCATTAATCGTATATGTTCGATCTTCTGGTGGAACCTTAATTCCGCGGTCTGAAATATGTCACTAATATTGTCACACACAATATAGCTTCAAAGTTCTGACACTATCGGAACTACACCAAGTTCTCAAAGAACTTCTCGACTTAACATCCTCAGTCATTTGTCAAAACAATGACATACTCTGCCTTCGTTTGTAGAATCCGTCACAATATTTAGAACTCATCTAAATCTAGCATAGACTTCTTATAGCTCATTGTGCTACCTTTTAAACAACACTTAGCCTAATTGAGATTGAAATTTTATTTTTATATGTGACCAAACTAATATCGGTGTAACACCTTACAACGATTTGTTTGTCATTACCCCATACAAACTATATATATATCCTTGGTTCTTCTAAAGCACTCAGGGATATTCTTACTATTGTCCAATGATCATTACATGAATCATTCTGGTATATGCTCGTAACACTTTAGAGCACAGGATATCTGATTTTGTACATATTATTCATGATCTAAAATCACTCATGTGTTTTTACTCATCGAGTGTCAAATACACTCAAGTCTTGTTAAACCTTCACATGGAAAAGAACACCTTCTTAATATTTTTATATTGAACTACTTCAATATTCATTCTATGTACTTTAACTTAAACTTATTATGTGTTTCAATCTATCTTCATAGATCTTGACACTAAATATGTTTCGAGTCCATATCCTTTCATTGAAGTTAATTCTCAATGAAACCTTTTAATCACATCAAGTATATAATTACATCATTTATAATCAATGATATGTCATCCACATATAATATTATAACTATGTCTCAGCGCTCCCACTTAATTTCTTGCAAATGCAAGCATCTTCATCGTTTCTGATGAAATCAAAAAATCTTTGACTATTTCATCCAGTGAAGATTCCAACTCCGCGATACTCACTTCATCCAATTGAAGTTTGTATACTTATCTAGTATTCCACGGACTAGCAAAAACTCTTTGGTTTGTATCTAGTATACATCCTTCATACAGACTTCTGGTAAGGAATGTATTTCTGCCATCCTACTATCATATCTCATAAAAGAAATATGTAGCGATTACTAGAATAATCCACATAGACTATAAGCATCGCTACGGAAGATCTAATCTTATCGTACTCAACTCTTTGAACTTTGTCGTAAACAATCTTTCGACAAGTCGAGCTTCTTCAAGGATATTCCATCCAAGTCCATCAATTTTATAGATCTTGGATTTCATGGCGCATAGCCATTTTAACGGAGTCAGGGCCCATCATAACTTCTTTGTATGTAGTTGTTTTATCATTGTTCAAAATCAATCCTTTGTCCACAAATCATTTATTTGATCACAAAGTAAACCATACCTACAAGGTTCAATAGGTACTTCGATCTCCATGGCTAAAACACTTTGTAGTCATGGGAGCCATGATCATCGTGGCCGCTTCCGGAACCATTTCCGATGCTGCGCTACTCTGATCATTATGCTCAGGTTCATAAACCTTATCAAGTTCCATTGTCCTCCCACTCAAATACTTCACTAGAAAACAATTTCTTGGAAATAAGCAAGTAACATTAACAAACACTTTTTTATTTGACTTCATAGTGGAAAGAATTCCCAATTTGTTTTCTGGGACAACAACAAAGACATTCATCCGGTTTTGGTTGTAAACTCATTTACTTATACCAAAATTTAAGAAAGGACTATTAGGGTTTATTCCCATGCCATAACTCGTATGGTTTCATTTAGACGGATCATGATGATGCTCTATTCAGTGTAAAAGCGGTAGTCTCTAAAGCATAATCCACAAAAATATAATGGCTTCATTTTATTTTATATCATCATTAATCCAACAAGGTTTGGATACGTCTCTCGGATACTCCATCATCACTATGATACTCCATGAAACGTGAGTTGTAGAACAATTTCATAACTCTCTTAGATGTTCGCTAAAACTCGTAATTCAAATATTTCCACCATGATCCAATCATAGATATTTGACTTTTCTATTACGATAATTTCTACTTCATGTTGAAATTTATTTGAATCCATTCAAATGTTTCAAACTTCTTCCTTATCGAATATATCCACATATTTATACTCAATCCATTGTTGGAAGTTTTCATGAAGTAGAAGAATCTCCCGCACACAACTATGCCCAGTGAACCACATACATCATCATGTACGTTTCCACTAAGTTAGTTGCCCGTTCAACTCTTGGCCTATGAACGATATTTCAGTCATTCTCTTTAGAAGAGATTTGGAAGGGCCAAACGATTCAAAAATCAAATGACTCCAAAAATCCATTTGTATGAAGTTTCTTCATGCGTTCCTTTATAACATGACCTAAATGGCGGTTCCACAAATAAGTGGAATTCAAATCATTTGCCTTATGGCATTTTAGCATCGGTGTTATGCATGTGTGTTTCACCATAAAGATTTATAATAACTTATCCATCGTACATGGAATACTATCAAAATTTGAACAACTCATTGTTTTCATTTGACCAGAACAAAACAACAATTATGAAGTTCTTTATTATAAATCTGAAGGGCTAGATAGAATGCCAACGATGAACATAATAACACTTTATTTTTGTTCCAGACGTGCATTCCTATCATATTCCTTGTTAGTCACTTAGGCCATTGTATTCTTGTATTGCGTTGTTTTGTATGACACTTCATACCAACCAATATGGTACAAATACCCAAGAATTTCATTGTGTGACCAAACAAGCAATACATTCATAACATGTATATCATCTATATACACCTGAGCTAGACTTTCTAGTCTTTTCTTTCTTTCTGCCAAAAATCTTTTATAGTTTCTCTTTTAGCTTTCCTCATTCCCAGAAAAAACACTTCAACATCAATAATTTCTAGGTTTGTTGGTCAAATACCAATAACCTTGAGGTTCTTACTTTGAAGTTGATCATCATATGATAAGTGTTCCGGATTTCACTATTAGTAACCTTTTTAATGTGATGAACATTTTCACTCATAATTTTTATCCATCAAATCATGACGACTTTCTGAGACCATGTCTGTACATGCTAGGCTCGTAAAGTTTAACCTCAGTATTCGCATGTGCAAATCTGGCTTGCACCCGTTGTATGCACACGTAGAATCTATAACACCCGATCATCACGTGATGCTTCGAAACGACGAGTCTTAGCAACAGTGCATACTAAGGACGATCACTTCATGGATACGCAAATATCGTTAGTGCCCAACTAATTGGAGGATCGGGACGCCTAGCGTCTTCAACCTTCATACATTCCCATAAAACTTATGAGTTTATGTAGTCTCACTAGATTATTTTCTATCATCTTGCAATAAGGTCTTAGATATCACATATATCTTATACCTTTCTTATTTCTGAAAACAAAATTTCCAGCTCCTTACTTTTCAAACGGATTTGAACTTCAAGTTTCACGGAGACAAGATGATTTTAGGTACTAATTGAAACCATTGTTCTTTGAATCAGCAATGTGAGGTTTACTAAAAGTTTGCAATAGGACTTAATCATTTCTTGATTCTTTAACAATACGGTACCAGTCCGTAAAGTTTCTTGTCAGACTTAACAGAATTTCTATCTCAATTACAAGACTAGCGCATGGTAGATAACGGATGCCAATTCTACAAATTTAATTTAAAATACTATTCAGACTATGTTCATGATAATTAGTTCATGTTTTAATCTAATTACTAATGAACTCCCACTTAATACAACATCCCTCATAGTTGTTTAGTGGCACACGATCCATATCCACTACATCAAAACTGAACATCACGTGAGATGATGTAGCTTCAATGGTGAACATCAACATGTTGATCATATCATCCATATGACTCGTGTTCAACCTTTCGGTTTCCTGTGTTCCGAGGCCATGTCTGTACATGCTAGGCTCGTCAAGCAAACCCAAGTATTTCCGCGTGTGCAACATGGCTACACCCGTTGTATGTGAACGTAGAATCTATCACATCCGATCATCACGAGATGCTTCAAAACAACGAACTGTAGAAACGGTGCATACGAGGGGAGAACACTTTATTATCTTGATATTAATGTGAGGGATCATCTTATAATGCTACCGTCGCGATCTAAGCAAGATAAGATGCATAAAGGATTAACATCACATGCAATTCATATGTGATATGATATGGCCCTTTAGTTTTTGCGCCTTTGATCTTCATCTCCAAAGCACGGACATGATCTCCATCATCAACGGGCATGATCTCCATCATCGTCAGCGTAGCGTCAAGGTCCATGGCGCCGTCTTCATGGTTGTTCACCACATGTAGCAACTATTACAACTACTTTGAAATAATACTACTACATGAAATATAAAGACAACCATAAGGCTCTTGCCGGTTGCCACAGTACAATAATGATCATCTCATACATATTCATCATCACATCATGGCCATATCACATCACCAAACCCTGCAAAAACAAGTTAGACGCCTCTAATATGGTTTGCATATTTTACGTGGTTTAGGATTTTCGAGTGAGATCGAATCTACCTACGAACATGAACCACAACGGTGATACTAGTGTTGTCAATAGAAAGAGTAGATTGAATCTTCACTATGGTGAGAGAGACAGACACCTGCAAAGCCACTTATGCAATACAAGTTGCATGTCAAGCGTGGAGCAAGTCTCATGAAACAAGGTCATGTAAAGTTAGCCCGGGCCGCTTCATCCCACCATCCCGCAAGATGCAAAGTACACATAACTAAAGACAACAAAAGCATCAACGCCCACAAAACCATTGTGTTCTACTCGTGCAACCAATCTATGCATAAACCTGGCTCTGATAGCACTGATGGGATTCGTAGCATAGAAAACAAAAAAATTCCTACCGCAAGAACGAATAACAAGCCAAGATACAATCTAGAAGATGGTAGCAACGAGAAGATCATGAGACTAACCCTCGAAGATTTCCAAAGCCTACGAGATTAGATCTCGTTGTTGCTGTAGTCGATCACTTGCCGCTTTCAAAAGCGCGTAGAAGATCTTGACGGTGCCACAGTCGGGCAGCACCTCTGTACTCGTTCACACGTTCGGTGTTGATGACGACGTCCTTCTCCCCATTCTAGCGGGCAGCAGATGTAGTAGATCCTCCTCGGAATCCCGCCAGCATGACGGCGTGGTGACGATGGTGGTGGAGATCTCCGGCAGGGCTTCGCCGTAAGCACTGCAGGAGAAGAAGGAGGAGGGAGTAGCTAGGGTTTGGAGAGAGGAGGGGCTTGGGGCGCCGGCTTGGGAGCCCCTTGATGGTGCGGCCAACTTGTGTAGGCATCCCCCTCCCTCTCCCCCTCATTATATAGGTGGAACCCCCTTGGGTTTGCCCAAAATCCGAATAAGAGTCCAACTCAAAAACTTCCATATTGGTGAAGCCTAGGTCAAGTGGGATTGCTCCCTTTCCTTGCCTTCATGGCCGGCCAACTAGGTGGAGTCCACCATGGACTCCACCTTCCCACTTGGTGGGTTGGCTAGGGTTGGTGGAGTCCCTCCGGGACTCCTCCTTCCATAGTGATTTATTCTGGATGATTCTATAAACAACCTTCCATAAATTCACCGGACCATTCCCAAACTTGGAAAGTGACTTCCTATATATGAATCTTATTCTCCGGACCATTCCGGAACTCCTCTTGATGTCTGGATCCCATTCGAGACTCCGAACAACATTCGAACTCCATTCCATATTCCATATCTACTTAAAATGACATCAAACCTTAAGTGCGTCAACCTACGGTTCGTGAACTATGCAGACATGGTTGAGAATCCTCTCCGACCAATAACCAATAGCGGGATCCGGAGATCCATAATGGCTCCCACACATTCAACGATAACTTAGTGATCGATTGAACCATTTACATACGATACCGATTCCCTTTGTCACGCGATACTTTACTTGTCCGAGGTTCGATCATCGGTATCTCCATACCTTGTTCAACCTCGTTACCGACAAGTACTCTTTACTCGTACCGTGGTATGTCATCTCTTGTGACCTAGTGTTGACTGCCAAAACCCACCGGCGGGCAACGGCCTTGTCAACACTGTAGAGCCGGGGGGAGCCTAGAGCTGCGGCTGGCTGAGACCCCTCCGAGCGACGGCCCGCAATGCTCTTCTGGTCACACGCGGCGTTGCGAAGTGCAAGGGCGTGCCACCTGACCTATACCCGGTCGGGAAGGTGATGAGGTTGCCTCGCTTATTTCCTGCAGGGCATACATGTAAACATTAAATACGAGCCTCGATCGGCTCTCAGGTTATCCTGTGAATCGGCTCAAAGAGCCGATCCACCCATGATCCGTACGGGGTGCACGAATACTTGGCGGTCCTGCTTGATCAAGATAAAGCTAATGAGATCTACGACGATTTAGGGTTTTCACCGCATAACCGGATCATCCTACTCCGAGGTTGGGCCTTGCGGCCACGCACGGTGCTCGTAAGCCGATCCTAAACAAGGCCGGAAAACCAACATGAAGTTGATTCTAGGAACATCCCGTTTAGGACTTGCGAACGCCACCCTACGTGCCACTGGATCCTCCCCCCATTGTAAGGCCAAACTATTGCGGATATTAAACTAATCCTTGTAGAACAAGGAGCAATCGTAACGGATCAGATCTACTAAATAATGATCAAGCGGGGTGCCGCCCCCACACCCGAGATAGGCGTGAGGGCGGCTAGATATGCAAGGGTTGCACTACGTAAGCATGCTTAAACGAAGAACAATGCTAACCCTAACACATCTAATGATAACTACGTTGCTCGCCATCAAAAGCGCTTCGGTACGAGCAACGCATGAACAACGTGGGGCTTGTGCTGCCTAGATCGCAAGATGCGATCTAGGCAGACATGTCGCTACCCGATAGAAACCCTCGAGACGAAGGAGTTGGCGATGCGCCGAGATTGGTTTGTTTTTGGGGTTGAACGTGAGTTGTTGTTTATTCCATAAACCCTAGGTACATATTTATAGTCCAGGGGACTTTCTAATGTGGGCGTGCACTAAACCGTGCACGAGATAAACTCTAACTTCTAAACCGATACACAATCTATTATATTAAGATACACGGGCTAACTAGCCCAAATTCTCCGTGCGAGGCCGCTTCATAATTCTTCCATATGTAATCTCCCAAGCCCATCTTGATCGCGGCCCACCTCCTGATTTAGCCAAAATCTGGTGATAACACATGCCCCCCTGGTTTTGGTAATGATAATTTCAAAACCACTCGTTTTTTCCTCGGAGGGGTCGTGTCCCGGCAGAGCGGAACCGTCGCAGACACGCCTCATCATGACGACTTGCCTTCCCAACTTCTCCGCACGATTTGACGAGCTTTGGCACCATGTCCTCGAGAACTGCTCGGAAATTAAAAACCCCCACCTCCTTTTATTTAGCCGCAACGAACAGTTCTCTTCTTTACCCCTTCCGCAGTAGCACTCCAAAAAACCCTCCCCTGCAACCATGTCCTCTTACTCTTCCTCTTCCTCTTCGTCGGATCCTTCCCACGTGTCTTCTCCCATCCGAGAGTCGACGCCCTCGTGGGGTACACAAGCGGCGTACGACATCCTTGCCCCGACAAAGTGGGACAAAGAGGACCATGACTCCTCCGTCTGGTCCGAGGATGACAAATCCCAAACCGACGGGGAGAGCGACCTCCGCTTCCTTGCTGACGAGGAAGCGGTGGAGGAGAGCGAAGACGACCGCCTCTCCTGGGCGGACTTCACCACCTCCGAGGAGGTGAAGGAGGAGGACGAGGAGGAGGAGGATGAAGACAGCTCCTCCGACGAGCCGCCGGCCAAACGCCGCCACCTCCGGCCCGGGAACTTCGGCCGACGTCGACGGTGGACGACGACGCCGACGAAGAGGATGAAGACGACGAGGGTCCTATCGGCGGCCGCCGGAGCAGCGACGACGAGCCGGCAGGGAGCAGCACCGGCAATGGCGACGACGGCGGCGACGACGACGACGAGGGCAGCAGCGGCCCCTAGATAGGGTCTTAGCATAGGGCTAGCGATAGCAGACGGGGCAATGTATCCCCCTGGTCTTCCCTTTTGAGAGCAATCAGCTCTTCTATGTAAGAAATCTGGCTTATCAATGAAGAAATTCCCCAACTCGATTTTGCCGATTCCCTTCATGATAATTTAGCCGATTGTCTTTCCTTCTGATTCTGCCGATTGCCAAACTGGACAATGCCCAACAAGCCGATGGCATCGCACCGGTCTCCCACACTAAATTTCGAGATAGATCCACCCAGACCCAAACTCCTTGCCACACAAGGCCAAGCCTTACTCGCGCAAATCCGCAGATCTCTCAAGATGGCATGTTGAACCTAGCGGCAGAACTCCTGAAATAATGTCAGGTCTCCTTTTCATTATCCTCTCCGAATTCTGCTCGTTCAGCCCCGGCAGCTTCCTTCTACAATAATCACTGTCTTTTGAACGAGCCGTCACGAAGAGTGGGCCCACTTCGAAAGAGTTGGTTAAACTTCGAGGGCGTGCTGCCCCCCGAGCCTCAGCCAAGGCGAGGATAAAGGACAGATCATCACCATTGAGATTTCGGGGCGGGCTCAACCTTGTCCAAGAGAGCTATCCCGCGAGGCCACCAGCCCGATCACCTCCCTTCCGTTGAGGGTCCATACAGCCGATCCATCGAGGCTATGATAATTTTGCACCATAAGCACCATTCTTCGGGTAACTTGTGGTGCAGAGTTCGACCGATCCCAACGAAATCGGCTCCCGGAGCGAGCAGACCTTCAAGGTGAGCTGCCCCCGGGCCTTCAAGGTGAGAATAGCAGCGAGCTGATCACGTCAATCATCCTTGATTTCCAACTCGCAACGCCGTATCAACCGATTCGAACAAATCGGCTCTTTAGAGTGAGGGAATTTCGAGGCGAGCCGCCCTCCCCGAGCTTCTTTAGTCCAAACCTTGCGCCTTGCTGACCAGATCGGCTCATCATCTTCGGCAGGCTGAAGCAACTTCCGGTGAGAACGTCTTCGCATTTCTGACGCCCTCCAGATTCTTGGAGGGAACTAGCCCCCTGCTCTTAAGTCGATATCTGTGCATCGGCTATCCCCGAAAATTTTCGAATTTTCTGGCCGACTTGTGTATCGGCCCCCATACTCCAATATCCACCATTAAAGGATGAGACTCTTCTACTGCATACCCTCGTGTTTTATCCACTTGGGCGCCCCCCCGAGCCGATTCTGTCAAGAGATTTGATGACATCGGCTCTGATGGACCGTGAATGTGTTGAACCCAGGCAGTATGGATGGTGAGGATACTCGCGGCCGATTACTGGAATCGGCCTCCACGCTGTTTGCTCAGTGAAGGTTTTGTACTGCTCCTTCATAGACCCTTGGGAGTTGGGACCGATCACAAGGATCGGCCTCGGCAACTTGCACATCGCTTGGCTTCAACTACATGGTCAGGCCAGTGGATAAAACTAGCTTAACCCTTCCTTTTGTCACATCGATGCGCTCGCAGTCGTCCAATTTGATGCCTGAGAGGGGTTCTTGGCCCGCTCGCTTCCCATGCGTTCATGCCGGCCCGTTGAAACTTCGGCTGAGTCGTCGGCTTGGACGACCTCTACCTCATCACCATCCCACTCGTATTATGCATTGGTGCATCGTGGAGGGAATGCAGCAGTTGGCGTGGATCCAATCTCTTCCTAGCAAAACAGCATAACTGCTCGTGCTATCAACGATAAAGAACGCCGTAGGGATGGTTTTTCTTCCTACGGTTAGATCCACATTCAGAACTCCTTGTGCTTCAGACGCTTGGCCGTTGAAGTCGCTCAACGTTACGTTGGTCTTGATTAGATCCGAACTCGAGCGTCCCAGCCGACGTAGCATAGAGTACGGCATGATGTTAACTCGCCGCTCCGGTGTCCACCAGACATCCCGTTTACAGTGCCTCCCATCGATATACCCTCGTAAGTACAGGGCCTTCGGATGCCTCGTAGCTCCCGTCTCGTGGCTTCTCAAAGATAACCGGCCGTGGGCCGCGATCAAGTTGTGCCACGGATGTCTCATCTAAGCCCGGAGCACCGAACTCCGACGGGAGGATAAACACCATATTTGTGCCGGCCGATGTTTCATCATCGGCTTTTCTCTCGTTCGGGGCGCCACTCTTTTCTTTGTGGCTGACCTTCCTCGTCCAGGGTTCGCAGAATTTTGGCGGCCGGATCAGGCCGTGCCTTCCTTAGCGTGCGCAGTATAATCTTTCAGCTTTCTTCCAACTCACGCGTACGCTGGACTCTTTGCTTCTGGGAACGGCTGAGCCCATCAGGGCACCATCTGGGCTGATGATATTTGTATTCTTCACTACCGTCCTCTAGCTCCTCGAGATCTTCCATCTGAGGGGACTCAGCACGCTTGTCCCGATGCGGGAAAGGCCCTAGCCGGCTGAACACAGACACGTTAGCGGCACCCTTCTTCCTTTGTTTGCATTCGGGCGGTCCTCGATTGTTGGCAATCGGCTCATCCCTGAGTCCCAAGCAATGTTTGAAGAACGGGCAGTCCCAGTGCTTATCCATGTCACTCTGCCCCCTTGGCCTCCCTTCGGCGCGACGACCGTATCCGTTGTTGCTTCTACCATGTTGGCGGTACCTTCCGACCTCGGCATCAGACCGGAAATTCCTTTCATCGTCGGCGTCGTAGCGCCGACGTCGGTCGTGGTGTTGCTCGTATTTGCCTGAGAGGGTGCTTGGAGTGTGGGCGTTGATACCGCATGCTTCTTATTCCCTCCCTTGCCAGGTACCGCCTGTCCTCACCTCGGGGTTGGCCGCGCGGATCGGCTCCCTCTTCATCCTTGCCACGGGAGTGGCTGCTTTCTGTTTCCTCTTTGACATGGCGGCTTGCAGATCCTGCCACATTGACACCAAAGGAAAACTTTGGTTGATCTATGGGGTGGTTGAGATCCACCGTGTCGACACCGGGGCCTGGACGTGGGTTCCTACCGAGCCTGATGTCGTGTGGCCGGGTCTTCTCGGCGGAGCCGATGAGTTCGGTTCTAAGGGTTGCCTTGATCCCGTCATGTTTCCTTCCGAGCTCCTTGGGCAGACCCCCATGCTTCAAAGACCTGGTGTGCTCCTCCGACGGGGTGGAGAGATCTCTCCCATCAAGTGCGCCTTCGGGCGTGGAACCCCTCCCCCTGACGCCATGGGAGTGGGTTCGGTGGGAAGAGCCGAAGAGTGCGGCTTCGAGGATGGCTTTGATCTCGTCACATGTGACTGGCGTGCCGTCCGCCATCTCAGATGTAGATGGCGATGTGGTTGATGCAGACTCTTTGTCCCACCGGGCGTGCCAGAATGTGTTGACTGCCAAAACCCACCGGCGGGCAACGGCCTTGTCAACACTGTAGAGCCGGGGGGAGCCTAGAGCTGCGGCTGGCTGAGACCCCTCCGAGCGACGGCCCGCAATGCTCTTCTGGTCACACGCGGCGTTGCGAAGTGCAAGGGCGTGCCACCCGACCTATACCCGGTCGGGAAGGTGATGAGGTTGCCTCGCTTAGTTTCCGCAGGGCATACATGTAAACATTAAATACGAGCCTCGATCGGCTCTCGAGTTATCCTGTGAATCGGCTCAAAGAGCCGATCCACCCATGATCCGTACGGGGTGCACGAATACTTGGCGGTCCTGCTTGATCAAGATAAAGCTAATGAGATCTACGACGATTTAGGGTTTTCACCGCATAACCGGATCATCCTACTCCAGGTTGGGCCTTGCGGCCACGCACGGTGCTCGTAAGCCGATCCTAAACAAGGCCAGAAAACCAACATGAAGTTGATTCTAGGAACATCCCGTTTAGGACTTGCGAACGCCACCCTACGTGCCACTGGATCCTCCCCCCCTTGTAAGGCCAAACTATTGCAGATATTAAACTAATCCTTGTAGAACAAGGAGCAATCGTAACGGATCGGATCTACTAAATAATGATCAAGCGGGTGCCGCCCCACACCCGAGATAGGCGTGAGGGCGGCTAGATATGCAAGGGTTGCACTACGTAAGCATGCTTAAACGAAGAACAATGCTAACCCTAACACATCTAATGATAACTACGTTGCTCGCCATCAAAAGCGCTTCGATACGAGCAACGCATGAACAACGTGGGGCTTGTGCTGCCTAGATCGCAAGATGCGATCTAGTGCGCATGTCGCTTACCCGATAGAAACCCTCGAGACGAAGGAGTTGGCGATGCGCCGAGATTGGTTTGTTTTTGGGGTTGAACGTGAGTTGTTGTTTATTCCATAAACCCTAGGTACATATTTATAGTCCAGGGGACTTTCTAATGTGGGCGTGCACTAAACCGTGCACGAGATAAACTCTAACTTCTAAACCGATACACAATCTATTATATTAAGATACACGGGCTAACTAGCCCAAATTCTCCGTGCGAGGCCGCTTCATAATTCTTCCATATGTAATCTCCCAAGCCCATCTTGATCGCGGCCCACCTCCTGATTTAGCCAAAATCTGGTGATAACACCTAGTCACATGCTTGCAAGCTAATCAGACGACATTCCACCGAGAGGGCCCAAAGTATATCTATCCGTCATCGGGATGGACAAATCTCACTCTTGATCCATATGCCTCAACTCACACTTTCCGAATACTTAATCCCATCTTTATAACCACCCATTTACGCAGTGGCGTTTGATGTAATCAAAGTACCCTTCCGGTATAAGTGATTTACATGATCTCATGATCGAAGGACTAGGTAACTATGTATCGAAAGCTTATAGCAAGTTGAACTTAAATGACTTGATCTTATGCTACGCTTATTTGGGTGTGTGTCCATTATATCATTCCTCTAATGACATAACCTTGTTATTAATAACATCCAATGTTCATGATCACGAAACCATGATCATCTATTAATCAACAAGCTAGTTATACAAGAGGCTTACTAGGGACTCCTTGTTGTTTACATAACACACATGTATCAATGTTTCGGTTAATATAATTATAGCATGGTATGCAAACATTTATCATAAACACAAAGATATATTATAATAACCACTTTATTATTGCCTCTTGGGCATATCTCCAACATCCACCACCAGCGCCATCATCACCGCCGTCTCCGCGCCGTCTCGCTGTAACATCTTGGGTTTGATACTTGTTTAGTTCATAGGGGAAACTTTCCCGGTGTTGATTACTCCTTGTAGTTGATGCTATTGAGTGAAACCATTGAATTAAGATTTATGTCCAGATTGTTATTCATCATTATATCACATCTGATTATGATCCATATGATGTCTCGTGAGTAGTTCGTTTAGTTCTTGAGGACATGGGAGAAGTCATGTTGTTAGTAGTGGAACTATGTTGAGTAATATGCAATGATTTGATATTTAAGTTGTGGTGCTATTCTTCTAGTGGTGTCATGTGAACGTCGACTACATGATACTTCACCTTTATGGGCCTAGGGGAATGCATCGTGTATTTGTCTACTAATTGTGGGGTCACGGGAGCGACAGAAACCCAAACCCCCGTTAGAAAACCGGTGCACGAGGGAGTGTAGGATCTCAAAGTTTAAGACTATGGTTAGATTTATCTTAATTATTTTCTTGTAGTTGCAGATGATTGCAAGAGGTATAATCCCAAGTATGTATTAGTCCAAGTATGGGGTAGTGCATTAGCATAGATTCACCCACACAACACTTACCAAACCATTGAAGATTATTCAGCTATGTGAAGCAAAAGCACTTGACGTAATTCCCGTGTGTCCCCAGGAACGTTTGGTCATCATAAGTAAAACAACCGGCTTGTCCTTTGCTATAGAAAGGATTGGGCAACTCGCTGCAATTATTATTATCATCTATATAGCAATTATTATTCCCATTAGTATGCATATAAAGTTCCATGGGTTTTTTAATTCTCTCTTCAAACACATCATGTCCTAATTCAAGATAAAGTTCATAAAGATCTCTCATATTTTTGTTGTTTTCCATTATGCCTAACTAGTGTAAAACAAGAAACAAAAAGATGCAATTGCAGGATCTAAAGGAAATAGCTTCGAGCACACACACAATGGCGCCAGAAAAGTACTTTACCTGGGGCCGGAGTATGAGTGCCTTTTACCTTTCCTCCCCGACAACGGCGCCGTAAAAGTGCTTGATGTCTACGGGTGCTTCTATTCTTGTAGACAAGTGTTGGGCCTCCAAGAGCGAGAGGTTTGTAGAACAGCAGCAAGTTTCCCTTAAGTGGATCACCCAAGGTTTATCGAACTCGTGGAGGAAGAGGTCAAAGATATCCCTCTCATGCAACCTTGCAACCACAAAGCAAGAAGTCTCTTGTGTCCCCAACACACCTAATAGGTGCACTAGTTCGGTGAAGAGATAGTGAAATACAAGTGGTATGAATATATATGAGCAGTAGTAACGGCACCGTAAAAGTGCTTGTCCGGCGTGTAGTTGATGGTGGTAATATTGCAGAAGTACAGATGCAAGAAAACAAGAAACAAGCAACGATAGCGATATTTAGGAACAAGGCCTAGGGATCATACTTTCACTAGTGGACACTCTCAACATTGATCACATAACAGAATAAATAAATAGATGCAAGACTCTACACTCTCTTGTTGGATGATGAACACCACTAACTGTGTAGGATTACACGAACCCTCAATGCTGGAGTTAACAAGCTCCACAATATTCGATGTTCATATTTAAATAACCTTAGAGTGCACGACGATCAACATAACCAAACCAAGTACTAATATAGCATGCACACCGTCACCTTCACGCTACGAAAGGAGGCATAGATCACATCAATACTATCATAGCAATAGTTAACTTCATAATCTACAAGAGATCACAATCATAGCCTACGCCAAGTACTACACGATGCACACACCGTCACCATTACACCGTGCAAGAGGAATAAACTACTTTAATAACATCACTAGAGTAGCACACGGATAAATTGTGATACAAAACACATTGCAATCATAAAGAGATATAAATAAGCACTTCACTATGCCATTCATAACAGTGAATAAGTATTCTCGTGAAATATAGCCTAAGAGACCCACACGGTGCACACACTGTCACCTTTACACACGTGGGACAAGGAGTCTCCGGAGATCACATAAGTAAAACCCACTTGACTAGCATAATGACATCTAGATTACAAGCATCATCATATGAATCTCAATCATGTAAGGCATCTCATGAGATTATTGTATTGAAGTACATAGGAGAGAGATGAACCACATAGCTACCGGTACAGCCCCGAGCCTCGATGGAGAACTACTCCCTCCTCATGGGAGACAAGCAGCGTTGATGAAGATGGCGGTGGTGTCGATGGAGGAGCCTTCCGGGCACTTCCCCGTCCCGGCGGCGTGCCGGAACAGAGACTCCCGTCCCCCGCATCTTGGCTTCGCGATGGCGGCGGCTCGGGAAGGTTTCTCGTACCGTGGCTTTTTCGTCTCGAGGTTTTAGGTCGTGGACCTTTAAATAGGCGAAGAGGCGGAGTCGGAGGGCCGACGAGGCGACGACACAACAGGGGGCGCGGCCCCTCCGGCCGCGCCAGTGGTGTCATCTCGGTGGCCCCGTGGCCCCTCTCTCGGCGGCTCTCGGTGTTCCGGAAGCTTCGTCCAATTCTAAGACTCGGGCGTTGATTTCGTCCAATTCCGAGAATATTTCCTTACTAGGATTTCGAAACCAAAAACAGCAGTAAAACAGAACCGGCACTTCGGCATCTCATCAATAGGTTAGTTCCGTAAAACGCATAAATATGACATATAATGTGTATAAAACATGTGAGTATCATCATAAAAGTAGCATGGAACATAAGAAATTATAGATACGTTTGGGACGTATCAAGCATCCCCAAGCTTAGTTCCTACTCGCCCTCGAGTAGGTAAACGATAACAAGGATAATTTCTGAAGTGACATGCTATCATAATCTTGATCATACTATTGTAAAGCATATGAGATGAATGCAGCGATTCGAAGCAATGATGAAGATAATGAGTAAACAAATGAATCATATAGCAAAGACTTTTCATGAATAATACTTTCAAGACAAGCATCAATAAGACTTGCATAAGAGTTACTCAAAAAGCAATAAATTCAAAGTAAAGGTATTGAAGCAACACAAAGGAAGATTAAGTTTCAGCGGTTGCTTTCAACTTCAACATATATATCTCATGGATAATTGACAACACAAAGCAATATAACAAGTGCAATAAGTAAACATGTAAGAATCAATGCACACAGTTGATACAAGTGTTTGCTTCTAAGATAGAAAGAATGGGTAAACTGACTCAACAATAAAGTAGAAGAAAGGCCCTTCGCAGAGGGAAGCATTGATTACTATATTTGTGCTAGAGCTTTTCATTTGAAAACAAGAAACAATTTTGTCAACGGTAGTAATAAAGCATATGTGTTATGTATAAGACATCTTATAAGTTGCAAGCCTCATGCATAGTATACCAATAGTGCTCGCACCTTGTCCTAATTAGCTTGGATTAACACGGATTATCATTGCATAGCATATGTTTCAACCAAGTGTCACAAAGGGGTACCTCTATGCCGCCTCGTACAAAGGTCTAAGGAGAAAGCTCGCATTGGATTTCTCGCTTTTGATTATTCTCAACTTAGACATCCATACCGGGACAACATAGACAACAGATAATGGACTCCTCTTTAATGCATAAGCATTCAACAACAATTAATATTCTCATAAGAGATTGAGGATTAGTTGTCCACACCGAAACTTCCACCATGAATCATGGCTTTAGTTAGCGGCCCAATGTTCTTCTCTAACAAGTATGCATACTCAAACCATTTGATCATGAAAATCTCCCTTACTTCGTACAAGACGAACATGCATAGCAACTCACATGATATTCAACAAAGATGTAAAAGTTGATGGCGTCCCCATAAACATGGTTACCGCTCAACAAGCAACTTATAAGAAATAAGATACATAGCTACATATTCTTCACCACAATAGTTTTTAAGCTATTTTTCCCATGAGCTATATATTGCAAAGACAAAGAATAGAAATTTTAAAGGTAGCACTAGAGTAATATACTTTGGAATGGCAGAGAAATACCATGTGGTAGGTAGGTATGGTGGACACAAATGGCATGGTTATTGGCTCAAGGATTTGGATGCACGAGAAGAATTCCTCTCAATACAAGGCTAGGCTAGCAAGGTTGTTTGAAGCAAACTCAAGTATGAAACGGTGCAGCAAGACTCACACATGAACTTATTGCAAGCATTATAAGACTTTACATCGTCTCCTTGTTGTTCAAACACCTCAACCATAAAATATCTAGACTCTAGAGATCAATCATGCAAACCAAATTTTAACAAGCTCTATGTAGTTATTCATTAATGAGTACAAGGTACATGATGCAAGAGCTTAAACATGATCTATATGAGCACAACAATTGCCAAGTATCAAATTATTCAAGACATTATACCAATTACCACATGCAGCATTTTCTGTTTCCAACCATATAACAATTAACGAAGCAGTTTCAACCTTCGCCATGAACATTAAATGTAAAGCTGAGAACACATGTGTTCATATGCAATGATGCGTGTAGTTGACACGTCCGTTGGGAACCCCAAGAGGAAGGTGTGATGCGCACAGCGGCAAGTTTCCCTCAGTAAGAAACCAAGGTTTAATCGAACCAAGTAGGAGTCAAGAAGCACGTTGAAGGTTGATGGCGGCGGGATGTAGTGCGGCGCAACACCGGAGATTCCGGCGCCAACGTGGAACCTGCACAACACAACCAAAGTACTTTGCCCCAACGAAACGAGTGAGGTTGTCAATCTCACCGGCTTGCCGTAACAAAGGATTAACCGTATTGTGTGGAAGATGATTGTTTGCAGAGAAAACGAGTAAAACAAGTATTGCAGACAGATTTGTATTTCAAGATTAAAGAATGGACCGGGGTCCACAGTTCACTAGAGGTGTCTCTCCCATAAGATAAAAGCATGTTGGGTGAACAAATTACAGTCGGGCAATTGACAAATAGAGAGGGCATAACAATGCACATACATGACATGATAAGTATAGTGAGATTTAATTGGGCATTACGACAAAGTACATAGACCGCCATCCAACCGCATCTATGCCTAAAAAGTCCACCTTCAGAGTTATCATCCGAACCCCCTCCGGTATTAAGTTGCAAAGCAACGTGACAATTGCATTAAGTATGGTGCGTAATGTAATCAACAACTACATCCTCGGACATAGCGCCAATGTTTTATCCCTAGTGGCAACAAGCACAACACAACCTTAGAACTTTCGTCACATCGTCCCGGTGTCAATGCGGGCATGAACCCACTATCGAGCATAAATACTCCCTCTTGGAGTTAAAAGTAAAAACTTGGCCGAGCCTCTACTAGTGACGGAGAGCATGCAAGATCATAAACAACACATATGTAATAACTTGATAATTAACATGACATGGTATTCTCTATCCATCGGATCCCGACAAACACAACATATAGAATTACGGATAGATGATCTTGATCATGTTAGGCAGCTCACAAGATCCAACAATGAAGCACAATGAGGAGAAGACAACCATCTAGCTACTGCTATGGACCCATAGTCCAGGGGTGAACTACTCACTCATCACTCCGGAGGCGACCATGGCGGTGTAGAGTCCTCCGGGAGATGAATCCCCTCTCCGGCGAGGTGCCGGAGGAGATCTCCGGAATCCCCGAGATGGGATCGGCGGCGGCGGCGTCTCGGCAAGGTTTTCCGTATCGTGGTTTTTCGCATCGTGGGTTTCGCGACGGAGGCTTTAAGTAGGCGGAAGGGCGTAGTCGGGGCCGGACGAGGGGCCACACCATAGGGCGGCGCGGGCCCCCTTGGCCGCGCCGCCTGTGGTCCGGCCACCTCGTGGCCCCACTTCGTATGTTCTTCGGTCTTCCGGAAGCTCCGTGGAAAAATAGGCCCCCGGGTCTTCGTTTCGTCCAATTCCGAGAATATTTCGTTACTAGGATTTCGAAACCAAAAACAACAGAAAACGAGAACCGGCACTTCAGCATCTTGTTAATAGGTTAGTTCCGGAAAATGCACGAATATGACATAAAGTGTGCATAAAACATGTAGGTATCATCAATAATATGGCATAGAACATAAGAAATTATCGATACGTCGGAGACGTATCAAGCATCCCTAAGCTTAGTTCTGCTCGTCCCGAGCAGGTAAAACGATAACAAAGATAATTTCTGAAGTGATATGCCATCATAACCTTGATCATACTATTTGTAAACATATGTAGTGGATGCAGCGATCAAAACAATGGTAATGACATGAGTAAACAAGTGAATCATATAGCAAAGACTTTTCATGAATAGTACTTCAAGACAAGCATCAATAAGTCTTGCATAAGAGTTAACTCATAAAGCAATAAATCAAAGTAAAGGTATTGAAGCAACACAAAGGAAGATTAAGTTTCAGCGGTTGCTTTTAACTTGTAACATGTATATCTCATGGATAATTGTCAACATAGAGTAATATAACAAGTACAATATGCAAGTATGTAGGAATCAATGCAAAGTTCACACAAGTGTTTGCTTCTTGAGGTGGAGAGAGATAGGTGAACTCGACTCAACATAAAAGTAAAAAAGAATGGTCCTTCAAAGAGGAAAGCATCGATTGCTATATTTGTGCTAGAGCTTTTATTTTGAAAACATGAAACAATTTTGTCAACGGTAGTAATAAAGCATATGAGTTATGTACATTATATCTTACAAGTTGCAAGTCTCATGCATAGTATACTAATAGTGCCCGCACCTTGTCCTAATTAACTTGGACTACCTGGATCTTTGCAATGCACATGTTTTGACCAAGTGTCACAATGGGGTACCTCCATGCCGCCTGTACAAAGGTCTAAGGAGAAAGCTCGCATTTTGGATTTCTCGCTTTTGATTATTCTCAACTTAGACATCCATACCGGGACAACATGGACAACGGATAATGGACTCCTCTTTAATGCATAAGCATGTGGCAACAATTATTATTCTCATATGAGATTGAGGATATATGTCCAAACTGAAACTTCCACCATGAATCATGGCTTTAGTTGGCGGCCCAAAGTTCTTCTCTAACAATATGCATGCTCCAACCATGAAGGTGGTAGATCTCTCTTGCTTCGTACAAGACGGACATGCATAGCAACTCACATGGTATTCAACAAAGAATAGTTGATGGCGTCCCCGAAACATGGTTATCGCACAACAAGCAACTTAATAAGAGATAAAGTGCATAAGTACATATTCAATACCACAATAGTTTTTAAGCTATTTGTCCCATGAGCTATATATTGCAAAGGTGAATGATGGAATTTTAAAGGTAGCACTCAAGCAATTTACTTTGGAATGGCGGATAAATACGATGTAGTAGGTAGGTATGGTGGACACAAATGGCATAGTGGTTGGCTCAAGTATTTTGGATGCATGAGAAGTATTCCCTCTCGATACAAGGTTTAGGCTAGCAAGGTTATTTGAAACAAACACAAGGATGAACGGTACAGCAAAACTCACATAAAAGACATATGGTAAACATTATAAGACTCCATACCGTCTTCCTTGTTGTTCAAAACTCAATACTAGATGTTATCTAGACTCTAGAGAAACCAAATATGCAAACCAAATTAGCAAGCTCTAAGTGTTTCTTCATTAATGGGTGCAAAGTATATGATGCAAGAGCTTAAACATGAGCACAACAATTGCCAAGTATCAAATTATCCAAGACATTTTAGAGTTACTACATGTAGCATTTTCCAATTCCAACCATATAACAATTTAACGAAGAAGAAACTTCGCCATGAATACTATGAGTAGAGCCTAAGGACATATTTGTCCATATGCTACAGCGGAGCGTGTCTCTCTCCCATAAAGTGAATGCTAGGATCCATTTTATTCAGACAAAACAAAAAACAAAAACAAACCGACGCTCCAAGCAAAGTGCATAAGATGTGACGGAATAAAAATATAGTTTCAGGGGAGGAACCTCGATAATGTTGTCGATGAAGAAGGGGATGCCTTGGGCATCCCCAAGCTTAGACGCTTGAGTCTTCTTATAATATGTAGGGGTGAACCACCGGGGCATCCCCAAGCTTAGAGCTTTCACTCTCCTTGATCATATTGCATCATACTCCTCTCTTGATCCTTGAAAACTTCCTCCACACCAAACTCGAAACAACTCATTAGAGGGTTAGTGCATAATAAAAATTCACATGTTCAGAGGTGACACAATCATTCTTAACACTTCTGGACATTGCATAAAGCTACTGGACATTAGTGGATCAAAGAAATTCATCCAACATAGCAAAAGAGGCAATGCGAAATAAAAGACAGAATCTGTCAAAACAGAACAGTCCGTAAAGATGGATTTTATTAGGCCACCAGACTTGCTCAAACGAAAATGCTCAAATTGAATGAAAGTTGCGTACATATATGAGGATCATGCTCGTAAATTGGCTTAATTTTCTGAGCTACCTACAGGGAGATAGACCCAGATTCGTGACAAAGAAAGAAATCTGGAACTGCGCAGTAATCCAAATCCAAGTACTTACTTTTCTATCAAAGACTTTACTTGGCACAACAAAACATAAAACTAAGATAAGGAGAGGTTGCTACAGTAGTAAACAACTTCCAAGACATAAATATAAAACAAAAATACTGTAGTAAAAACATGGGTTGTCTCCCATAAGCGCTTTTCTTTAACGCCTTTCAGCTAGGCGCAGAAAGTGTATCTCAAGTAACATCGAAGGGTGGTGCACCTACAGCGGGGTTTGGAGTTTTCTCAACCATGCATAGTATATTGGATACATAAGTTTCAGCGTCTCCCTTTTCATTAGTCTTGAGCTTGCTACTCTCATCGAACAAATTTTCAGGAACAAGCCAAGCATAGTTATTTTCTAGTGCATCATTCATAGCTAGGAGTTTACATGGTATTGGTGCTTTGATCTCCCCTCCATCATTAACATTACTAGCAAACGAAGGCGCGGCGGCACGCCGCGCCGGAGTCTGGTAATTGCGGAGTTCATGCATGTGAGCCACACATCCAAAGACGTGGTAGCTAGCTCTTATGCAACACGAAGTGGCACGCATGAAGCACATCTTGGATGGCCACTTTTTACCGTTGCAAGATTCAATAATGTTGTAGTGAGGTCTGCTTATAAGATGGATTGCTAACCTCTGTTATTTCGTTTTGTGCAAATGGGTAAGTGCTAACCACATGGTGGTAGGTGTGGCTATTGTGGGATGGTTCAGCGTTGGTTGTACTTTTATGTATTTGGATGGTGACGTGTTGATGGCTTTGCCATCTGTAGTACTGCATGGAGTTGCGGCGACGCGTGGATAGAGCCATTGTATGTGGTCACCTGTCTATTTTATGCATGCAGGTTCTCAGAAGCAGATCGCCTGTTGGTTTGTTTTTGCATGTGGCTGCATCATTCGAGTGTGTCTCTGGTTGCTAGTAGTAGCAGCTGCTTGTCTCGCATGGAGGAATCAATGGATATCGATGACTTGCTTAAGCAGCATGCTTCAGACATAGAGGAAGATGGCGCTCGCCTGGATGCTATGCCCTGTCCTGTTTTTCCTCCAGTCTGTAGGTTTTTTTATTTTCTTTTCTTGTTGCTGATTCCTTTTTTGGTCTCTATTCATTTCTTGTTTGCAGGTAGTGTGCAAGCGCTTGAAGTTTCGCATAGAGTTATACTGGATGAGGTAGTCAAGAAACTTCCTATTATTGATCTCAAGTTTGAGACATACTATAGATACATGGGTTTTTTTTTTTTTTTTGCAATGTCTATGCTTCCGTGCCTAATATGGAGATTCCGATAAAGATTCATCATGTGTTTACCTCAAGTGGATTAGAGTATAACACTTTCCAGGCATCAGAAGAGAAGGCGGCTGAATCGATGATCCGTTCACTTGAAAGAAAGTTTAATTTTGAGACAAAAGATCTTAATTGGTGGGACATGAGACGTTTCAACCGTGATAGCTATAACTCCTGCAGCGGATGGAGGCGTGCGAAGGAAGAAAATCATGAGGATGAAAGTGGATGTGTTAATGAATGGGTGGCGCCATACGCTGGAGCGTGTTGATCGCACACATGATAAAATTGCTATTGCTCAGTCAACTGCTTTAGAGTACTGTGAGCCTGGAGCTGCTGAGCAATCATATGAGGAGATCTCTAACTCTGCATTTGCGGATTTTACCGATGGTATAGCTGAGTTTGAAGAAATCGCTGAAAAGTATTAAGAAGTTTTTTATTTCTTAGATTGCTGCTGGATTATCTGTTTGGTAAAAATATTTTATGTATGCTTGGTATGTCATGCGAAGGAATAACCCGTTTATGTTTATTTATCTGTGTGTCCCTACAAAAATGATTGGATGAATAATCAATTGTTTCCATTGTACTATATTGTTTCACTGTACTTCCAAGAATATCTGTTTATTTCTGCTGCATTCAGTTAACTGAAGAAGCAAAGGCTTTTTTTTTTTGTCTATGGTGGTCACGGATATTTTTCTGCCGTGTTTTTTTCTATGGTCTTTCGATGGTAACCAGATATGCAACTGTTGTCCAGGGAAATGGTAGAACATGGTGCTCTTTATTCATGTAGTGAAATTTGCAGATAATACATAGTGATTACACGGGGGAAAATAAAAAGTCAAAAATATAAAAAACGGTGACCCTAATTGGTTCGCATGGAAACACCAATTTCTAGCTCCTTTAAGAAAACTTGATCGTGGATCATCATCGTTGATGGATCGCTGAAAGCGAGGGGGAGCAGTTTGGCTCGAATTTTCCTAGGAATCCTCCGTGGCTCTCTGTACCAAACCAAGCACTTGTACGAAGATATGGTTTTCCCAAAAGCGTTCGGTGGATCATCAATAGATGTCAAGTGCCTCTTTATCATACAAAATAGACTAACCATATATTGAACTACAGCCGGTGTGTAGAGATTACACGGTACTCCAGTGACGCGTAGTTCGGCTGTGTTGGCTAATGGCTATGACGGCTCCTATTGATCCATATGAAGAAGTCCAAGGTTGCAGAGTAATGTTGCTGGACAGAGCATGCAACGATAGCCATAGATGGGCACATGTGTATTCATAGGTATGGGTATGCAGCTGAATATCCAAAAAATTGGCAAATTTTCAAATTATATGAAAGGAACATCAACATGTGTTTACTTTGTATAAATGTCATCCTTATAATATCAGAAGCACGTGGAGCTGTATTTGGTTACAGCAAGTGATTGCACAACCAGGATCGAATTCTGCTTTTGTCACATTTTTTCTATTGTATCTCCTCTTTTTTTTAATACCCATAGACAGAGAACTGTGCCGCCCGTGAATGAGAATCAATTTGCTAGTAAGTGGTCATGCAACAAATTCAAAGGTAGAATTCATTGGTAGTATTGCAGAAAAGAAGTCAGGTAAAATGTAAGTGGCCATGTAGACATGCTGGTCGGCAAAAAGCATAGGTAACATATTGTTCTTCGATAATTCAGTGAACATTGACAGAGAATAAGATGAGTAACATGCACCTTGTCTATAAGTGAAAATAGCTAGATTAAGTGCCTGAATGTGTAGCTGGTACCTCTTGGTGAACCATAACAAAGCATATCTGAAACAGACTTTGCCGCGTCGCTGGCTGCTCTTTAGGTCTTTCTACACAGAATTATTTGCTAGCAAGTGGTCAGGCAATAAATTCAAAGCTAGAATTGGCAATATTGCAGAAAATAAGTCAGGTGAAATGTAAGTGACCATGTGGACATGCTCGTTGGCAAAAATCATACGTATTTACATACTGCTCTTCGATAATTCAGTGAACAGTGAACATTGACAGGGAAGAAGATGAGTAACATGCATCTTGTGAAAATAGCTAGATTAGATGCCTGAATGTGTAGCTGATACCTCTTGGTGAACAATAACGAAGCCTATCTCAAACAGATTTCGCTGTGTCGCTGGCTGTTCTTTAGGTCTTCCTGCAAGGCATTACTTTCAGTTACTCGCCCAGAACTCAACAACTCGGAGCACCGATAGTCTCAGTTACCCTTTCTCGGTAGTTAGCCTCTCTCAGTGATAACAGTGAGCTGAATATATTGTCTAAAACGACGGCTGGCATCAACTAATCTTCTAATGAAATAAGCTGTTGTGGAAAAAAAATACTAAGCATGCCCTGAAGCCCAAACATGATGTTTCCTCTGCAAAAGAAAATGCAAGTTGTAAGGTATACAATCGAGATGATTAACCGATTAACATATATTTCTATCTATAATTTGCATCTGATTGGTAAGTTTCTTTTTTGGGAGACACATCGCATTACTAATTCAGGAAAAAACTGGTACATTAAATTAACAGTCACATGTTCCATACTTGGTGCCCGGTCTACTCCTCAATCAAACTTCTTAGTTAGGCGAACTATAAACCAAAGTTTGGAGGAGACAAACCTCTGTTTCTCTTATATGAGTGTCGATAGGTATAGAGTTTCGAGATGGGTGGTATAAAACTCTTCCATCATCCAAAAGGGCTATTTTGCTAATTTAGAGCTAGTAAGAAATAACAGAACATCAATTTCAGAATCACATATAAAGGCATGTGCATTTACAGAAATGAAAATGTACAACAACAAGATTTCATCAATAGTATTCTGAATGACTAAATCGACATGTCTTCTCACTTGACCCTGAAGAGCAATAGATCTTTACTCAGATTTGCGAATATTTGTAATATTTCACTCAACGGGAAGAGTGCATCACACCGAGATAAAACAGTGTTGTACCTAACAGACTTGAGTCGTATGTGCAAGACAATTATGAAAAAACATGCAAAGGAACACTGGTAATGCAGAAAATCAATTTTTTTTGCTAGATCAATATATTTGATAGGCCTTTTCTGATAGAAGAACAAAATGATAGCTCATGGTCTACAACAATAAAGTTCAGCTCATATATATATATTTAGTCGTGTCTTCTCCCTGTATTCCCATATATATGCAATGCAAGCCTTCCAGAATTTTCTATTGATAGCTCTAGGATTACATATCCTCGACCAACATGCATCTTTTCTTTCCTGACCTGCATAAAAGTAGGAATTTTTAGCATAGGAAGGTATATTGTGTAGTGGGAATCTAAAGGTGAACAATCCAACTCAAAAGCGCATGTAATTTCTCGTGAATATAAGAATCTCAAGTGTGCCAGGAAAAGAAGAAGAACGGAATAAGAAGCAGAAGGCCTACCTGAGCAGACATTGATGGACGCTCAATTGAAACGGAGAACGAATACAGATCACAGACCAAAACAGGAACTGCGCACAGGAGAGAATCTGAGATCAACACCAAGAATCATTGTTAAGCAAAGTTAAATTAAGAGAACACAATAGGAATATGTACTGCCGTGAAAAAAGAAGCAAAGTAGTCTACCCGCTAAAAATTGCATCATCTGAGTTCATCCTAACTCAGTCAGGGCATCATCCAATAAGCATGAAGAAGGGGCGGTGACGGGAGATTTTGCATCTCTGGCACGGGAATTTGAAAGAAAGGAAGGACGGCGACAGGGGTAAGGTAGAGCGGCTTTCCGTCTTGAGCGTCAGAGAAGGGCAAGAGGGAGGAGGGCACCGCTTCCGAGAGGGGCAAGAGGGATCGAGGAGGCCTTGTGAATTGTTCATGAAAGAGGAATACAATTACACTTTAAACATTACTCTTAAAACTACAAAACTAAATGGTAATGCATTTATTATATCAAAGAGAAAAACTCTGCAGGAAACAATCATGAGAATTACATTCCAAAAGATTACACCTCTACATACCTCAAGTTTTCCACCAGTACTGACAGAGAATATTTTGGATATAAGAACCCTTCCTAGGATGCTCTAAATTCCTCTTTCATGAACATGCAAACTTGCAGCACAATACTATCAGCACCATATGGGAATGGCTATATCTATGGTTCAGCTAACTTTGCAACAACAAAAATAGTAAGATATCATTTTTTATAGGTCAAAATGAAAACAAAATACAACGGTGATGAAGAAATTCAGAAGTAGAAGCAAGGAGCATCATATTAACTTGATCTGGTTATACGGATCCAAAAGGAGTTATATAAGGGTGAACTTGTATAATTGCCCAATTGCAGCTTGAACTAACCGAAGCCCAGTAGCGCCTGAAGATGTCATTGTGAATTGTTCATGAAAGAGGAATGCAATTAGACTTTAAACATTACTCTTAAAACCACAAAACAAAATGGTACTGCATTTATTATATCAAAGAGAAAAACTCTGCAGGAAACAATCATGATAATTACATTCCAAAAGATTACACCTCTACATACCACAAGTTTTCCACCAGTACTGACAGAGAATATTTTAGATATAAGAATCCTGCATGTACACATTAACATTATCAGGCAAACCTGGATATATTGTTCACTAACGTGGTAGAGAAAACGACATATTAAGTTTGAATTTCCAAAATCAAGTGTTACATCATAAGATAACTAAAATATATAATGTTGGAGTGAGAAAGACATGGCATGAGATCTCCTAATAAAGCAGGGGACAGTGTGAACATGCCATGCCGCTTAAACCTGAAATGATTGCACCTTCAGAATCAGTAGTAGGTAGTGAACATATAGAATCCAATTTGCACATACTCTCTAGCGCATAAGGAAAAAATCGTGTGCCACCAGCCGGAGTTTCTCCTCATCGGAGTAGACAGTACCAACCAGCAGCGTCCAGGGAGGGGGAACGGCTACTGGTACCACGACCCATCCGTCAGCCTCACCCTCCACAAACATCCTCGCAGGCCCTCCCTTGCACATACAATTCTCGAAATTTTCAATTACCAAATCAAATTATATTCCGTAATCAATTTACACAATAGTCTGTTGTTCTATAAGCAATGATAGCTTCTATGACTAAATAAGATTGTGTTCTGTATTTTGCTTGCATGGACAACCTTGCATCTAGCGAATCAAACACCAAGATACTTCCTCATATCATCCTCCCCTTTTGTTGCTGACTACACTCACCGATTAATGTCACGGCTGATAATTCATACCTGCGCCTCCACTGCCGCCGATGCAGCCAGCCCCCTGAAGAAGGTTGTGTCGCACATCTTCACTGGCGGCCGAACTACACGAAGCAAATTTGAAATAGCAATACTGTAAAAACACAACTTATGAGGCCAACACAATGGAAAATTACTCATGAGGCGTAGCCACAGAGAGCACCATAACACAGAAGTGACATGCTGTCCGAGGTTCATCCATGTAACCAATTATAAGTTTGCTGGAATAGCTGCCTCTAGCCACAACACTTCGCCTGTAGCCAAATCTGGAATCTGTGAAAAAAAGAAAATATCAGTTTAAACAATTTGTGAAGGCACGTACTGGTCCAATCAAGAAGAAACATGCCTAAGAAGCAGAGAAGCATAACTGACAGGACCAAATCTGCAGAGACAAAACAGGTGAATTAGGAGAGAACGGATGGAACATAGAGGCACAACTAACAGAACGGAACCTTCCAAGGACAAAATAGGTGAATTGGGAGAAGAACACAGTACCATGCTAGATAATCGTGGCAAACCACAGCCTTCACCTCACCCTTTGGCCCAGCCAGCAGTCCTGAGTGGCATGGTTCCTTTTTTGCTGCAGAAACCAAATCGGTGAGAAAATAACGAAAATATGCAGAGATGTGAATACACAAAAAGAACGCGTTCTTCAGCTTGTCGCAGCCGCTGATGCACATAGATCGTGCCGCCCACCTCGGTGCACGCGAAGAACGAATGCTGCTCTTCACGGCGTGGTGGCGTCGACGACGGCGGGGCCTTGTGCAGCCCTCCACGCGCCGTGCCGCGCCACCTCCTCGAGCTCGTTGACGGCGGAGTGGCGGAGTCCTCGCTGTGACGCTCCTCTCCCCGGCGAGGTGGTGGATTCGACGGCTGGCTGGTGCCGCCCTCCCTGCGACGACCCTCGTTGCGATCGTCGGTGGCGGCCTGGCGGAGCCTCCCGCGACGCGAGACGCCCCCTCCTGCTCCCGATCTTCAAAAATCCGATCTTGCGGAGCTTCGCCCCGACGTCGACTGTGCCCGGCCACCGGGCCGTGGTGGCAGCAGCCCTACGCGGAGCGGCAGCAGCACCCCTTCGGGCGTACAACGGCGGAAGACCTCCGGGGCGGGGATCTCACATGGTGGGATCCAGAGCTTGGTAGTTCGCGTGGTTGGGGAGGAGCAGGGGCAGCGAAGTGGGTTGGGCGCACAGCAGGCGCGCCGGGGCTGGAGTAGGAGGCCGACCGCGCCGCCCGTGGACGCCGCCGTCGCGCGGCGAGAGAGCAGCACCACCCCGCCGACGGCCAGAAGGCCCACCACCGCGCCGCCGGTCACCAACATACCTGCCTTCATCAACGGACTGTTGAACAGCAGGAACCCAGAGGGCACAGAACAATGGGTACACCCCCGCACCATCACCGGCGACATGCGAACAAATCAAGGAAAGAGCCTCCCGTGACAGGAAGAAGAAGTAGAAAAGGGGAAAAGAAGTAAAAAAGTAAATCCCAAAAATCAGCGAGCTGAGCCTCCGGTGAAAAAGGAGACAACCCCTGCCGCACCGCCTAAACAGGCCAGTGGATCCCACCAGCGTTCAGGTGGACAAACAGCTACGCGAACCCCAAGAGATCCCAGACGAAAAATTGCTAGAAACAACCAGTCTGGTCAAACAGCAAGAAAAACACAACGAACACCCAGAGGTACACACATAATAAAATTGTACATTTAAAAACACGTGTCAGCAGGAGAAATAGTGACGGGAAAAAGTGAAAACTCTGAGAAAAATCGAAGTTGATCGCTCTTAGTATAGTAGT
>NC_061514.1:175942032-175983257 GCF_022539505.1 Lolium rigidum | reverse complement strand
TTAGTGTACCTTATCCTATCCATATCCATTTTTTCAAGGAGACCAACAAAATTAGTATGAGAACCAAGCATATTAAATTTAGCAAAGACCTTTCTAGCTTCTCTTGCTAGACCACCAAATTCTCTAAGAAGGGTTTCTAAAATAAAATCTTTCTTTTCCCCCTATTCCAAATCACCAAGTGTAAGAAACATGTGTTGGATTATAGGATTGAGATTAACAAATTTAGTTTCCAACAAGCGAACTAAAGCAAGCAGAGAGCAATTTCATAAGTAGGAGCAAGTTCTACCAAGTGTCTATCTTCAAAATCTTCAACGGTACTAACATGGGTGAAAAATTCTTCTATATTGTTCCTCCCAATTATAGACCCTTGTCCTACCGGTATGTTCTTTGTGGTAAAATTAAAAGGAAACATGATGAATTAAGTAAAATAAATGCAAGTAACTAAATTTTTTTTTTGTGTTTTTGATATAGAGTGCAAGACAGTAAATAAAGTAAAGCTAGCAACTAATTTTTTGTGTTTTGATATAATGCAGCAAACAAAGTAGTAAATAAAATAAAGCAAGACAAAAACAAAGTAAAGAGATTGAGAAGTGGAGACTCCCTTGCAGCGTGTCTTGATCTCCCCGCAACGGCGCCTGTAAATTTGCTTGATGCGTGTAGTTGACACGTCCGTTGGGAACCCCAAGAGGAAGGTGTGATGCGCACAGCGGCAAGTTTCCTCGCAAGAAACCAAGGTTTAATCGAACCAAGAGGAGTCAAGAAGCACGTTGAAGGTTGATGGCGGCGGGATGTAGTGCGGCGCAACACCGTAGATTCCGCGCCAACGTGGAACCCGCACAACACAACCAAAGTACTTTGCCCCAACGAAACAGCTGAGGTTGTCAATCTCACCGGCTTGCCGTAACAAAGGATTAACCGTATTGTGTGGAAGATGATTGTTTGCAGAGAAAACAAGTAAAACAAGTATTGCAAACAGATTTGTATTTCAAGTATTAAAGAATGGACCGGGGTCCACAGCTCACTAGAGGTGTCTCTCCCATAAGATAAAAGCATGTTGGGTGAACAAATTACGACCGGGCAATTGACAAATAGAGAGGGCATAACAATGCACATACATGACATGATAAGTATAGTGAGATTTAATTGGGCATTACGACAAAGTACATAGACCGCCATCCAACCGCATCTATGCCTAAAAAGTCCACCTTCGAGGTTATCATCCGAACCCCTCCAGTATTAAGTTGCAAAGCAACGGACAATTGCATTAAGTATGGTGCGTAATGTAATCAACAACTACATCCTCGGACATAGCGCCAATGTTTTATCCCTAGTGGCAACAAGCACAACACAACCTTAGAACTTTCGTCACCGTCCCGTGTGTCAATGCAGCATGAACCCACTATCGAGCATAAATACTCCCTTTTGGAGTTAAAAGTAAAAACTTGGCCTGAGCCTCTACTAGTAACGGAGAGCATGCAAGATCATAAACAACACATATGTAATAACTTGATAATTAACATGACATGGTATTCTCTATCCATCGGATCCCGACAAACACAACATATAGAATTACAGTTAGATGATCTTGATCATGTTAGGCAGCTCACAAGATCCAACAATGAAGCACAATGAGGAGAAGACAACCATCTAGCTACCGCTATGGACCCATAGTCCAGGGGTGAACTACTCACTCATCACTCCGAGACGACCATGGCGGTGTAGAGTCCTCCGGGAGATGAATCCCCTCTCCGGCAGGGTGCCTGAGGAGATCTCCGTAATCCCCCGAGATGGGATCGGCGGCGGCGTCTCGCAAGGTTTTCCGTATCGTGGTTTTTCGCATCGTGGGTTTCGCGACGGAGGCTTTAAGTAGGCGGAAGGGCAGAGTCGGGGGCCGACGAGGAGGCCACACCATAGGCGGCGCGGGCCCCCTTGGCCGCGCCGCCTTGTGGTCCGGCCACCTCGTGGCCCCACTTCGTATGTTCTTCGGTCTTCCGGAAGCTCCGTGGAAAAATAGGCCCTCGGGTCTTCGTTTCGTCCAATTCCGAGAATATTTCGTTACTAGGATTTCGAAACCAAAAACAAGCAGAAAACGAGAACTCGGCACTTCGGCATCTTGTTAATAGGTTAGTTCCAGAAAATGCACGAATATGACATAAAGTGTGCATAAAACATGTAGGTATCATCAATAATATGGCATAGAACATAAGAAATTATCGATACGTCGGAGACGTATCATGCAACAGCGGAGTGTGTCTCTCTCCCACACAAGCATGAATTTATTCAGAGAATGAAAATAACAAAACGAAAATAAAAGCACTCAGACGCTCCAAGTAAAGTACATAAGATGTGACCGAATAAAAATATAGTTTCAAGAGAAATGACCTGATAAGTTGTCGATGAAGAAGGGGATGCCTTGGGCACCCCCAAGCTTAGATGCTTGAGTCTTCTTGAAATATGCAGGGATGAACCACGGGGGCATCCCCAAGCTTAGACTCTTCACTCTTCTTGATCATAGTATATCATCCTCCTCTCTTGACCCTTGAAAACTTCCTCCACACCAAACTCAAAACAAACTCATTAGAGGGTTAGTGCATAATCGAAAATTCACATGTTCGAGAGGTGACACAATCATTCTTAACACTTCTGGACATTGCTCAAAGCTACCTGGAAGGTAATGGAACAAAGAAATCCATCCAACACAAACGAAAGAGGCAATGCGAAATAAAAGGCAGAATCTGTCAAAACAGAACAGTCCGTAAAGACGAATTTTAAAGAGACACCAGACTTGCTCAAATGAAAAAGCTCAAATTGAATGAAAGTTGCGTACATATCTGAGGATCACGCACGTAAATTGGCAGATTTTTCTGAGTTACCTACAGAGAATCATTCCCAAATTCGTGACATCAAGAAATCTGTTTCTGCGCAGTAATCCAAATCTAGTATGAACCTTACTATCAAAGACTTTACTTGGCACAACAATGCAATAAAATAAAGATAAGGAGAGGTTGCTACAGTAGTAACAACTTCCAAGACTCAAATATAAAACAAAAGTACTGTAGTAAAATAAACACATGGGTTATCTCCCAAGAAGTGCTTTCTTTATAGACTTTAAGATGGGCTCAGCAGTTTTAATGATGCACTCCCAAGAAATAGTAGTTGAAGCAAAATAGAACATCAAGAAGCAAATTCAAAACAAATTTAAGTCTAACATGCTTCCTATGCATAGGAATCTTGTAAATAAACAAATTCATGAAGCATGATGCAACAAGCATAAAAAGATAAAACAAGTGTAACTTCAAAAATTTCAGCATATAGAGAGGTGTTTTAGTAACATGAAAACTTCTACAACCATATTTTCCTCTCTCATAATAACTTTCAGTGGCATCATGAGCAAACTCAACAACATAACTATCACATAAAGCATTCTTATCATGAGTCTCATGCATAAAATTATTACTCTCCACATAAGCATAATCAATTTTATTAGTTGTAGTGGGAGCAAATTCAACAAAGTAGCTATCATTATTATTCTCATCAAGTGTAGGAGGCATAGTATAATCATAATAAAATTTACTCTCCATAGTAGGCGGCACCAAAAGACCACTATCATTATAATCATCATATATGGGAGGCATATCATAATCAACATAAACTTTCTCCTCAATACCCGGAGGGCTAAAGAGAATATTTTCATCAAAACCGACCTCCCCAAGCTTAGCATTTTCCATAGCATTAGCAACAATGGTGTTCAAAGCATTCATATTAATAACATTCCCATTAGTATGCATATAAAGTTCCATGGGTTTTTTAATTCTCTCTTCAAACACATCATGTCCTAATTCAAGATAAAGTTCATAAAGATCTCTCATATTTTTGTTGTTTTCCATTATGCCTAACTAGTGTAAAACAAGAAACAAAAAGATGCAATTGCAGGATCTAAAGGAAATAGCTTCGAGCACACACACAATGGCGCCAGAAAAGTACTTTACCTGGGACCGGAGTATGAGTGCCTTTTACCTTTCCTCCCCGGCAACGGCGCCGTAAAAGTGCTTGATGTCTACGGGTGCTTCTATTCTTGTAGACAGTTGTTGGGCCTCCAAGAGCAGAGGTTTGTAGAACAGCGAGCAAGTTTCCCTTAAGTGGATCACCCAAGGTTTATCGAACTCGTGGAGGAAGAGGTCAAAGATATCCCTCTCATGCAACCCCGCAACCACAAAGCAAGAAGTCTCTTGTGTCCCCAACACACCTAATAGGTGCACTAGTTCGGCGAAGAGATAGTGAAATACAAGTGGTATGAATATATATGAGCAAGTAGTAACGGCACTGTAAAAGTGCTTGCCGGCGTGTAGTTGATGGTAGTAATATTGCAGAAGTACAGATGCAGAAAACAGAGAAACAAGCAGCGATAGCAGTATTTAGGAACAAGGCCTAGGGATCATACTTTCACTAGTGGACACTCTCAACATTGATCACATAACGGAATAAATAAATAGATGCTAGATTCTACACTCTCTTGTTGGATGATGAACACCACTAACCGTGTAGGATTACACGAACCCTCAATGCCGGAGTTAACAAGCTCCACAATATTCGATGTTCATATTTAAATAACCTTAGAGTGCACGACAGATCAACATAACCAAACCAAGTACTAACATAGCATGCACACTCGTCACCTTCACGCTACGAAAGGAGGCATAGATCACATCAATACTATCATAGCAATAGTTAACTTCATAATCTACAAGAGATCACAATCATAGCCTACGCCAAGTACTACACGATGCACACACCGTCACCATTACACCGTGCAGGAGGAATAAACTACTTTAATAACATCACTAGAGTAGCAACACGTATAAATTGTGATACAAAACACATTGCAATCATAAAGAGATATAAATAAGCACTTCACTCTGCCATTCATAACAGTGAATAAGTATTCTGTGAAATATAGCCTAAGAGACCCACACGGTGCACACACTGTCACCTTTACACACGTGGGACAAGGAGTCTCCGGAGATCACATAAGTAAAACCCACTTGACTAGCATAATGACATCTAGATTACAAGTATCATCATATGAATCTCAATCATGTAAGGCAGCTCATGAGATTATTGTATTGAAGTACATAGGAGAGAGATGAACCACATAGCTACCGGTACAGCCCCGAGCCTCGATGGAGAACTACTCCCTCCTCATGGGAGACAACAACGTTGATGAAGATGGCGGTGGTGTCGATGGAGGAGCCTTCCGGGGCACTTCCCCGTCCCGGCGGCGTGCCGGAACGGAGACTCCTCGTCCCCGGATCTTGGCTTCGCGATGGCGGCGGCTCGGGAAGGTTTCTCGTACCGTGGCTTTTTCGTCTCGAGGTTTTAGGTCAGGGACCTTTAAATAGGCGAAGAGGCGGAGTCGGAGGGCTGACGAGGCGACGACACAACAGGGGGCGCGGCCCCCTCTGGCCGCGCCAGGGTGTCATCTGGTGGCCCTGTGGCCCCTCTCTGGCGGCTCTCGGGTGTTCTGGAAGCTTCGTCCAATTCTAAGACTCTGGGTGTTGATTTCGTCCAATTCCGAGAATATTTCCTTACTAGGATTTCTGAAACCAAAAACAGCAGAAAACAAGAACTGGCACTTCGGCATCTCGTCAATAGGTTAGTTCCGGAAAACGCATAAATATGACATATAATGTGTATAAAACATGTGAGTATCATCATAAAAGTAGCATGGAACATAAGAAATTATAGATACGTTTGGGACGTATCAGTCTTCACCTTCTTCTTTATGCACCAATTAAGAGAGCATAGTTGTCATTCTTAGTGCAATGTGCATAGTCCCAAAATTATTATTGATTGATTCATGATTATGCTACTGCTTGTTCTTAAATTACTTGTATCTAGTCACCCTCTAAACTTTAAAGGTGTCCTAGCATTTATGTTTTGCTACCTCATAAAGGACATGTTGAGTACCACTTTGCTATGTTTTCTCTATGCTCATAAGCAAACAATTGCTTTCAATACACAATTATTCATGATCCTTTGTTTGAGTTACTTCTTATGTCATAACATAGTTGCTAAGTTCTATTGTTAGAATTATATCTATCATGAGTATGTTTAGAGTACTTTGATCCCAGCTCACAATGCTTTACAATAACTTGACTAAGATTGTGTTGGCTTCATGTAACCTCAAAAATTATTTTGTTATCACTTACCTACTCGAGGACGAGCAGGAGTTAAGCTTGGGGATGCTGATACGTTGCAAACGTAACTATAATTTTTGATGCTCCATGCTTGTTTTACACCAATTTATATATGTTTTGCTTACACTTCGTTGCACTTTTATACATTTTCTGGCACTAACCTATTAACAAGATGCCACAGTGTCAATTCCTTGTTTTCTATTGTTTTGTATTTCAGAAAAATTGTACAGGAAATATTCTCGGAAATGGACGAAACAAAAACCGAAGTCAATATTTTTCCATAACGAAGACATAGTCCACAGGGGGGTCGAAGAGGAGCCACAGGGCGGTCACGCCACACCTGCACCAAGGGGTGGTGTGGGGCCCTGGCCTCCACCGACCTTGCCCTTCCGCCTATTTATTCACGATCTCGGGAAAAACCTAAACACCCGAGCCTCCATCCACGAAAAGTTTTGTCGCAGCCGCCATTGCAGACCCTAGCTTGGGATGGTTCTGAAGCTCTTCCCGGCACCCTGCCGGAGGGGGAAATCATCGCCGGAGGCATCTACATCGCCATGCCCGCCTCTGAAGTGATGCATGAGTAGTTCATCCCTGGACTATGGGTCCATAGCAGTAGCTAGATGGTTATCTTCTCCAATTTGTGCCTCATGTTTAGATCTTGTGAGCTGCCCTACATGATCAAGATGATACTTATGTAATGCTACATGTTATGTTTGCTAGGATCCGATGAATATTGAATACTATGTTGAGATCGATTATATATTCTTGTCATATGTTATTTGTGATCTTGCATGCTCTCCGTTGCTAGTAGATACTCTGGCCAAGTAAATGCTTGTGACTACAAGAGGGAGTATTTATGCTCGATAGTAGGTTCATGCCTCTAGTTTTCTGGAAGAGTGACAATAACTTCTAAGATTGTAGATGTGGTGTTGCTACCAGGGAGAAAACAACAATTTTTTATCTAAGGGTAATTCTATTGTTTACTTTACACACATTGCTTAATGCGATAATCTGTTACTTGCAACATAATAATGGAAGGGGTTCGGACGATAACCGGAAGGTGGATTATTAGTCATAGACACAGTTGGATTACGGTATATGTATTATGTTGTAATACCCAAACGAATCTCATAGTAATCATTTTGTCATGTATGGTCGGTATTCTGTCAATTGTCCAGCTGTAATTTGTTCACCCAACATGTTATTGATGGGTTCGTTGCATGGAAAACAAAAAATTCTACCGTGAACATGAACAAAAACCAAGATCCAATCTAGGAAGAAGCAAGATCTAATCTACCAAGATCGAAGCAACGAGAAGATCATGAGACTAACCCTCGAAGATTCCAAAGCCTACGAGATTAGATCTCGTTCTTGATGTAGTCGATCGTCCGTGCTGCAATCCGGCAGCACTTTCGTACTCGGTCGTGCGTACGGTGTCGATGAAGCCCGTCCTCTCCTCGTTCCAGCGGGCAGCGGAGGTGTGGTAGATCTCCACATAATCCCAGCAGCACGACGGCGTGGTGGTGGTGGAGGAGAAGAAGAATTGTAGGGCTTCGCCTAAGACGGAGCAGTTGTATGGAGGAGAGAGGGGGGCGGCCAGGGTTTGGTGTGAGGGGTGGTCTGGCCGGCCACCCCCTCCCCTCTTTATATAGGGGGAGGGGTCGGCCTAGGGTTCCCCCCTTGGCCCCGCCTCTCCCTTGGCCGGCGCATGGGGGGAGGATAACTCCCCCCTCAAGCCTATCCCCTTATCTCTTCATTTAAACCCTTTAAACTAGGAGATAGATCTTATCTCTAGATTTAAACCAATTAAATTAAAGATAGATCTTATCTCTAGGGGTGGGCCGGCCTGGGCCTACATGTCATAGTGGTCAGGATCCACCATGCCATGTGGCGCCTATGTGGCCCCTCCCGGGGTGGTGGGCCCACTAGTGACCCTCTAGAACCTTCTAGAAGCTCCGGTCAAAACACCGGAACTTTCCTAAACCCCGGAAAGTGACTTCCCATATATGAATCTTATTCTCCGGACCATTCCGGACCTCCTCGTGATGTCCTGGATCCCATCCGAGACTCCGAACAAACTTCGTCTCCATATCATAATCCGAATCTACTTATGCGACATCAAACCTTAAGCGCGTCACCCTACGGTTCGTGAACTATGCAGACATGGTCGAGACTCCTCTCCGCCCAATAACCAATAGCGGGATCTGGAGATCCATAATGGCTCCCACACATTCAGCGATAACTCGGTGATCGATTGAACCATTTACATACGATACCGATTCCCTTTGTCACGCGATACTTTACTTGTCCGAGGTTCGATCATCGGTATCTCCATACCTAGTTCAACCTCGTTACCAACAAGTACTCTTTACTCGTACCGTGGTATGTCATCTCTTGTGACTCAGTCACATGCTTGCAAGCTAATTAGACGACATTCCACCGAGAGGGTCCAGAGTATATCTATCCGTCATCGTGATGGACAAATCCCACTATTAATCCATATGCCTCAACTCACACTTTCCAAATACTTAATCCCATCTTTATAACCACCCATTTACGCAATGGCGTTTGATGTAATCAAAGCATCCTTCCGGTGTAAGTGATTTACATGATCTCATGGTCAAAGGACTAGGCAACTATGTATCGAAAGCTTATAGCAAATTGAACTTAATGACTTGATCTCATGCTACGCTTATTTGGGTGTATGTCCATTATATCATTCATCCAATGACATAACCTTGTTATTAATAACATCCAATGTTCATGATCACGAAACCATGATCATCTATTAATCAACAAGCTAGTTATACATGAGGCTTACTAGGGACTTCTTGTTGTTTACATACCACACATGTATCAATGTTTCGATTAATACAATTATAGCATGGTATGCAAACATTTATCATAAACACAAAGATATTATAATAACCACTTTATTATTTCCTCTTGGGCATATCTACAACAGTCTCCCACTTGCACTAGAGTCAGTAATCTAGATTACATTGTAAGGTACCTAACACCCATGGCATTCTGTGTTGGTCATGCTTTGCCCTGGGGAGAGCTTTAGTCAACGGATCTGCCACATTCAGATCTGTGTGTACTTTGCAAATCTTTACTTCACCATCTTTGATGTACTCGCGAATCGAATGAAAACGCAGCTTGATATGCTTTAGCTTCTTGTGTGATCTTGGTTCTTGTGCATTGGCGATGGCACCCGTGTTGTCACAATAGATGACTAATGGGTCCAATGCACTAGGAACCACACCAAGCTCAACAATGAACCTCTTCATCCATACCGCTTCCGATGAAGCCTCCGAAGCCGCTATGTATTCAGATTCAGCTTGAAGACTTCGCCACCGTGCAACGCTTGGAACTCATCCAGACTTACTACAACACCATTCAAGATAAATACGTACCTGGACCGAGACTTAGAGTCATCAGGATCGGTGTTCCAACTTGCATCGGTGTAACTGGTTACAACGAGCTCTTGGTCACCGCCATAACAAAGAAACATATCCTTAGTCCTTTTCAAGTACTTCAGGATATTCTTGACCGCTGTCCAGTGTTCCATTCCTGGATCACTCTGATATATGCTGGTCAAACTAACAGCATGTGCGATATCCGGTCTAGTACACAGCCATACATGATAAAGCCTACTACCGAGGCATAGGGGATCTTGTTCATCCTCTCTCTTTCTTCTGCCGTAGCCGGACCTTGAGTTTTAGTCAAGACCTTACCTGGCAACATAGGCAAGAACCCTTTCTTGCTTTCATCCATTCTAAACTTGTTTAGAATCTTGTCCAGGTATGTACTCTGTGAAAGCCCTATTAGGCGTCTTGATCTATCTCTATAAATCTTGATGCCTAAAATGTACGCCGCTTCACCAAGGTCTTTCATTGAAAAACACTTATTCAAATAACCTTTAATACTGCTAAGTTCTATATCATTCCCAATCAATAATATGTCATCTACGTATAATATCAGGAATGCTATAGAGCTCCCACTCACTTTCTTGTAAATACATGCCTCACCATGAGTCTGTATAAACCCGAAGTCTTTGATCACCTTATCAAAGTGTCGGTTCCAACTCCGGGATGCTTGCTTCAGTCCATAACTGGAACGCTGAAGTTTGCGTACCTTGTCAGCATTTTTAGGATCGACAAAACCTTTGGGTTGTACCATATACAACTCTTCCTCAATGTCACCATTAAGGAACGATGTTTTGACATCCATCTGCCAAATCTCATAATCGAAAAATGCAGCTATTGCTAACAAAATCCTCACAGACTTTAGCTTCGCTACAGGTGAGAAAGTCTCGTCGTAGTCAACTCCTTGAATTTGTCGGAAACCCTTTGCGACAAGTCAAGCTTTATAGACAGTAATATTACCATCGGCATCTGTTTTTATTTTGAAGATCCATTTATTCTCGATAGCCTTGCGGCTATCAGGTAAGTCTACCAAAGTCCATACTTGGTTATCATACATGGATCCCATTTCGGATTTCATGGCTTCTTGCCATTTGTGGGAATTTGGGCTCATCATTGCTTCTTCATACGTCGCAGGATCTTCATCATAGTTGTCCACAATCATGACATTTAGACAGGGATCATACCAATCAGGAGTGGTACGTTCCCTCGTCGATCTGCGAGGTTCAGTAGCTTCCTCGTTCGAAGTTTCATGATCATCATCATTTGCTTCCTCTCCTATCGGTGCAGGCTGCTGATACGTCTCCGACGTATCGATAATTTCTTATGTTCCATGCCACATTATTGATGATATCTACATGTTTTATACACATTATATGTCGTATTTATGCATTTTCCGGCACTAACCTATTAACGAGATGCCGAAGAGCCGCTTGTCGTTTTCTCGCTGTTTTTGGTTTCAGAAATCCTACAAAGGAAATATTCTCGGAATTGGACGAAATCAACGCCCAGGGTCCTATTTTTGCACGAAGCTTCCAGAAGACCGAGGGGGAAAGGAAGTGGGGCCACGAGGCACCGACACACTAAGGCGGCGCGACCTGGGCCTGGGCCGCGCCGGCCTGTTGTGTGGGGCCCTCGTGTGGCCCCCTGACCTGCCCTTCCGCCTACTTAAAGCCTTCGTCGCGAAACCCCCAGTACCGAGAGCCACGATACGGAAAACCTTACCGAGACGCCGCCGCCGCCAATCCCATCTCGGGGATTCTGGAGATCACCTCCCGCACCCTGCCCGGAGAGGGGAATCATCTCCCGGAGGACTCTTCACCGCCATGGTCGCCTCCGGAGTGATGAGTGAGTAGTTCACTGATACGTCTCCGACGTATCGATAATTTCTTGTGTTCCATGCCACATTATTGATGATATCTACATGTTATATGCACATTTTATGTCATATTCGTGCATTTTCTGGAACTAACCTATTAACAAGATGCCGAAGTGCCGCTCTCGTTTTCTGCTCGTTTTTGGTTTCGTAAATCCTAGTAAAGAAATATTCTCGGAATTGGACGAAATCAACGCCTGTGTTCCTATTTTGCCCGAAGCATCCGAACACCCGAGAGCCGCCGGAGGAGGGCCTTGTGGGCCCCGGACGACGTGGTGGCGCGGCCCGGGGTGGCCCGCGCCCCCTATGGTGTCGTCGCCTCGTTGACCTCCCGACGCCGCCTCTTCGCCTATATAAAGGTCCCGCACCTAAAACCTCGATACGGAAAAGCCACGGTACGAGAAACCTTCCGCAGCCGCCGCCATCGCGAAGCCAAGATCCGGGGGACAGGAGTCTCCGTTCCGGCACGCCGCCGGGACGGGGAAGTGCCCCCGAAGGCTCCTCCATCGACACCACCGCCATCTCCATCAACGCCGATGTCTCCCATGAGGAGGGAGTAGTTCTCCATCGAGGCTCGGGGCCGTACCGGTAGCTATGTGGTTAATCTCTCTCCTATGTGCTTCAATACAATAATCTCATGAGCTGCCTTACATGATTGAGATTCATATGATGATGCTTGTAATCTAGATGTCATTATGCTAGTCAAGTGGGTTTTACTTATGTGATCTCCGGAGACTCCTTGTCCCACGTGTGTAAAGGTGACAAGTGTGTGCACCGTGTGGGTCTCTTAGGCTATATTTCACGTAATACTCATTCACCGTTATGAATGGCATAGTGAAGTGCTTATTTATATCTCTTTATGATTGCAATGTGTTTTGTATCACAATTTATCTATGTGCTACTCTAGTGAAGTTATTAAAGTAGTTTTATTCCTCCTGCACGGTGTAATGGTGACAGTGTGTGCATCCGTGTTAGTACTTGGCGTAGGCTATGATTATAATCTCTTGTAGATTATGAAGTTAACTATTGCTATGATGGTATTGATGTGATCCATTCCTCCTACATGGTGTGAAGGTGACAGTGTGCATGCTATGTTAGTACTTGGTTTAGTCGTGTTGATCTTTCATGCACTCTAAGGTTATTTAAATATGAACATTGAATTGTGGAGCTTGTTAACTCCGGCATTGAGGGTTCATGTAATCCTACGCAATGTGTTCATCATCCAACAAGAGAGTGTAGAGTATGCATTTATCTATTCTGTTATGTGATCAAAGTTGAGAGTGTCCACTAGTGAAAGTCTAATCCCTAGGCCTTGTTCCTAAATACTGCTATCGCTGTTTGTTTACTGTTTTACTGCGTTACTACTGCTGCGTTACCATTGCTCATATATATTCATACCACCTGTATTTCACTATCTCTTCGCCGAACTAGTGCACCTATTAGGTGTGTTGGGGACACAAGAGACTTCTTGCTTTGTGGTTGCAGGGTTGCATGAGAGGGATATCTTTGACCTCTTCCTCCCCGAGTTCGATAAACCTTGGGTGATCCACTTAAGGGAAACTTGTCGCTGTTCTACAAACCTCTCGCTCTTGGAGGCCCAACACTGTCTACAAGAATAGAAGCTCCCGTAGACATCATTCACCCCTGGACTATGGGTCCATAGCAGTAGCTAGATGGTTGTCTTCTCCTCATGTGCTTCATTGTCGGATCTTGTGAGCTGCCTAACATGATCAAGATCATCTATCTGTAATTCTTTATGTTGTGTTTGTCGGGATCCGATGGATAGAGAATACTATGTTATGTTGATTATCAATCTATTACCTATGTGTTGTTTATGATCTTGCATGCTCTCCGTTATTAGTAGAGGCTCGGCCAAGTTTTTACTCTTAACTCCAAGAGGGAGTATTTATGCTCGATAGTGGGTTCATGCCTCCATTAAATCCGGGACGAAGTGATGTAAAGTTCTAAGGTTGTGGATGTGCTCGTTGCCACTAGGGATAAAACATTGATGCTATGTCCGAGGATGTAGTTATTGATTACATTACGCACCATACTTAATGCAATTGTCCGTTGCTTTGCAACTTAATACCTGGAAGGGGTTCGGATGATAACTCGAAGGTGGACTTTTTAGGCATAGATGCATGCCGGATAGCGGTCTATGTACTTTGTCGTAATGCCCAATTAAATCTCACAATATTCATCATGTCATGTATGTGCATTGTTATGCCCTCTCTATTTGTCAATTGCCCGATCGTAATTTGTTCACCCAACATGCTATCTTATGGGAGAGACACCTCTAGTGAACTGTGGACCCCGGTCCATTCTTTTATACTCGAAATACAAATCTGCTGCAATACTTGTTCTTTACTCGTTCTCTCGCAAACAATCATCATCCACACTATACATCTAATCCTTTGTTACGAGCAAGTCGGTGAGATTGACAACCTCACCTGTTTCGTTGGGGCAAAGTACTTTGGTTGTGTTGTGCAGGGTTCCACGTTGGCGCCGGAATCCCCGGTGTTGCGCCGCACTACATCCCGCCGCCATCAACCTTCAACGTGCTTCTTGGCTCCTCCTGGTTCGATAAACCTTGGTTTCTTTCTGAGGGAAAACTAGCTGATGTGCGCATCATACCTTCCTCTTGGGGTTCCCAACGAACGTGTGAGTTACACGCCATCAGCTGCGCAGGAACATCTTCCGGCACTGCGCTACTCTGATCTACGAGAGAAGGTTCATTAACCTCGTCGGGTTCTACTTTCCTTCCAGTCACTTCTTTAGTGAGAAACGCCTTCTCAAGAAAGGATCCGTTCTTGGCAACAAAGATTTTTCCTTCGGATCTGTGATAGAAAGTGTACCCATTTGTTTCTTTAGGGTATCCTATGAAGACGCATTTCTCCGCTTTGGGTTCTAGCTTGTCAGGTTGTAACTTCTTTACATAAGCTTCGCAACCCCAAACTTTAAGGAACGACAACTTACATAAGCTTTGGGGTATCCTATGAAGACGCATTTCTCCGCTTTGGGTTCTAGCTTGTCAGGTTGTAACTTCTTTACATAAGCTTCGCAACCCCAAACTTTAAGGAACGACAACTTAGGTTTCTTTCCAAACCATAATTCATACGGTGTCGTTTCAACGGATTTAGATGGTGCCCTATTTAAAGTGAATGCGGCTGTCTCTAATGCATAACCCCAAAACGATAACGGCAAATCGGTAAGAGACATCATAGATCGAACCATATCCAAGAGAGTTCGATTACGACGTTCGGACACACCATTGTGCTGTGGTGTTCCCGGCGGTGTCAACTGTGAAAGTATTCCGCATTTCTAAAAATGCATGCCAAACTCATAACTCAGATATTCGCCTCCGCGATCGAACGCGTAAACTTAATCTTCTTGTTACGTTGATTTTCTACTTCACTTTGGAATTCCTTAAACTTCTCAAAAGTTTCGGACTTATGTTTCATAAAGTAAATATACCCATATCTACTCAGATCATCCGTGAAGGTTAGAACATAACGATAACCACCGCGCGATGCTACACTCATTGGTCCGCACACATCGGTATGTATGATTTCCAACAAGTCTGTAGCTCGCTCCATTGTACCAGAGAATGGAGTCTTAGTCATTTTTACCATCAGACATGCTTCGCATCTATCAAGTGACTCAAAGTCAAGTGACTCAAGAAGTCCATCGGAATGGAGTTTCTTCATGCGTTTCACTCCAATATGACCAAGACGACATTGCCACATATAAGTAGAATTATCATTCAATTTAATTCGCTTAGCATCAATGTTATGAACATGTGTATCACTACTATCGAGATTTAACAAGAATAAACCATTCATCTCAAGCGCATGACCATAAAATATATTATTCATATAAATAGAACAACCATTATTCTCTGATTTAAACGAATAACCGTCTTGCATTAAACAAGATCCAGATATAATGTTCATGCTCAACGGAGGCACCAAATAACAATTATTGAGGTTTAAAACTAATCCCGAAGGTAGATGTAGAGGGAGCGTGCCGACGGCGATCACATCGATCTTGGATCCATTTCCAACGCGCATCGTCACCTCGTCCCTCGCCAGGCTTCGTTTATTCCGCAGTTCCTGTTTCGAGTTACAAATGTGAGCAACCGAACCAGTATCAAATACCCAGGCACTACTACGAGAACCAGTAAGATAGACATCAATAACATGTATATCAAATATCCCTTTCTTCTTTATGAGGCCACTCTTCAGATTAGCCAAGTATTTGGGACAATTACGCTTCCAGTGCCCCTTCTCCTTGCAGTAATAGCACACAATATCAGGCTTAGGGCCAGCCTTAGGCTTCTCCGGAGGCGCAGCAGCTTTCTTGCCGCCCTTCCTGAAGTTGCCCTTGTTGTTAGGCTTGCCCTGCTTCTTGAAACTGGTGGTCTTGTTGACCATCAACACTTGGTGCTCTTTCCGTATCTCCACCTCAGCAGATTTTAGCACGGAGAAGAGTTCAGGTAACTCTTTGTTCATGTTCTGCATGTTGTAGTTCATCACGAAGTTCTTGTAACTAGGTGGCAGTGATTGGAGGACACGATGAATACCCAGCTGGTTAGGAATCTCTATCCCCAAGTCACTGAGCTTCTTCGCATGCCCGGACATAGCAAGCACGTGCTCACTAACGGAGCTGCCCTCTTGCATCATACAACCAAAGAAGTGTTTCGATGCCTCATAGCTTTCCACGGCCGCATGAGTTTCAAAGATAGTTTTTAGCTCATTGACCAGCTCATAAGGGTCGTGGTGCTCAAAACGCTTTTGGAGCTCCGCCTCTAGGCTGCACAGGATGGCACACTGAACTTGGAAGTATCGAATTACCCGAGTCTCGTAAACATTCTTTACATCCTCAGATACTGCAGGTGCAGGTGGGGGACCTAGCGGTGCATCGAGCACATATTGCAAGTTTCCACCATTAAGGAAAATCCTCACATGACGGAACCAGTCAGTGAAGTTGCTACCATTGCTTTGAAGCTTTTCTTTCTCTAGGAACTGGTTAAAACTGATGGAGGGGGCTGCCATGATCTACAACATATTTGCAAAGTGTTTAGACTAAGTTTATGATAAATTGAGTTCAATTTTAATTCTTAAATTAACTAGGTGAAGTCCCACTCAAAACAACATCCCTCGCATTGTCTTAGTGATCACACGAACCAAATCCACTACACCAAGTCCGATCTTCACGAGAAAAGATGTAGCTTCAAAGGCACCAAGTCCGATCTTCACGAGAAAAGATGTAGCTTCAAAGGTGAACACTCAAAGTGTTCATCATATCATTCATATGACTCATGCTCTACCTTTCGGTATCCCGTGTTCCGAGACCATGTCTGTACATGCTAGGCTCGTCAAGGCAACCTTAGTATCCGCGTGTGCAAATCTGGCTTGCACCCGTTGTATGCACATGTAGAATCTATCACACCCGATCATCACGTGATGCTTCGAAACGACAAGTCTTAGCAACGGTGCATACTAAGGATGAACACTTTTTTATCTTGATACTTAGTGAGAGGGATCATCTTATAATGCTACCGTCGCGATCTAAGCAAAATAAGATGCATAAAGGATTAACATCACATGTAATTCATAATGTGTGATATGATATGGCCTTTCTTCTTGTGCTTTTGATCTCCATCTCCAAAGCACGGACATGATCTCCATCATCACCAGCATGGCGTCAAGGTCAGTGGCACCGCTTCATGGTTGTCCATCACTTATAACTACTATAACAACTACTTGAAATAAAGCTATTACATGATGAATAGACACGCATGTCTTTAACAAAAATTAAAGACAACCATTAGGCTCCTGCCGGTTGCCATAATACAATAATGAACATCTCATACATCAAATATAATCATCATCACATGGCCATATCACATCACCAAACCCTGCAAAAACAAGTTAGACGCCTCTAATTTGGTTTGCATATTTTACGTGGTTTAGGGTTTTCGAGTGAGATCCAATCTACCTACGAACATGAACCACAACGGTGATACTAGTGTTGTCAATAAAAAGAGTAGATTGAATCTTCACTATGGTGGGAGAGACAGACACCCGCAAAGCCACTTATGCAATACAAGTTGCATGTCAAGCGTGAAGCAAGTCTCATGAGAAGCAGTCATGTAAAGTTAGCCCGAGCCGCTTCATCCCACCATCCCGCAAGATGCAAAGTACGTTAACTAAAAACAAGAAAAGCATCAAAGCCCACAAAACCCATTGTGTTCTACTCGTGCAATAGATCTATGCATACACCTGGCTCTGATACCACTGATGGGTTTGTTGCATGGAAAACAAAAAATTTCTACCGTGAACATGAACAAAAACCAAGATCCAATCTAGGAAGAAGCAAGATCAAATCTACCAAGATCGAAGCAACGAGAAGATCATGAGACTAACCCTCGAAGATTCCAAAGCCTACGAGATTAGATCTCGTTCTTGATGTAGTCGATCGTCCGTGCCGCAATCCGGCAGCACTTGCGTACTCGGTCGTGCGTACGGTGTCGATGAAGCCCGTCCTCTCCCCGTTCCAGCGGGCAGCGGAGGTGTGGTAGATCTCCACGGAATCCCAGCAGCACGACGGCGTGGTGGTAGTGGTGGAGGAGAAGAACTGCAGGGCTTCGCCTAAGCCGGAGCAGTTGTATGGAGGAGAGAGGGGGCGGCCAGGGTTTGGTGTGAGGGGTGGTCTGGCCGGCCACCCCCTCCCCTCTTTATATAGGGGGAGGGGTCAGCCTAGGGTTCCCCCTTGGCCCCACCTCTCCCTTGGCCGGCGCATGGGGGGAGGATAACTCCCCCTCAAGCCTATCCCCTTATCTCTTCATTTAAACCCTTTAAATTAGGAGATAGATCTTATCTCTAGATTTAAATCATTTAAATTAAAGATAGATCTTATCTCTAGGGGTGGGCCGGCCTGGGCCTACATGTCATAGTGGGTAGGACCCACCATGCCATGTGGCGCCTATGTGGCCCCTCCCGGGGTGGTGGGCCCACTGGTGACCCTCTAGAACCTTCTAGAAGCTCCTGTCAAAACACCCAAACTTTCCTGAACCCCGGAAAGTGACTTCCCATATATGAATCTTATTCTCCGGACCATTCCGGACCTCCTCGTGATGTCCTGGATCCCATCCGAGACTCCGAACAAACTTCGTCTCCATCTCATATTCCAAATCTACTTATGCGACATCGAACCTTAAGCGCGTCACCCTACGGTTCGTGAACTATGCAGGCATGGTCGAAACTCCTCTCCGCCCAATAACCAATAGCGGGATCTGGAGATCCATAATGGCTCCCACACATTCAGCGATAACTCAGTGATCGATTGAACCATTTACATACAATACAGATTCCCTTTGTCACGCGATACTTTACTTGTGCGAGGTTCGATCATCGGTATCTCCATACCTAGTTCAACCTCGTTACCGACAAGTACTCTTTACTTGTACTGTGGTATGTCATCTCTTGTGACCCAGTCACATGCTTGCAAGCTAATTAGACGATATTCCACCGAGAGGGCCCAGAGTATATCTATCCGTCATCGGGATGGACAAATCTCACTATTGATCTATATGCCTCAACTCACACTTTCCAAATACTTAATCCCATCTTTATAACCACCCATTTACGCAATGGCGTTTGATGTAATCAAAGCATCCTTCCGGTGTAAGTGATTTACATGATCTCATGGTCGAAGGACTAGGCAACTATGTATCGAAAGCTTATAGCAAGTTGAACTTAATGACTTGATCTCATACTACGCTTATTTGGGTGTGTGTTCATTATATCATTCATCCAATGACATAACCTTGTTATTAATAACATCCAATGTTCATGATCACGAAACCATGATCATCTATTAATCAACAAGCTAGTTATACAAGAGGCTTACTAGGGACTTCTTGTTGTTTACATACCACACATGTATCAATGTTTCGGTTAATACAATTATAGCATGGTATGCAAACATTTATCATAAACACAAATATATTATAATAACCACTTTATTATTGCCTCTTGGGCATATCCCCAACAATTATTTATCTTTATGGAGAGACACCTCTAGTGAACTGTGTACCCCAGTCCTTTCCTTTACACTGATAAATTCATCCACTGCAATCATGTTCTATTTATTATCCGCAAGCACGGTTCTCTTTAATTTCACTGCATCTCTTTACACTCGATACGTTTAATAATTTGTGTTCAACAAAACCGGTGAGATTGACAACCTCACTGTAAGTTGGGGAAAAGTATTTTGGTTGTGTTGTGTTCAGGTTCCACGTTGTTGCTGTCGCTGGTAGTGCGCCCTGCCACTAGTCAGCTAGCAACACCTTCAAAAGTCACTCCTTTCTCCTACTGGTCGATTAAACCTTGGTTTCTTACTGAGAGAAAACTTGCTACTGTGATCATCATACCTTCCTCTTGGGGTTTCCCAACGGTGTGCAATCTGCGCTCATCAATACTCCATAGGTATTCCTTATAGTCCATGTGTTGGATTCAAATATGGATGCCATGAAAATAAAAATATAACTTGGTGATGATAGCAAGTACACAAATCAAATGTTGTTTCGAAATAATAGTATCGAACCACGAAGAGCTACTAGTTAAGATTTTAATGCCCCTTACTACTATATATTAAAGGCTACTTATAAATCATTCGTAATCTCAAGATTAAGGTGTGTGAAAAGATGGTTGTAATTGTTGCAATAAAGTAAACAAAACAATAAGTAAAAAAGCGTTGTGAGAAATGGGTTGAAACTTAATAAGACAAAGTGTTCTCGGAGATTATTGGATCCACGTCTACCATTAGGATTCATGCTAATCAACATAAAATATGTGTTTAATCATATTGTGTGTGAGAGAGCTCCATAACAAGATGCGTCCAGAAAAGCCATCGGTCATCGCATCTCTAAATAACCACTGCGGCCACCCTTCTGCAAATCACATATTGACACTGTTCAAAAAACGTCAGATTCAACGATTAATCGGTCGACTAATTGCTACTCGGTGGTCACCGATTAGCCATAAACTCATTTATAGCCCAATTAACTCATTTATCGCCTGATTAATAGGCCGATTTGCCTATTAGTCACTAATCGCTAGTCGACCGAGTTGACATCGATAAGTGATTTACTCAACACTATTGACTATCGCAATTAAGGGTTTTACCCCATGGTTATCGATATGAACTTGGTGAGTTCCTCTTTATCCCCCTCATCCATGTGTTCAAATGCTGATACGGTAATGTCACTTCTCACCGTTCACTTTACCACACTTAAAAGGGTAGTTTCCTCTCGAGACCATAAGGCAAATATTACATGGTGCACAACATATAATATCAAGAGAGAGAACTAACACACATTAATAATTTAAAACCATAGATCATCTTAGATTCATCTCATATTCATGCTAGGGTTTATCCATCTCCCCATGAACTAAAGGAACTACTCACACATGAAAATAATCAAGAACATCATCATAATATTGCGAATGAAATATGGGTAATGGTGTGAATTCAACTACAAACCCACAATGACAATGGAGATTACAATCTAATGAGATGAACGGGATGGAGATGATGATGGCGTTGTGTTTGATGATGAAGGTGATGATGCCTTGTCCTCCAATGAACCGGGTAACAACTTAGATGATGCCCCCTTTGTTCTTCCTTGAGATCTCTTCTAGGACGGTGTTCTGGTGTTCGTGGTCGCGTGTGTGCTTGGATCCCAGATCCATCTGCGGGAGGCAAGAGTATTTGACGAGGCGGTCGTCGTGACATGCCGTACGGGAGGATGGTACGGGCGGGCCTCCCCGTACCGATGTTCGCTAAACCTTCTGGAACTTGTCCTCGCGTCCTCCTTTCGTCCAGGTGCATAATTAAGTGCTTAAAGTATTTTTATCACGTCAAAATACCATAAAACAACAGTTTTTATTGTTATTTCATCATTGCCTTATTATTTTAAGATCTTGTGTAGACAAGCATAAAAGAGCGCGACAACGCGGTGAAATAAAAGAATTCTATTAGTACTCAATAATAACTTAATGACGCAACGGTGTAAAAACATGCTAAAAATGTACTCATCAGGCGGCGTGCGGACGGGAGGCGGTGGTCGTGATCTCAGTGGGGGAGGAAGAAAATGATGTTAGTTTTTTCTTTCCATATATTTTTGGATATTTTTTAGAAAAATAATAAGGGTTGACAAGTAAGGTCCAGTCCACATCAGTAAATTGGCCTTGACAGATGGGCCTCTAATAGTGAGAATCTCCATCAATTCGTAATCAGTACACTTTTAATTTTTCTCTACGAAAAATTCAAAAAGATATGGTGGATTTTTTATCCCGCAAAGCGTAATATGATATCTTTTAATAAAATTAGCTATGAGTGTGATGGTTTTATGCTAGCAACTGAAACTTGAAGCATTGAGTTGCTTGTACGGAGAGGCAGGGCAAAATGTGTATTTGTAGTTGTGTGCATAAAGAGAGCGATAAAGCTGCACGATCAACTTGAGTGTCTACTGCTGGACTCGAGTTGCATTGTCGGCAATAAAGGAGCAGATGGCCTGGAATCTCCTTGCATGGTCCTCCTCTCTGTTTTCTCTCCCCTTGTTTCTTTTTTCCTTTATTTTTTCTTTCTTTCCAAAGACGAGATCTCTATCTCATTTCCAGCTAAGGGCACGATACAATGCAAGATGTTTAAAGAAGTGTTTAGATAAAATTTAATTTATTTACTTTAGCATTAATGCTTACTTATAGTAGGCAAATTATTAACTAGGCACCACTCCAATAGAATTAACAATTGGTGTCTAACTTGTTTTTGGTTATTTTTGAGCACCTCTCTAATCCTCTTGTATTGTAGATGGTCTAATAGTATGTCTATCTTTTCCTTTTCTCTTCTCTCCTAGGGTAAGCTCACTATCTCTGAGTGTCTCATTGTCTTACCTACTAATGAAACAATTGGACAAATTTCGAGAAAATGTCACTAGCTTGTCCAAATAGTCATAAACCAACTTACTTGACAAGATAAGTTTTAATGACTCCACCATTTTTGGGCTAACACAGTGCTAGCTATATAAGAATTAGTTTTGCCATCAATATAAAGAGGAGAAGGGGAACCCTAATTAACCATAGCACAACAAGTCGCAACTACTTCTCCTTCTCACACATGGACCATTGAAATAGTTCCTTTCATTGTCTTGATATGATGTCGTGTCCCTCCCGATGACTATGTGCACAACGCACGGGTGCATGCTTCCGGAATTACGCCTATTGCAATCCTGCATCGGGAGAGGACAATATGGTTTTTGGAGAGCATGTCCACGATGACTACTGCTCACTTTAACAAACTCCTCCACAATGCATGGAGCGGATAAGCTGACACATGGCAGCCCACGAAACTTCTATGTATCAAATATGCATCAATTTCAATCTCCGTTATTATCTGCCACATTAAACAAGATCGGCACATAGCCCACGCATCTTTATTTTCCATGATATTTTTTGAGGTAAAATGGATGTCTCTGAGTCTTCTCTCCTTGAATGGGTTAATTTCCTCTCGTTTCCATGTTAATAAAGCTCAACCAAGTTCCAAAGAAATATCCCAATTTTGTATAAATAATCATGGAACAAAACTAACAAGTTTTCATGGTTGTACCATTATTTCGGGGTTAACAATTCACATAGATACCACGTGCATTTATGTCGATTTGTCTCATAAGAAGGAAAGCTCTTGCTCCACTACCCATAAAAATGGAACTAAAAGACTTTTGGTTTAACTGTGATATAGAAGTTGTGAAACAGCGATGAACTGAATTTGTTGAAATGGAGATGAAACTTGTTCTTATTTTTTTTCAAACTTCACACAAGTGAAAGCAATACTATAGTTTGTAACTTTGTATGACTTGTAATCTAGTGCAACTGTATCTTACATTTAATTTTTTGCAAACTTGACAGAACTTTAAGGATAAGACAATGGTAAAATGAGTTAAAAAGTTAGCTGGATTAGCGTAAAGTATTCCCCATACATACTGTTTAGTGCACAACATTAAACATCCTTAGATAACTTGCTACTGCTCGGAAAACTCAAAGTGTAGCCCGAGCTACACATCTCCTGGTTTTTTTTATAAAATTCGAATTCAATTTAAAGTTTTAAAAAAATCTAAAAAAAATCATAATGTAGCCAATGATGTACTCTACCACTGTGCAAATTTTCAGGATGAAATACGTTATATTAGAGGCTACACAAAAATTACAAATTCTGACAAATGTTGGAGGTTTCAAAATCTGTACTGTTCATGTTTTCAGATCTATGAATTTATGAATTTTGCACATCCTAAAATACCGAGTCTTTCGTATTGCGTTTTTTTCAGTCGAAGAGTACATCATTATCTACCTATAGAATTTTTATTCCTAATTTTTGGAAACTATAAAATGTCATTTTCCATTTTTTAAAAGGGCTACATGTAGCCCGAGCTACCAAATGCCACACTCACTGCTGCTCCTATTTGTTACAAAAGCTTCCATTGGCAGCTTAAAGTTGGATTTGTTCTTAGGATATCTATGTCAATCTTTTATGCACTATTTTGTCTATTCCTCTTCGTTAGTTGCAACTAACTGTTTTTCTTTCCAGGAAAGGTGCAACTAGCTGTTGCATTTAGCATTCTTTTTAAATTTGAATGGGGAATATCATATTTCTCAACCACCATGTGCTGATAAAAGCCCTTTGCTTCCCTGCAAAGGCAACTTGAAAGTCCTTGCTTATACTAATACCCAATTATGAGGGGAAAAAAAACGGTTGCTTGTAACAGAAATCGGACCTATGAACAATGATGCAGGACGCGCCCACCCATATGAAGATCCTATAAACCATACTCCACCACATGTCCACATACTTGTCTGAGATCCTGTGCCATAACTACACAATGATTATACGAGTACCCAATAAAGATCAATTGCCATGCAAAGAATGAAATGATAAATACAGACCTGAAGTATCGCCACTTGGGGGAACAAAAATACTCTTATATCGGCTGTAAAACTCAGCGATTGATTGATAAATCACTAAATCAGTAGTGCTCTGCAGGTAGATTTATGTGCAATCAGGCAAGCCGCCTCTATCGTACTGCACTTTCTAAGGGCATCTCCAGCGGCGCGACGCATTTCGGACGCCCAAAAGTGGTCGGCAGCGTCCGTTTGCGTCGCCCAGCGGACATATTTTGACCGCGCGTCCGTTTACGTCTGGGTGTGCTCCCACCGGGGCGACCCATTTTTGAATTGCAACATAGTTTGATCTTCATACAATTCCTTTGGTTTTGTAGCAGGAGCGATTGATTCATATGAAAACCAAACATAGAAAGTACATAAAAACTATACAAGACCTAGACTACTTGGTTCCTGACGGGCCGGCACCGTCGTTGCGTCGCTCCGTGGCCTGCTTCTCCGCCGCCTCCCGCGCGGCCGCTATGGCTCGGTGCGCCGCCGCGTCCTCTTGCGGTGCCTCGCTCCGGCCTCGCGTTGGCGGTCTCGTCCTTGAGCGTTTCGAAAGACTCGACGAGGGCCCGGCCGCTCCGCCGCCTTCTCCTCCGGCGTCGGCGCATCGGGGTCATCGGATGACCATGAAATCTCCGAGTCGAGTCCTCGGGCTGCGGCGGCGGCCGCCGGCTGCGCTGTTCCGGCTCGGCGTCGACAGACCGCATGGGCCGCCCGCTCCTCCTCTCGCTTCCTTCTCCGCTTCGGCCTGGGTCCGCGGCGTCCCCGACCGGGTGGAGGAGGTCGGTGCTCGTCGTCGGAGTCGAACCCGTCGTCGGAGCCGGAGGCCGGGGAGGTGGAGTGGGAGGTGAAGGTGGAGGTGGAGGCGCGGTATCCTGGCCGCGCCGGCCGCCGCTCATGGTGGATCTACCGAGTGGCGCTACGGCGGCGGCGGCTAGAGTTTAGTGCGGAGGAGATGAGATGCCGGCGCCCCTATTTATATAGGTCGGAGGCGGGGCGACGGCCGCGCCACGCGGGGCATCGCCATTACTACGCGCGGCACGCGAGGCGCGCCGCGAGACTGCCGGGCGACGCCTCGCCGCCGATCGCGGCGGAGAAGACGCATCGACGCTGCGCGTGCGCTGGCTGCGCACGCTCGCGGAAGCCGAGGCACGCCATTAACGCGGCCCCGCAAAGGCTGCGGCGCACCGCCCGCAAGTAATGCCGCCGAAGACGAAGCGGTTGTGACGCCGCCGAGCGGGCCGTGCCAGGACCAAGCGGTCACTTTGCGCGTCCGCGCAGCGTCCGCCGAGACGCAAACCTGGCGCATATTTGGACCAGGTTTGCGTCTCTGCGGACCGTCCGGTCACTTTGCGTCGCGCCGCTGGAGAGGGTGCACGATGCATTTTCGGTCATGGCGGACGCAAACGGACGCTCCGCTGGAGATGCCCTAACAAGAAGAAATTACCACCAGATCTTGTACCTGCAGGTCATTCTTGGTGAAATCATTCAGACAGTAGTACACACCACCGTGACAGACAAGACACCGACGGACGGTCCCCTTCTTCATCTTCACCCTGAGCTACCAACAACCTCACGTCGGTCGTCTCACTCACTACCCACTGCTACTACTTCTAGACTGCTCCGAGTCAAGTCCAGCTCACGCCCATCCCACATCGTCCAGCAATCTAGATCGGGAGCAGTGCCACCGGACTGAGGATGAGAGGAGGGAGCAGGATGCTGCTGCCGGTGCTGGCCGTTTTGGTGCTGGCTGTGCTGGCACTGCTGCCGTCGGCGGCGGTGGCGACCAACTACACGGTGGGCGACGAGAAGGGGTGGAACCCCAAGGTGGACTACACCGCCTGGGTCAAGAAGCACAAGCCCTTCTACAAGGGCGACTGGCTCCGTAAGCTCACGCATTCCTTCTTCCGTCCCTCCTGATCTGCTCTGTCCCGCCATTGATGTCGGAAGCTAACTGAGCCATTGGCTGCATGCAGTGTTCCAGTACCAGAACGGTCGGTCAGACGTGGTGCAGGTGGACGAGGTCGGCTACGACAACTGCAACAAGGAGAGCGCCATCACCAGCCACAACAAGGGCACCAGCTACGCCTTCCAGCTCAAGGAGGCCAAGGACTACTTCTTCATCTGCAGCTACGGCTACTGCTACTCCGGCATGAAGCTCGCCGTCACCGTCAAGAAGGGCTCCGCCTCCTCCTCCTCCTCATCCTCTTCCTCGTCCGACTCCGACTCCGACTCCTCCCCCACGCCGGCTTCCAAGTCATCCTCCAAGTCCGCCGCTGCCGTTCCCCTTGCTGCCGGCCGGGGCGTCGCTTCCTTCGCCGCCGTCGTCGGCGCAGCCGCGATGCTACTTAGAATGCTCTGATCAATTGCACAATTAAGCTCAGTTTGGCTCAGATCTTGAGCTGAATTCTTGTCAGATTTTTCTCTTGTTAATTTCTTCCTCCTCCTTGGTTCATTAATTTTCTCTTGTGCGCTTGATGTAAGTTTTCTTTTCTTATTTTTCGATTTGATTCCGAACGGTGTCTGGTCGATGGTTGTAGTTGATTTGTTGAAGATTGAAAGCGTGAATTGGAGAAACTACTTTTGCCGATGATTTGTTTATTATTCCGTGCATGTGATCGCTGGGGGATGCAACATGGTATCATGGATGCCCATGTGGCCAACAGTTGTGGTACATTTTCGTTGCCTTTGCTTCTCAGCTACTCCACTTCCGTTCCTGCTCCGGTACGCTTTGCAACCGGGTGGGATTAAAGGTGCCTAGTGCCTTCATTTGGTTCCTGCTAAACGAGCAGAGATTCAAGATCAAATAACTGAATTTCAATGTATACCATGCGCATGCAACAATAAAAAGAGTCAACCACATTGCACTAGTACATCGTACTAGTATAAAAAATCTTCGAAATGAGGAGGCACCTTCAGCGGCCCGACCAAAATAGGCGTAGGTTATTCATTATTGTCTCTGTTTCGTACGATTAGCTCGGCCTACAAAACTCCACACTCAACTTTGATATAAAAAAATAAAAAATAAAATGTTGATTATATTGTATGTAGTTAGTATCCTTGGGTTCTTACTGTAAAACACTTCCTGTTCCTAATTTTATAGCAACAATCTTTATATGAATATTTTTTATAAAAAAACATGAAACACATGACGTCTTATTTTTCATTGGAATGGAGAGAGTAACAGATTTGGGTGGTGGCTCCATGGTCTCAAATAAAGTGAAGCGAGAAGACGTTTTCTTAAAAAACAGCTAACAAGAAAGGAAAACAACAAACACACAAAGAAAAAAAAGGAAGAGGAGCTTGAGCTTCGTGTCCATTGTTCAGCCTTACAGTCCAGCTGTAGAGGAAGCGAAGTTGGTGAAGAAGAACGCCATTGAAAGCTCGCACCATCGTCAACCTCCAGAGGCCAAGCAACACCCCAGCACCATCCGTTTCCACCTCCGAAAGAAAGTCCCTGCTTTCTTGCCCTGGATCGGAGGGCACCGCACCTGTCCGGAGGTAGACCGCTCTCCCTGAGCACGAATGGGCAATGGAAGCCTGCCGCCGGGGAGGAAAACTCCGAGCACTCGCCGCGCCACGCCGCCACCCACAAACATCACCACCGCTCGCAGCACCAACCACCACACCGGACCAAGCTGTCGGGAGGAGACACCGAAGATGCATCCAACCACCGCCGCGCTCGTCCACACACCCCGCTATCTCAAGGTGGCGCCTCCAACAAGGGAACAACGCCAGAACGACAACGCCGCCCAAACCGAAGCTTTGGGCTTTCACCCGAGATAGGTAGGTCAAGTAGGGGGGAATAGACCTCGATGTCGCCTTCAAGAAGGAGAACGACGCTGGCAGCGTCGTTGACGTCGTGGCCGCCACCGTCGGCCAAGGGTTTCCCTCGATCCATCCACCTCTGGCCACCACACCCACCGGCCACCAAAACAACATCCGAGGCCGAGGAGGTGGACCGAGCAACCATAGGGAGGAGTAGTCACCTTCAGATCTGGAGCCCGAGGCCCAACGGGGAGACCTCCGCACCACACCCACGCCCACGCTCACCGTCCCCTCACCGCCCACGCGGCCGAAGGACACAGTTTCCAGCACCGACGCCCGCCACCCACCGTGAGGTCGATGTCGTCTCCGCCATCCAGGGCCGCTGCCCTGGCTTCCAGGACCCTGCCAGGGTTGCGACGGGCAACACCCCCACCTGGCCACCCAAGCGCCGGCGATGCCGATCAGAGGTGGGAGGGGAACCCCAGCTCAAGGTGATTTTCGTGTGTCAGGAGACGTTTTCTCACCGCTGAAAATGAATGACCAAACACAAATCTTCTTCCCGTGGATTCATCCTTATATTCCTGCCAGTTTTAGCTACCGGCGATGACGGTGCTTGGTGCAGCTCGCTGGCGATTTATCTTTTTAGTGATGGCGAAGGAGCTCAATTTAGTCGAGGCCCATATGAACGTTGGCCATGGCGACGTGAATGTGAACATTTTCTTCAATCTTTCTTATAAGAAGCATATAGAAAAATTATTACGAGAGAAAGTTTGGATTTTAGTCTGCTGAAACGGACAAGCTACCAGCCGTCTGACTTTTTATCCGATGGTTGATGGCACAACTTCAAAGAAAGTTGTCACGTGACATTTTTGAATGCTCCAAAACCGTTCGTTCTGAAAAACATCAAAGTATCATACGTATCATGCATTTTTAAATTTGTAAAAGTCTGATTTAGCACTACAATTAATGAGAAGAGATGTGAGAGTGAGGAAATACTTTTGTACAGCCACTAAATAAGTGTGGGTATTTCCATCACCGTCCATATTCCTTTCTTTCTCCTATTTTTAGCTGAATCTCAATGCACAATGGACGGTGACGGAAATACCCACACCCATGCGTGGGTGCGCAAAATCCACTCTCGGTGAGAGTGATATCATATGTATATATTGTATCATAACACGTAACATTACAAAAGTTAATGGCAGATACATAATGTATATAAATTTGCATTGAAATTTTACAAAATATTAAATATGGTGGAACTATGATACTATCTCATGATATTATGCTTTCGTTGTAGAAGCATATTTGGTGCACATGAGCACCACTGCTCCTGGTTTTGAAAATATTTAAATTTGTATATCTGCGTTTTCAATAAATCGTCACATTTATTCCATGAGCACATATATATGTTTTGAATACTCGTGCAAAGTTTCGTTAAAAATTGTATTGTATTTTGATTTTTCATATTTGTATAGCTCAAAATACAACATATTTTTCTCCAAAATTCATACCGTATCTTCAAAATGTTTATATCTATGTGGGTATTTAATATCAATTTTTTGATATTAAAAAACATGATTTTTAGAAAACAGGAGCACTAGTGTTCATATACCAAAAACACTTTCCGTGCTTTCATAATACAGTGTATATACTACTTCCTACTGTGACTGGTCTTAAATGTTTAATTATTTTTTGTTTCTTGAGCGACACATTTACTCCTGCTATAGTCTTTATTATTAAGCCCACTTTTGAACAAATAGCCTGTTGGACTTTATTATTAGGAGGGCCAACACGGATCTTGTGCACCCCATCCCGTTGCACTTACACGGCTCGAGCACGTGAAGGAGATCCACATGAAGCTTTTTTTTTTCTTCGTGTGATGAAGTTCACTATGAAGACTCTACACTTGGAGGGTGATTGATTGCTCCCATGAATTTTTTCCATCTCGTACAACTTAGCCCGGCAGCGACCGTATAAGTGAAAATTTGGTTTGGGCCAACATTTGCACTATGATTGGCTGTTAACAAATTTATTTGGACTCGGTGAGAGAAACCAAAGGCCATGCGATTGGTTGGTTGCACGTTGAGGAATGTTGTGGCTAACTAAACTAGTTCAATCCTAATCCCCTCTAATATGCCTAACCGTTCTCAATTCGAGATAAGGTTCATATGAAAAAGATGTGCATATACCTTGTGATTCTATTCCGAGACCGATCCGTAGTTTTGTCCCGTGTTTTAAACTCTATGTCGTGTTGCTTTTGAAGCCTTTTTGGACGAATTTTGTCAAATTTGTCACACATAACCGACTATTTGAAATTTACTTTGAGGAGTAGTTTCACCTCATCATTTCACACAAATTTCATGTTCAAAGTTTTAATTTTGACATTGTGTCAAAATTAAAACTTTGAACACAAGAGTTGTGTGAAATGGTAATATGAAACTAATCCTCAAAGGAACACAACATAGACATTCAAAACACTCGAAGAAACAAATTAGTCATGGGAATGGATTCACAACGTCAACGATCTAGATTAGTGCCAAATTTGGTACATGAGCTCCTATACGTGCAACCACGAATGGCCCTCTTTTGCGCTCGCCAGCACCTGGTCGGCTAAGAACGGTCGAATCGAGCGTGTTTCCTTGGGCTAGCTTTTGGCTACATCTGAGCTGCTTTAATAAGCGTGTTGTGCAGGGAATATTTTCCCTGTGGGCTATTAAACGACGAAAGTTGGCTTAGTGAAAGCGAGAAACTACTTCGTGAGAAACCAATTACGCCCTTGGGCGAGAGATTGTTGTTGCGCCGGAGTGCATGGAGGTGATGCAGGGTTTGTAAAGTAAGAAGCCGGATTGCATGGAGGTGATGCAGGACTATCAAAGTAAGAATTTAGGAGGTTTTAGCCAGATCCTGCGAGAGATCACCACTGAGGCACGATCGAGGGGCGGGATCTCCTTCCGCCATGAGGGATGAAATTTTAATACCGAAGCTCATAAGCTTTCTCGGATGTCAACTAGTTTACCTTTTGGTCGACTATTTAGTTCTCAAACCTGCCTTGCGTGTTAAGCTTTCTTTTAATGGTTCTTAACAATTAGTGGATTGGCAGGAAGTCATTGTAAAAAGAAAAAGGAAAGGAGTCGCAGTTTCCTGATATTTTTAAGATAATGAGTTATAACAGTTGGTGTAAAATTTTGATGAAAATAACTCTACTCTATGTATTCCCTCCGTCACATCAAAAGTGTCTCACATTTCTCAAAGTTTGGCTGGTGATGTTTTTTTATATTAGAAATATCAAGGTCTAAATGGCTGGCAGTGTTTTTTGTTGGTCTCGAAAGGCTCCGAGAGCATCCTATGCATGATCGTTGGGGGTAAGTTGGGGGTAAAGTCGGTGACATGGCCTATGTAGTGTGCATTAGAGCACTTCCAGCCGTCTCCCCGACGAGGTTTTCGGCATCCCTTTTTTCATCACCGTCTGTGTTATTCCGGTCCAGCCCCGTCCCCGGTTTCTCGTTTTCCCTCAGAAAAGGGCCTAAATCCATCCGGAAAGCCCAGGCCATCCCGGCCCCAGAGGCGCGCTCGGGGAGTCCGGACGAAATAAATACGCGCGAAACATCAAGCGGGCCCGCTGTGTCGGTCACAGAAAGGCTAGTTCCCTCCATTTTTTCGTTTTCCCCTAAAAATGCGCCGCATATCCCCATTTTCCCCGCCAAATTTCGGAAGAGCTACCGCCATTCCCAACAGTTGCAGCTCCTCCTCTTCCCTTCCACCACCATGCCGCCGAAGAAGATCGACGACGACGGCGCGCCGAAGGCGAGGAAGCTGCGGAGCCGAAAGAGAGGCCGCCGGGTTGGTCAAACGCAAGGTGGGCGATGGATGTGGAGAGGCGCCAGACCGAAACTCGTGGCATGGCGGAGAGGGAGAAGAAGCTCGCGGTGAAGAGGGCGGCAGCGGAGGAACATGCGAGGCAGGTCTCCATGTCCATGAACATGGGCCAGCCGCGCGTCGGCCTATTCTCCGGTCCATGGCCAATCCAAGGGACGATCGGCTCCTTCGACCTTCTCACCGGTGTCACCGGCCATGTTCCACGACAGCTACATTGCTGGCGTATCGAGGTTTACGCCATCGCTGCCGGAGTACGACGGCGACCACTACGAGGGCATCTCGCCTGCCCTGCGCGAAGGGCTTCTCTCCTTCTCCAACCCCGGGATGCCGCCGCCGAACGATGATGTGATGCACGAGATGATCACGTCACGCTCCATGACCGCCGTGTCGGGCCCGGGTTTCCTCACGTAAGAGGAGGCCAGAGCGACGGAAGCCGTCGCGTCGCGGGGTGCCGCCGACGATCAGAACGGGGTGTTCGGTGATGGCACCCAAGACTTCGACGAAGAAGAATAAGAACATACCGACACCAAGGAGGAGGACGCGCCTGATCCTACAACGACTGGGAAGGGGAAGAAGAAAAGGAAGAAGAACTCGTCGCCGGCCGAGCCGCGGATCAATTGGATGGGCAAAGAAGAGGAGTGCCTCACCGAAGCTTGGAAGATCGTCTCCATGAACGGCATTACCGGCGCCAATCAAAACTATGAGATGTATTGGCAGCGGGTCAAGTTGGCATTTGATGAACGCAAGATCGTCGATCCCTACTTCAACAAGACGGTGATGGTGCACAGCGACAAGGCCATGGGCACCCATTGGGGGATCATGCAGGTGGCGTGCAGCAAGTGGCACGACATACAAGAGGAGATCGAAGCTCGCCCGGTGAGCGGCGCCGACTTCGAGCAAAAGGTGAGCTTACTCGCCTTGTTGTCCGTCGATCATGGATCGCCGAGGTTTAATCTTGATTCGCCGGCCTATCCTGCAGATGCGCAGTGCTTTCGACATGTACAACGACGACACCGACGGCCAGACGTTCAAGTACCTCAACGTCTTTGCCCGCATCAAGAATTGCGGCAAGTGGGCGGACGTACGCCGGAACCTCGCGAAGAACAAGGAAGAGAAGTACAACCCCGACGCTCTAGCCCCTGCCGCGTGGCGGGCCGCCCCGAGCTTGGCCAGAAGAAGCTGAAAGAACTGAAGAAGGCGGGCCATCTCGCCGAAAGGTTGCGGGCGCCTTCGAAAAGTGCTGGGCTGACGCGAGGGTGCACGCCGCCAGTAGGAACAACAAGTACGACGTCAGGTGGAATGAGATGCTCGCCAACCAGGGCGTCCGGATCGCCTTACTGAAGGCAACCTCTGCGGCGAAGATGCGCCTACATAAGTATAGGACTCTTCGTTCCATCAACCCCTATGAAGCGGCAAGGGTTGCTCGGGTCCGTGCTGGCGTGTAGTTGACGTGGGAGTTAGAGATATTTGTGGTGTAGCTTTTCTTCAGTTCCCCAGCAACGGCGCCAGAAATTTGCTTGATGCGTGTAGTTGACACGTCCGTTGGGAACCCCAAGAGGAAGGTGTGATGCGCACAGCAGCAAGTTTCCTCGGTAAGAAACCAAGGTTTAATCGAACCGGTAGGAGTCAAGAAGCACGTTGAAGGTTGATGGCGGCGGGATGTAGTGCGGCGCAACACCAGGGATTCCGGCGCCAACGTGGAACCTGCACAACACAACCAAAGTACTTTGCCCCAACGAAACAGTGAGGTTGTCAATCTCACCGGCTTGCTGTAACAAAGGATTAGATGTATAGTGTGGATGATGATTGGTTGCAGAAAATAGTAGAACAAGTATTGCAGTGGATTGTATTCGATGTAAAAGAATGGACCGGGGTCCACAGTTCACTAGAGGTGTCTCTCCCATAAGATAAATAGCATGTTGGGTGAACAAATTACAGTCAGGCAATTGACAAATAGAGAGGGCATAACAATGCACATACATGATATGATGAATATTGTGAGATTTAATTGGGCATTACGACAAAGTACATAGACCGCTATCCGGCATGCATCTATGCCTAAAAAGTCCACCTTCGGGTTATCATCCGAACCCCTTCCAGGTATTAAGTTGCAAAACAACGGACAATTGCATTAAGTATGGTGCGTAATGTAATCAATAACTACATCCTCGGACATGGCATCAATGTTTTATCCCTAGTGGCAACAACACATCCACAACCTTAGAACTTTACGTCACTCTGTCCCAGATTTAATGGAGGCATGAACCCACTATCGAGCATAAATACTCCCTCTTGGAGTTAAGAGCAAAAACTTGGCCAGAGCCTCTACTAATAACGGAGAGCATGCAAGATCATAAACAACACATAGGTAATAGATTGATAATCAACATAACATAGTATTCTCTATCCATCGGATCCCGACAAACACAACATATAGAACTACAGATAGATGATCTTGATCATGTTAGGCAGCTCACAAGATCCGACAATGAAGCACATGAGGAGAAGACAACCATCTAGCTACTGCTATGGACCCATAGTCCGGGGTGAACTACTCACTCATCACTCCGGAGGCGACCATGGCGGTGAAGAGTCCTCCGGGAGATGATTCCCCTCTCCGGCGGAGTGCCGGAGGCGATCTCCAGAATCCCCCGAGATGGGATTGGCGGCGGCGGCGTCTCAGTAAGGTTTTCCGTATCGTGGCTCTCGGTACTGGGGGTTTCGCGACGAAGGCTTTAAGTACGCGGAAGGGCGGAGCGGAGGGGTCACGGGGGCCCCACACAGCAGGGCCGCGCGGGCCCCTCCTGGGCCGCACCGCCCTAGTGTGGCGGCGCCCCGTGGCCCCACTTCGTCTTCTCTTCGGTCTTCTGGAAGCTTCGTGGCAAAATAGGACCACGGGCGTTGATTTCGTCCAATTCCGAGAATATTTCCTTTGTAGGATTTACTGAAACCAAAAACATCGAGAAAACGAGCAGTGGCTCTTCGGCATCTCGTTAATAGGTTAGTGCCGGAAAATGCATAAATACGACATATAATGTGTATAAAACATGTAGATATCATCAATAATGTGGCATGGAACATAAAATTATCGATACGTCGGAGACGTATCAGCATCCCCAAGCTTAGTTCCTGCTCGTCCCGAGCAGGTAAACGATAACAAAGATAATTTACGGAGTGACATGCCATCATAACCTTGATCATACTATTGTAAACATATGTAATGAATGCAGCGATCAAAACAATGGTAATGACATGAGTAAACAAATGAATCATAAAGCAAAGACTTTTCATGAATAGCACTTCAAGACAAGCATCAATAAGTCTTGCATAAGAGTTAACTCATAAAGCAATAAATCAAAGTAAAGGTATTGAAGCAACACAAAAGAAGATTAAGTTTCAGCGGTTGCTTTCAACTTATAACATGTATATCTCATGGATAATTGTCAACATAGAGTAATATAACAAGTGCAATATGCAAGTATGTAGGAATCAATGCACGAGTTCACACAAGTGTTTGCTTCTTGAGGTGGAGAGAAATAGGTGAAGCTGACTCAACATAAAAGTAAAAGAAAGGTCCTTCAAAGAGGAAAGCATCGATTGCTATATTTGTGCTAGAGCTTTTATTTTGAAAACAAGAAACAATTTTGTCAACGGTAGTAATAAAGCATATGTATCATGTAAATTATATCTTACAAGTTGCAAGCCTCATGCATAGTATACTAATAGTGCCCGCACCTTGTCCTAATTAGCTTGGACTACGGGATCATCGCAATACACATGTTTTAACCAAGTGTCACAAAGGGGTACCTCCATGCCGCCTGTACAAAGGTCTAAGGAGAAAGCTCGCATTTTGGATTTCTCGCTTTTGATTATTCTCAACTTAGACATCCATGCCGGGACAACATGGACAACAGATAATGGACTCCTCTTTAATGCATAAGCATGTAGCAACAATTAGTGTTCTCATATGAGATTGAGGATATATGTCCAAAACTGAAACTTCCACCATGATTCATGGCTTTAGTTAGCGGCCCAATGTTCTTCTCTAACAATATGCATGCTCTAACCATTAAAGTGGTAGATCTCCCTTACTTCGGACAAGACGGACATGCATAGCAACTCACATGATATTCAACAAAGAATAGTTGATGGCGTCCCCGGAAAACATGGTTATCGCACAACAAGCAACTTAATAAGAGATAAAGTGCATAAGTACATATTCAATACCACAATAGTTTTTAAGCTATTTGTCCCATGAGCTATATATTGCAAAGGTAAAGAATGGAAATTTTAAAGGTAGCACTCAAGCAATTTACTTTGGAATGGCGGAGAAATACCATGTAGTAGGTAGGTATGGTGGACACAAATGGCATAGTGGTTGGCTCAAGGATTTTGGATGCATGAAAAGTATTCCCTCTCGATACAAGGTTTAGGCTAGCAAGGTTATTTGAAACAAACACAAGGATGAACCGGTGCAGCAAAACTCACATAAAAGACATATTGTAAACATTATAAGACTCTACACCGTCTTCCTTGTTGTTCAAAACTCAATACTAGAAATTATCTAGACTTTAGAGAGACCAAATATGCAAACCAAATTTAGCAAGCTCTAGGTGTTTCTTCATTAATGGGTGCAAAGTATATGATGCAAGAGCTTAAACATGAGCACAACAATTGCCAAGTATCAAATTATTCAAGACATTTTAGAATTACTACATGTAGCATTTCCCGATTCCAACCATATAACAATTTAACGAAGAAGATTCAACCTTCGCCATGAATACTATGAGTAAAGCCTAAGGACATATTTGTCCATATGCAACAGCGGAGCGTGTCTCTCTCCCACACAATGAATGCTAGGATCCATTTTATTCAAACAAAACAAAAACAAAAACAAACCGACGCTCCAAGCAAAGTACATAAGATGTGATGGAATAAAAATATAGTTTCAGGGGAGGAACCTGGTAATGTTGTCGATGAAGAAGGGGATCCCTTGGGCATCCCCAAGATTAGACGCTTGAGTCTTCTTAAAATATGCAGGGGTGAACCACCGGGGCATCCCCAAGCTTAGAGCTTTCACTCTCCTTGATCATATTGCATCATTCTCCTCTCTTGATCCTTGAAAACTTCCTCCACACCAAACTCGAAACAACTCATTAGAGGGTTAGTGCACAATAAAAATTAACATGTTCAGAGGTGACACAATCATTCTTAACACTTCTGGACATTGCATAAAGCTACTTGGACATTAATGGAACAAAGAAATTCATCCATCATAGCAAAAGAGGCAATACGAAATAAAAGGCAGAATCTGTCAAAACAGAACAGTCCGTAAAGATGGATTTTATCGAGGCACCATACTTGCTCAAATGAAAATGCCCAAATTGAATGAAAGTTGCGTACATATCTGAAGATCACGCACGTATATTGGCATATTTTTCTGAGCTACCTACAGAGAGGCAGGTCGAAATTCGTGACAGACAAAGAAATGCATTACTTGCGCGATAATCCAAATCTAGTATGAACCTTACTATCAAAGACTTTACTTGGCACAACAATGCAAAAAACTAAGATAAGGAGAGGTTGCTACAGTAGTAAACAACTTCCAAGACTCAAATATAAAACAAAAATACTGTAGTAAAAACATGGGTTGTCTCCCATAAGCGCTTTTCTTTAACGCCTTTCAGCTAGGCGCAGAAAGTGTGTATCAAGTAACATCAAGAGACGAAGCATCAACATCATAATTTGTTCTAATAATAGAATCAAAAGGTAACTTCATTCTCTTTCTAGGGAAGTGTTCCATACCTTTCTTGAGAGGAAATTGATATTTAATATTACCTTCCTTCATATCAATGGTAGCACCAACGGTTCGAAGAAAAGGTCTTCCCAATATAATGGGACAAGATGCATTGCATTCAATATCCAAGACAACAAAATCAACGGGGACAAGGTTATTGTTAACGGTAATGCGAACATTATCAACTCTTCCCAAAGGTTTCTTTATAGCATTATCAACAAGATTAACATCCAAATAACAATTCTTCAATGGTGGCAAGTCAAGCATATTATATATTTTCTTAGGCATAACGGAAATACTTGCACCAAGATCACATAAAGCATTACAATCAAAGTTATTGACCTTCATCTTAATGATGGGCTCCCATCCATCCTCTAGCTTTCTAGGAATAGAAGTTTCAAGTTTTAGTTTCTCTTCTCTAGCTTTTATGAGAGCATTTGTAATATGTTTCGTGAAAGCCAAGTTTATAGCACTAGCATTGGGACTCTTAGCAAGTTTTTGTAAGAACTTTATAACTTCAGAGATGTGGCAATCATCAAAATCCAAACCATTATAATCTAAAGCAATGGGATCATCATCCCCAATGTTGGAAAAAATTTCAGCAGTTTTATCACAGACAGTTTCAGCAGTTTTAGCAGTTTCAGGCAATTTTGCACGCTTTGCATTAGAAGTGGAAACATTGCCAACACCAATTGTTTGACCATTAATAGTAGGAGGTGCAGCAACATGTGAATCATTAACATTACTAGTGGTGGTAATAGTCCAAACTTTAGCTACATTACTCTCTTTAGCGAGTTTTTCATTTTCTTCTCTTTCCCACCTAGCATGCAATTCGGCCATCAATCTTATATTCTCATTAATTCTAACTTGGATGGCATTTGCTGTAGTAACAATTTTATTTTCAATATCCTTATTAGGCATAACTTTCGATTTCAAAAGATCAACATCGGAGGCAAGACTATCAACCTTAGAAGCGAGAATATCAATTTTATTGAGCTTTTCCTCAACAGATTTGTTAAAAGCAGTTTGTGTACTAATAAATTCTTTAAGCATAGCTTCAAGTCCAGGGGGTGTGTTCCTATTATTGTTGTAAGAATTCCCATAAGAATTAGCATAACCGTTACCATTATTATAAGGATATGGCCTATAGTTATTACTAGAATTGTTCCGATAAGCATTGTTGTTGAAATTATTATTTTTAATGAAGTTTACATCAACATGTTCTTCTTGGGCAACCAATGAAGCTAACGGAACATTATTAGGATCAACATTAGTCCTATCATTCACAAGCATAGACATAATAGCATCAATCTTATCACTCAAGGAAGAGGTTTCTTCGACGGAATTTACCTTCTTACCTTGTGGAGCTCTTTCCGTGTGCCATTCAGAGTAATTAATCATCATATTATCAAGGAGCTTTGTTGCTTCACCAAGAGTGATGGACATAAAGGTACCTCCAGCAGCTGAATCCAATAGGTTCCGCGAAGAAAAGTTCGACCTGCATAAAAGGTTTGGATGATCATCCAAGTAGTCAGTCCATGGGTTGGGCAATTTTTAACCAAAGATTTCATTCTTTCCCAAGCTTGTGCAACATGCTCATTATTCAATTGTTTAAAATTCATTATACTACTCCTCAAAGATATAATTTTAGCAGGGGATAATATCTACCAATAAAAGCATCCTTGCATTTAGTCCATGAATCAATACTATTCTTAGGCGAGAGATAGCAACCAATCTTTAGCTCTTCCTCTTAATGAGAAAGGAAACAATTTTAATTTTATAATGTCACCATCTACATCTTTATACTTTTGCATTTCACACAATTCAACAAAGTTATTGAGATGGGCAGCGGCATCATCGAGAACTAACACCGAGAAAATTGCTCTCGCATAACAAGATTCGATAAAGCGGGTTTAATTTCAAAGAATTCTGCTGTAGTAGCGAGGTGGAGCAATAGGTGTGCATAAGAAATCATTATTATTTGTGGTTGTGAAGTCACACAACTTAGTATTTTCAGGAGTGGCCATTTTAGCAGTAGTAAATAAAGCAAACTAGATAAAGTAAATGCAAGTAACTAAATTTTTTTGTGTTTTTGATATAGAGTGCAAGACAGTAAATAAAGTAAAGCTAGGAACTAATTTTTTTTTTGTGTTTTGATATAATTCAGCAAACAAAGTAGTAAATAAAATAAAGCAAGACAAAAACAAAGTAAAGAGATTGGATTGTGGAGACTCCCCTTGCAGCGTGTCTTGATCTCCCCGGCAACGGCGCCAAATTTGCTTGGCGTGTAGTTGACGTGGGAGTTAGAGATATTTGTGGTGTAGCTTTTCTTCGGTTCCGGCAACGGCGCCGAAATTTGCTTGATGCGTGTAGTTGACACGTCCGTTGGGAACCCCAAGAGGAAGGTGTGATGCGCACAGCGGCAAGTTTCCCTCGATAAGAAACCAAGGTTTAATCGAACCGGTAGGAGTCAAGAAGCACGTTGAAGGTTGATGGCGGCGGGATGTAGTGTGGCGCAACACCAGGGATTCCGGCGCCAACGTGGAACCTGCACAACACAACCAAAGTACTTTGCCCCAACGAAACAGTGAGGTTGTCAATCTCACCGGCTTGCTATAACAAAGGATTAGATGTATAGTGTGGATGATGATTGTTTGCAGAAAATAGTAGAACAAGTATTGCAGTGGATTGTATTCGATGTAAAAGAATGGACCGGGGTCCACAGTTCACTAGAGGTGTCTCTCCCATAAGATAAATAGCATGTTGGGTGAACAAATTACGGTCGGGCAATTGACAAATAGAGAGGGCATAACAATGCACATACATGATATGATGAATATTGTGAGATTTAATTGGGCATTACGACAAAGTACATAGACCGCTATCCGGCATGCATCTATGCCTAAAAAGTCCACCTTCGGGTTATCATCCGAACCCCTTCCGGTATTAAGTTGCAAACCAACGAGACAATTGCATTAAGTATGGTGCGTAATGTAATCAATAACTACATCCTCGGACATAGCATCAATGTTTTATCCCTAGTGGCAACAGCACATCCACAACCTTAGAACTTTACGTCACTTGTCCCAGATTTAATGGAGGCATGAACCCACTATCGAGCATAAATACTCCCTCTTGGAGTTAAGAGCAAAAACTTGGCCGAGCCTCTACTAATAACGGAGAGCATGCAAGATCATAAACAACACATAGGTAATAGATTGATAATCAACATAACATAGTATTCTCTATCCATCGGATCCCGACAAACACGACATA
>NC_061514.1:175852183-175941932 GCF_022539505.1 Lolium rigidum | reverse complement strand
AGATGTTGAGCGCCGGGTTCATCGGGCCATGCAGGTATGCTGAGTGGATATCTAGCATCGTACCTGTGGAGAAGAAGGACGGCCGATGGCGCGTCGCCATAGATTTTCGCGATCTCAACGAGCCACTCCGAAGGATGAGTACCCTATTGCGGTAGCCGAGACGTTGATCAATGCGGCGGCTGGTCATAAGGTTTAAGCTTCATGGATGGCAATGCCGGTTACAACCAGATTTTCATGGCTCCGGAAGATATACACAAGACGGCCTTCGCAGTACCGGGTTCGGTGGGCTTGTTCGAGTATGTGGTCATGACATTTGGGTTGAAGAATGCCGGTGCAACGTACCAACGAGCCATGAATTACATCTTTCATGATCTGATCGGCAAGTTGGTAGAGATCTACATTGATGACGTGGTGGTCAAGTACGTCTCGGTGGAAGGACACCTGGAGGATTTGCGACGCATCTTGGACCGAACTAGAAAGTTCGGACTTAGAATGAATCCAAAGAAGTGTGCTTTTGGTGTGACGGCCGGTCAATTTCTGGGCTTCCTAGTTCATGAACGTGGAATTGAGATCGGCCTGAAAAGTCAAGAGGCAGTGCGAACAATGAAGCCACCTACCACCAAGAAGGAACTCCAAAGTCTCATCGGCAAAATCAATTTCGTCAGAAGGTTCATCTCTAATGCTGTCGGGACGAATTGAGCCGTTCATGGGATTGGTAAAAATCAAACCTGATGAGGAGTTTCAGGGGGCGAGCAACGACGAGCGTTTGATGAGATTAAAGAGTATCTAACGAAGCCGCCCGTGTTGGTTCCGCTCCGACAAGACGAGGCCATTCTATATTTACTATCGGTAGCCGATACTTCTATCGCCTCGGTGGTAGTGCAAATCTATGATGGCATGGAAAGAGTTGCTTTCTACCTCGGCGGAAGGATGTTGGATGCGGAGACGAGGTACCCGGAGATCGAGAAGTTGTGCCTCTGCCTATTTTTACTGCACCAAGCTTCGTCACATCTTTACGACGGCGAGAAATCGTCATCATTTGCAAATCGGACGTCATCAAGCACATGCTGTCGGCTCCTGTTTTGAAAGGCCGACTCGGTAAATGGATGTTTGCGTTATCGGAATTGGATCTCCGGTATCAACCTGCGAAAGCAGTCAAAGGACAGGCCTTGGCCGATCTGATCGCTGAACGAATCAACACTAATATAGCTGCATTGTCTATACGTGCATGGGCCATGTTCTTCGATGGATCAGTTTGCGATGATGGTTGCGGCATCGGCATCCTACTCGTGTCGCCCCGGGGGGCAACCTACACCTTCTCCATCGGGCTATCTACCCCTTGCACCAATAATGTTGCTGAGTATGAAGCGATACGTAAGGGGATGGAGTTGCTAATTGAAGCCGGGGCGAAGCGGTGGAACTCTTTGGAGACTCAAAGTTGGTGATCTCCCGGCTCACGGACGAATACAAGTGTGAGAGCGAGTCGCTCTTCCCGTTATGGATGCATTGCCGCGAGCTGATGACACGGTTTAGGTACATAAACTTCAGCTGGGTCCCGAGGTCGCGAGAATACGGAGGCGAACGATCTCGCACGGATGGCGTCGGGCTATAAGGAGACGGTGGAAGGAGCCGATGTCCGGATACATTTCATGGAGCCAGATGATTGGAGAGCCGATATCTTCAATTACTTGAAAGATCCGGCTCGGGGGGCACCTAAACGGATAAGGTACAAGGCCATGAAGTATGTCCTTATTGGAGATGACATGTTCTATAGGACCTTGGAAGGGTTACTTCTCAAATGTTTGGGAACAGCCGAGGCAAATCGGCTCTTACACGAGGTACATGAAGGCGCTGTGGAACTCATCAATCGGCTCATAAGATGAAGTGGTTGATCAGGCGATCAGGGTTTTATTGGCCCACCATGCTTGAGGACTGTTTCAATTACTATAAAGGGTGTCAAGCATGTCAGAAGTTTGGGAGCATTCAGATGGTACCCGCATCAGCAATGAACCCCATCATCAAGCCTTGGCCATTTCGAGGATGGGGCATGGACATGATCGGCAAAATCCATCCTGCATCGAGCAAAGGCCACGAGTGGATCTTGGCCATTACAGATTATTTCACTAAATGGGTGGAGGCCGTCCCTATGAAGTCTGTGGCATCGAAGGACGTTATCAGTTTCGTGAAAGAGCATGTCATCCACAGATTTGGGATTCCCCAGACCATCACGACCGATGGAGGTTCGGTTTTCGTTTCTCGCGAGTTCAGAGATTTACGCGAGGGCATGGGAATTAAGTTGATCCGATCATCCCCATACTATGCTCAAGCAAATGGGCAGGCTGAAGCGTCCAACAAAAGCCTTATCAAGCTGATTAAGAGAAAAATCGACGAGTACCCTAGGCGTTGGCACGAGGTTTTGTCGGAGGCTTTATGGGCTTATCGCATGTCATGTCATGGGGCGGTAAAAACCTCGCCGTACCATCTGGTCTATGGACAAGAAGCCGTGTTACCACGGGAGATCACGGCTGGGTCGAGACGTGTCACGTTTCAGAATGACTTAACAGGCGAAGAGTATGCAGCCCTGATGAGTGATAGCGTTGAGGATCGAACGGAACTTAGACTTTGGTCACTTGAGAAAATTAAGGAGAACAAGGCCAAGGTGGCTCGTGCATATAATAAGAAGGTGAAGCCAAAGGAGTTCCATGTTGGTGATCTGGTATGGGAAGGCTGTATTGCCGTTGGGGACTAAGGACAAGGCGTATGGTAAATGGTCTCCAAATTGGCACGGGCCGTACGGGGTTGACCAAGTCCTAAAGGGCAATGCATACATGCTCGAGCGGTTGGATGGTGTGAAGTTCCCGGTGGCCGTCAATGGCCGGCATCTCAAGAAGTATTTCCCAAGTATGTGGGATGATGGGCGATGAAATACGGGGGCCGATTTTAAATCGGCCGGTAAAAAAAAATTTTACATCAACCTAAGCGAGTGGAATATGGGGGCCGATGTATGAAATCGGCCGATAAAAAGAAATCTATGAACAAAGCAATAGCCGATGCACGACCATCGACTTTAGAGCTGAAAAGCCGATGCGGAGCCATCGACTATAGAGGAACAAGCTGTTATAAGCAAGTATCAGGTCACCATTCAATTTTACATTTGATTGTGAGATTGGCCTTGTTGGCGTTTTGGGCAAAGACCGATGTATTGCCATCGGCTTCTCGAGCAATGATTTATTTTGATAATCGGAAGAATTAAGCATGGAATCCTTCTTCATTGATTTAAAAAGGGGATTTTTTACAAGGAGGAGCCGATTGCTCAGGAACGGAGGAACAAAAGGAGGACGGAGTGCTACTACTAGTCCTATGCTAGTGGTCCCTACTCTAAGGACCGTCGCTGTCCTCGTCGTCGCCGTTGTAGCCGCCGCCGGTGCTGCTGGCTGGCGAGCTCCTCGTCGCTACTTGCCGTAGCCCTCAATAGGGGCTTCTTCCTCCTCATCATCGTCGTCTTCGTCGTCATCTGACCAGGCCCAGCCGCGGAAGCGCTTCGCCGGCGGCTCGTCGGAGGAGGTGTCGTCCTCCTCTTCCTTCTCGTTGGAGGAGGCGTCGTCCTCCTCGTCCTCCTCTTCTTCCTCTTCGTCGGAGGGGGTGAAGTTACCCCAGGAGAGGAGGTCATCCTCACTCTCCGCCTCCGGTTCCCCGTCGATGAGGAGCCGGAGGTCGTCCTCCCCATCGGTCGGGGGTAAGTCACCATCGACCCTACGAGGGCCTCGGGTGGGCCATCGGCACGAAGTCGAAGTCCCACTCCGGCTCATCCCATTGGTTGTGCTCGGCATCGGCTCACTTGAGGAAGAAGATTGGAAGGAGAGAGCCGATGCGACGGAGGAGGAGGATGAGTCCATGGTGGAGGAGGGCTTTTCGGTGGCTAGTGCGAGCAAGGGGATGAAGAAGCGAGTTGCTCGACGCGGTTAAATAAAAGGGGATATAGTGGAGATTTAATGTTGTGGCGGTTTCCGAGGACATGGTGCCGAATCTGTCAAATCGTGCGAGAGAAGTCGAGAAGGCAAGGCATCATGATGAAAGATTACTGCGACGGTTACTGCTACGCCACGACGTGACCCTACGAAGCGAGAAAAACGAGTGGTTTTGAAATTATCATTGCCAAAACCGGGGGGCATGTGTTATCACCGAGAATTTAACCAAGTACGGAGATGGGCCGTGATTAAATGGGCTTAGAGGATATGCACGGAAAATATTCCCGAACCGGCCTTGTACAAGAAGTTTGGGCAAGATTGCCCGTGTATCTGTAAATTATAGTAGGTTACGTGTCGGTTAGAATTAAGAGATAGAGTTTAGCTCGTACACGGTTGGGTTTATTCCCAAGTTAGAAAGTCTACGGACTATAAATATGTATCTAGGGTTATTGAGAAAGGAGGACGATCACGTTCACAACAAATCAATCTAGGCGCATCGCCACCCCTTGTTTCGAGGGTTTCTCCCGGGTAAGCAACATGCTGCCTAGATCGCATCTTGCGATCTAGGCGATATCGGTTATTCGTTGTTGGTGTTGCTCGTCGTTGAAGCCTTTTTGATGGCGAGCAACACCCTTATCTTAGGTGTTTTGGGGTTGACGTCGATGCTTTCACGATGTACTTGTTTAGCTACGCTTCCCCTCGATATCTAGCTGCCCTTACACCTATTTTAGGTGTAAGGGCAGCATCTTGCTTGTTCATTATTTAGTAGATCTAATCCGTTATAGTTGCTCCTTGTTCTTCAAGGATTGGTTTGATATCCGTATGGTTAGGCCTTATAAACGGGTTGAACGATCCGGTAGTGCGTAAGGTGTGGTTTATTAAGCTCTAGAGGGATTGTTCGGGGATCAACTTCACGTTGGTTTTTAGGCCTCTTTAGGGCTGGTTTTCCATCATCTTACGTATCTGCTAGGCTCAACTACGCATAGGATGTTCCGATTATACGGTGAAAACCCTAGACTATCGTAGATTAGTTTAGCTTGATATTGATAAAGCATGATCCCCATGTCCTTATAAATCTAACATGAACCATGGGGCAATCGGCTCTTTGAGCCGATCCACGAGAACAACTTAAGAGCCGATCGGGGCTCGTATTTAATGTTTACGTGTTTGCCATGCGAGGAAACTAGTCGAAGCAATCCATCACCTTCACGACCGGGTATAGGTCGGGTGGCACGCCCTCGTAAGCACCGGGACGTGTGCCGGAAGGCATTGCGGGCCGTCGCCCGAGGGATCAGGGTCGGCCGCAATCCTGGGAGCCTCCCGGCTCTCTTGTGTTGCCCGTCGGCCCCTGTCGCGGTGGGTTTTCGACCGCAACACATTCACTGCACGCCCGGTGGGACACTCTGCAACAACATCGGCGTCCGCAGCAACCATGTCAAAAGTCTGCGGAGGAGGTGGTTGAAGCGAACTCGATCACGTACGTAGATCCGCGGAAGAGCGGAAGAAGAAGTATGATGAGATGAAAGCCATCTTGGAAGCCGATCTCATCGTCTCTTTCGTGAGGACCCGTTCACATGGCGTAAGGTGGAAGGGGTTCTCCCCGAAGGTGTTCTTGACTGGAGTGGACCTGTCTACCCCTTCGAAGGAACGTACTCGCGAGCTCGCACCGGGAAATCAATTACATGGCGGCTCATTCTCTACACCGCTATTCCGAGAGCCTCGGTGAATACTCTCGAGCGCGTCGCGGTCCGTGTGGTGCAGGAAATCATGAAGCATCAGTACTCCCCATCAGGACCCACCCTAGGGACTCACCAGGGAGAAGTACCGCTCCAAATCAGGCCGCCGCTACCATTCGCGCTTGCAGCACCAGAGCCACCGGGTTCACCGGCGTACGTCGTCTACAAGGTTGGAGGCGATCCTAGCGATTGCCAGTTCCTATATGAGCCGCCTAAGGAGATCCCACATGGATACGTGTGCACATACGTGCCGGATCATGCAATGCCTTGGCGCGCACAGAGCCGGATCGCACCAACAGGGATTTCCGGAGTAGATGTCGATAAACAAGCATGGCTGGCTAAATATGCTACTCGGAACGAGTCATGAAGGCTCGGTCCCTACAGCTAATACCATGGAGCAGATCGGCACTATCTTGAGAGACCAATTCGGCATCTCGCCGAAGAGGAAGACAATCGGCTATTCCAAGCCGTACCCTGACGAGTACGACCTGATCCCGCTGCCACCCAAGTATCGGCTCCCTGAATTCTCAAAATTCAATGGAGCAGAAGGATCTAGCTCAATAAAGCACGTAAGCTGATATTTGGCGCAGCTGGGCATGATTTCAGCGTCAGACCAGTTACGTGTGAGGTTTTTCGCACAATCTCTGACGGGACCAGCCTTTAGATGGTACACGTCGTTGCCACCAAACTCAGTCCGGACGTGGAAGCAAATGGAGGAGCAGTTTCACGTGCAATATCACTCAGAAGCTACCGAGGCCGGCATTGCCGATCTGACACAGATGCGGCAGAAGCGGGAGAAACGATATCTGAATACATCCAACGTTTCGGGATTGTCGGGAACCGATGTTATTCGGTTCGTTTATCCGAGAAGGAAGCGATCGATCCGGCAGTACTCGGGCCTCGCAACGCCGATCAAGGATCTAACTTCCCAAGCGAGTACGGTTCATTGTCGCACATGGTGCGTGAAACTCACATCGTATGAGCAGCGGCACCCTGAATTGTACCAAGACAAGTTCAAGCGTCCGGTAGGCCTCGTTGAGATGGAAGAAGCCGAAGATCCGGCGCCGGACCTAGAGGTGGCTGTAGCTGAGTGGACTCGGGGGCAAACCCCGTGTCCTGCAAGTGGGTAAAACCACAAGGGCCTCCAAGAGGGTTTGACTTCGATTTGAGCAAGGCTGAGCAGATTTTCGATCTATTGCTTAAGGAAAAACAGCTGAAGTTACCCGAAGGCCATAAAATCCCTACAACACAAGAAATGAACGGGAGGCCGTACTGCAAATGGCATCACTCGTTCACCCATACCACCAATGACTGCAAGGTGTTTCGTCAGCAGATCCAAATGGCGATAGAACAAGGCCGATTGCTCTTCGGACAGTTTGCCATGAAAGTGGACACGCATCCGTTCCCTGGCGTCAACATGGTGGAACCAAACCACTCCGCGAGGCGTCGATTGGATTTCTCGTTTGATGTTAACATGGCAGGGCCTGTGCGCCACCATGGCAAGGATAAAGAGGAAAGCAGTCACTCCCGCAACAAGGAAAAGGAGGAGGCCGATCCACGCGACCGGCCCCGATATGATGACAAACGGTACCTCACCAAGGAACAAGTGAGAAGCGTGCGATACCAAAAACCACTTTCCACGCACCTCCTCAACAAATATGAATATCGAGTATGACCGACGTCGGCGATACGACGAGAACGACGAGAGATACAATCGGTCCGATGAAGACAAAGGGAGGTACCGTTGGCATGACGAGGCGACGAAGGACGTGAGCACCGCGCTAGGGAGAGGTCAAGGGAGCAGGGAGGACATGGATAGACACTCGGGACTGTCCCTTCTTTAAACACCTGCTGGGACTCAGGGATGAGCCGATTGCCTACAATCGACAACTGCCCAGAGTGTAGACGCCGGAAGAATGATGCAGGAGACGTTTCAGTTTTCAAGCGTCTAGGACCTCTCCCGCCACAGAACAAACGTGTTGAGTCCTCTCAAGATGAGGACTTTGAGGAGTCAGCAGATGAAGAAGAGGATAGGTACCACCGGACAAGGTGGTGCCCCGATGGACTCAGCCACTCCCAAAAGCGTAGGGTTCAGCGGCTACGCAGCTTGGAGCAAGCCAAAGCGCGATACTTGCACACGTTGAGGAAAGCGCGGCCGATTTGGCCGTGAAAATTCAGCAGACTTTGGACGAAGAGACTCGTCCACCAAAGAAAGCTTGGCGTCCCAAGCAAGAAAAAGCCGATGAGAGTACATCGGCTGGCACAAACATGGTGTTCTTCCTTCCATCAGAGTTTCGTGCCCCGAGAACCGAAGAAGTGCCGATAGCACAGCTTGATCGCGGTCCACAGCCCGTCATCTTTGAAAAGCCACGGGATAAGGGCTACAAACACATGAAGGCCCTGTACCTAAAGGGTTATATCAATGGGCAGCCCGTCGGCAGGATGTTGGCTGACACGGGAGCGGCGGTCAATATAATGCCTTATTCCATGCTACGGCATTTAGGACGCTCTAGTGCCGATCTCGATCAAGACCAACGTCACACTAAACGACTTCAACGGCCAAGCATCGAGGACGCAAGGTGTCCTGAACGTGGATCTAACCATAGGCCGAAAGACGGTCCCAACGACATTCTTCATCGTCGACAGCCAAGAGCACCTACGCTGCCCTGTTAGGAAGGGATTGGATTCACGCCAACTGCTGCATTCCATCTACAATGCACCAATGCCTGATACAGTGGGATGGAGACGACGTAGAAGTCATGCATGCAGATGACTCGATCGACGTCTCGATAGCCGACATGAACATTTGGGACTCGGAAGACCAAGAACCGCTCTCTGGAATCAGTTTGGACGGCTGTGATCGCATCGAGGTGACAAAAAACGGGGTGAGGCTGGTCTTATCCACCGGCCTGATAGAGTAGCAAGAGCAACATCCATCGACACATGTGGCAAGGCCGATCCCTGCGATCGGCCCCAAAAAATAAAAAGCAATGATCTCACTTCAAACATGTCACGTAGTCGTGGTAGGGAGGCTTCGTCCTGTAAGGGAGCACATACAAGTTGTAAACCTTCTTTGAGCAATTCAATCAACATGGAGGCCGATTCCAGCAATCGGCCAAAATTATCCTCGCCATACGTTCGCTCCGTGTTCAACGTCGATCTAACGGGCGACGGAAAGCTAGGATACGGGTTTACGTCGACTGATGAGCTAGAAGAGATCTACATTGGTCCGTGGGATAAGCTACGACCAACATGCATCAGCAAGAGCCGATATCTTCAATCACTTGAAAGATTCGGCTCGGGGGGCACATAATATGGAATAATGGACGATAACATATGTAGACCGATGCACGAAATCGGCCAGTAAAATTTTTTTTTTAGTGTACAGCCGATGCACAGACATCGACTTTAGAACTAGGGAACAAAGCCGATGCACAGCCATCGACTCTGGAATACAAACTTGTACAAACTTGTTTCTCAGATTACACAGGGAGACTCTACTGAAGGAACATCTCAAGGGCATGGAGGGCATCAGCACGAACACGATCCACCTCGGCGATCTCGGCCTCATCATCTTCGTCTTTGCCCGCTACCAGCTCGCTTGTTCAAGGCGCGGATTTCGGCCGGATCGGTCTTCGGCTTCAGCTTTGAGACCTTCCGCTTCCTCGGGGAGTGGGCGATAAGAGCTTCCTTAGCTTCAATGAGCTGTTTTGTTGCCCGAACCTTCTCTTCAAGGGCCTCCAATTCTTTGCGCAAGGTCGCCAGTTCAGCCGTGCTGTCAGATGTGTCAGTTTTGGCGTCCAAGGCAGCCTTTTTCTCATGAAGTCATTGGCATTTGTCTGCAATATCGGCTTTCAATGGAAGCTGGCGTGGCGCAGGTCGATTCTCTGACGAGCCGATGCCACTCTTGACCTGTAGGCAGACAGAGTTACGACTGGCCAAAGTTTCACTCGCAGCGTCACCGGAAGATGAGGCTGGATATCTTCCAGAATGCTCTTCACTGCCTCGGAGTCTTCAACCAATGTCTCGATGGAGGAGGAGAGCAGGGCCTTGAGATGCTGGAGTTGACCATGTGTAGTGCTGGGTCCTGGCTCTTCGCTTGTTGTAGCAGTAGCCGGCTCGATGGATTCGGGGTCAAATGTTAGCAGGCTTGAAAGGTCATAACCCTGACAGACAACAAGAAAACGTCAGGAGACAGCAAAGGAGTAAGGTAGAGCTAAAGGGAAGGATCGTACCTCTCCTAAGACCAGAGGAACATCCGATGAAGAGGTGATCGGCTCGGTGTTTCGCTGGCCGGCTTGGCTAAGCTAGCCACCTTGTCGGCCTACACTCTTAGAAGTTGCTAGGTCCAGGGTGGCGGATGGCATTGGTACCTCCTCAACTTCCCCACTAGAGGTGTCATCAGTCTGCAAAGGGAATGGTTAGCCGACAAGAACAGCAATGGGTCAGCATGAAATATGAGCCAGGGAGAGTATGGAGGGGATTACGTTCGAGATCTCCTGGTTTGATGAAGAGGCTGTAAACCTAGATGGGTTTTGGAGAAGAGAGGTATGAGAGACAATGACCGGTACCCAACAGGGCCGGCATACACGACATATATATATTGATGACAGAGTTACAAACAACCTCAGCCTAATTACAAGGGATTCTATCTATATATGGTTAGCTCTAAACTAGGTAACCATATATTCTATCAGCCACCCTCAATCTCAACTATCGACAGCATATTGAGATTGCGCTTACATTCCTGGAATAGGGGCAGTGGTAATGGTTTTGTAAAGATATCTGCTAGCTGATCCCTTGACGAAATAAACTGAATCCGAAGCAACTTCCGTGCAACTCGCTCACGGACAAAGTGATAATCAATCTCTATGTGCTTGGTGCGAGCATGAAATACTGGATTGGAGGACAAATATGTGGCTCCAATGTTGTCACACCACAATACCGGAGTAGAGACAGTCGGAACGCCTATTTCCTTCAGAAGCCCTTCGACCCAGATAAGCTCAGCAGTAGCATTTGCAACAGCTTTATATTCTGCTTCAGTACTCGAACGAGAGACAGTATCTTGCTTCTTGGCACTCCAAGCAACCAAGCAACTGCCATGAAAGAGGGCAAATCCCCCCGTAGACCGCCGATCATCGAGACTGCCAGCCCAGTCAGCATCCGAATAGGCGGAGAGAGCATCAGAACGAGACGGCTGAACAAGTAGACCATGAGCAACAGTGCCATGAACATAGCGAAGAATCCTCTTGACAGCCGACCAATGAGAGCTACGCGGAGCATGAAGATACTGACACACTCGATTAACCGAGAAGGACAAATCAGGGCGAGTAAGTGTCAGGTACTGAAGACCACCTACCAAGCTGCGGTACAAGGTAGCATCCTCATCACTGAGAAGATCTCCATCATCAGCACATAGGCGCTCATTAGCAGCCATAGGAGTGGACGCCGAACTGCACTTGAGCATACCAGCCCGAGCAAGGATATCCAGAGCATACTTACGTTGAGTAAGAGACAACCCTGTCTTGAGAGTATGCACCTCAACTCCAAGGAAGTAATGAAGTGTACCAAGATCCTTAATAGCAAACTGTTGACTCAGTCCAGAGACAAGCCGATCCACAGCTGTTGGAGAGGAGCTGATCACAATGATATCATCAACATATACCAACAAGAACATAGTAATAGTGGGCCTTTGAAGAACAAACAGGGAAGTGTCTGCTTTAGATGGAACAAAACCAAGTGCAGCAAGAGCAGATCCCAGTCGATGGTGCCAAGCGCGTGGGGCCTGTTTCAGCCCATAGAGCGCTTTATCAAGACGACAGATGTGTTGTGGACATGTAGGATCCTCAAAGCCCGGTGGTTGCCTCATGAATACCTTTTCCTCAAGAACACCATGAAGAAAGGCATTTTGCACATCCAACTGACGAAGGGCCCAACGTCGATTAACAGCAAGTGACAACAGCAAACGAATAGTGGTAGGCTTAACAACTCGGATCGAACGTGTCTTCATAATCAAGACCATACCTTTGCTTAAAACCTTTGGCAACCAATCGTGCTTTATATCGTTCAATGGAACCATCAGAATGACGCTTGACTTTAAACACCCATTTAGAATCAATAACATTTGCACCAGGAATTGGAGGAACAAGATGCCAAGTATTATTCTTCTGAAGAGCATCAAACTCCTGTTCCATGGCAGCCCTCCAATGTGGTATTCCAAGAGCTGCTCGAAAATGACGGGGTTCAGCACACGGATCAGCAACAGATTGAGCAATGCAGGCAGCGAGCCAGGCCACGGTGCCATCTGTACGCTGCTTGGGACGATGAATGCCATGCATCGAGCGAGTGACTGGACGCTGTGTGGGAGCCGAAGAGGAGCTCGGCTCGCCAGGTGAGTCCGCTCCAGAACCAGGGGACGGCGGCATCACAGGGTCAGGAGCCAAGTGCTGAGCCGAGGCCGGCTCAGCCGAGCCAGCCACCGAGCTGGGAACGCTCGGCACAGCGACCGAGGGCATGCAAGGGCCAGCGCCATGCAGCTGCCCATGATCGACGTGGGGAGGCTGCAGCGCTGCATCCGCTGTATCCGGGAGAAGATGGAGGCGCACGCCCCGACCTGTACCTGCACTGTGAGTAGGGAGCAAAGCAGGTGCATGCACATTATCAACAAATTGGTCAGCCGAGGGTGATGAATGTGAGGTAGATGACTCGGATGGTGTGGGAGATGAATGAGAGAACGGAAAAACATTCTCATCGAAGATCACGTCGCGACTAATATAGACTCTGTTGGATGGGACATGGAGACATTTGTATCCTTTGTGAAGGGGGCTATACCCAAGAAACACACATTTTTTCGAACGATACTGAAGCTTGTGATTATTATAAGGACGGAGGTTGGGCCAACAGGCACACCCAAACACCTTAAAAAAGGTATAGTCGAGCACCTCTCCTAGAAGACGCTGAAGTGGAGTCTGCATAGAGATGACTTTAGTGGGCATACGATTAATCAGAAAGCAAGCCGTAAAGAAAGCATCACTCCAATATGGAAAAGGAACAGACGCATGAGCAAGCAAAGTAAGCCCAGTTTCAACAATATGACGATGTTTGCGTTCAGCAGTTCCGTTTTGTTGGTGAGTGTGTGGGCATGATACACGGTGCATGATTCCAAGCTTATCAAAGAAAGCATTTAACTTAATATATTCACCACCCCAATCAGATTGGACACGAAGAATTTTGTGGCCAAGAAGTCGCTCAACATGGGCTTGAAATTTGAGAAAGATATCAAAGACATCATTTTTACGCTTGAGTAAATAAAGCCATGTAAAACGACTATATGCATCAACAAAGCTAAATTAGTAATTGTGACCACTAACTGATGTCTGGGCAGGACCCCAAACATCTGAATAAATAAGTTCCAAAGGAGCATGAGTTACATGATCTGAAAGAGGAAAAGGCAATTGGTGACTTTTTCCTTGCTGACACGCATCACATACTGTATCTAATTTATTTGAGACTGATGGAAGTTCATGACTACGCAAAATATGTTGCACCACTTGCGAAGCTGGATGTCCTAGCCGAGCATGCCACTGAGCAGAAGACACACGGAGAGTGCTGAAAACTTGCTTGATATGAGGATCACCAAGAGCACTAGCGGAGCGTCATGGAGGTCATCCTGGGCTCCGGCCCGGTCTTCTTCAAGTGTAAATTTCATTCACTACTGCTTTTGCCAAGACCGTCCGGCCGTCCGACGAGTTCTACACGCCTAGCTCCTCGTCCATATGTCTCTTCTCTAGTTCTCCCGTCCGATAAATTTCCCAAGTAAAGGTCCCCCTTCTTCTCTCTAATCCTCAAGGCCCAGTTTTCTATTTCTTTTCCCGCTAGTTCAATCCAGCAAAAAAACTTGCAGCAATCTTAGATTGAAGTAGACACAACTTATGGTGTTGGGCGCCGGGAACACTTGTTGTGCAACATCTAATAGAGCAAGCTATGAAGAAATCAAGACATGGAGTCTTTAATCCTTTGGTATGCAATGATATGAAATAAAAAAAAACCTTAGAGTTTTGTATATTTTTTCCTTTAGAGTATTAAATCTGAATATGTGCTCTAATAGGATTACATTATATATAGTATCACCAGTAGATCTTTGTATGGAGATTATCTGTTCATTTAACGGTTACATTTTCTATAAGACTTGTATTCAAGTGCTCGGTATCATAGGCAATTGGCCCTCCCTTTTTTTTGCGCCACGCTCCGCCACTGATCAAGAGAGTAAAGGCCACCATGATAGCGACCCCTAAGAAGAACCTCCCTGGTAGCCAGATCCTTGACAAAAAACAAGTGTGGGTGAAACTCAATAAGGACACGATTATCTCTAGTAAAACGAGGAACGGACAAGAGATTTTTAGTGAGAGTTGGAACATGAAGGACATTCTTAAGGTGAAGTGGACGTGAGGAGGGAGTCGGCAAAACAGCATGACCAATATGTGATATATGCATACCTGACCCATCGGCTGTATAGACCTTCTCCTTCCCATGATATGGCTCCTTCACTTGGAGCTTGCCCAGTTCGTTGGTGAGATGATCTGTTGCCCCGGTATCCATGTACCAGGCCGTGTCCACAGGGGGAGTCTGCGGGCGACCTCCAGAGACATGGTTCGCCATGGACAGCTGACGAGCAGTGAATCGACCATCATTGCCGATCCCAAGGTACCCCTTCTGGAACCTTTTGAAGCAGGTGGATGAAACGTGACCAAGTTCACCACAGAGCTGGCAGAGGGGACGATTGCCATTGCCACCAGAACGCCCACCACCACTGCCACCAGTGGGAGACGGGGAGTAATTCGGGCGCGGAGCTGCAGAAGGCTGAAATCCGGAGGGGCTAGATGGAGGCTGGTAGGCCGTCCCACCAGGACGGGAGCCACGGCCAGTCTTGACAGCATGGGTAGAGTGCATGCCATCACCAAGTTCACTGCGCCGATTCGACATGCGCTGCTCAGTTTGCATCACCCGTGCAAATAGATCATGAACATGCATTGGAGGATCATGGCCGCGCACCGCCTCGACGAGCCCGTCGTATTCCTCATCAAGTCCATCGAGGACATAGTCCTGGAACTCCTCAGGGCGGAGTGGACGGCCGATGGACGTGAGAGTATCGGAGAGCGACTTGAGTTTGTTGAAGAAGACCTGGGCAGACGAGTCAAGCTTTTTTGTCTTGGACATCAAGGAACGGATCTGTCCAGCCCGCGCCGATGACTGCGACGCAAAGCTGCCTTCAAGGGCAGTCCAGGCTTCATAGGAGGTGCCGGCGAACATCACCATGCCGGAGACCTCAATCGCCATGGAGGAGAGGATCGCAGACAAAATAGCCTGATCTTGTTGTTTCCACGCGCCATACGCGGGATTGAGAACCTCCGTGGGCTGATCATCAGGCTTCGCGTCCTTGGCACGATACGACACCGTCTGGGAGGGACACGGGAACGTGCCATCGACATAACCAAACAGCAGATTGCTGTGGAGGAGGGAGACCACCTGAGCCCGCCAAAACATGTAGGTCTCGGGCTTGAGCTCGACCTTGATCAGATGGCCGATGTGGATGGGGCCGGACGAGGACAGTTGCGACGACGAGGACACGCCGACGGACATGGAGGGCATCGAGGATGTGGTGAGGGCGAGGGAGGTGGCGGTGGAGAGCTGTGCGGAAGACATGTTGATCGAACTAGCTCTGATACCATGTAAACCTAGATGGGTTTTGGAGAAGAGAGGTATGAGAGACAATGACCGGTACCCAACAGGGCCGGCATACACGACATATATATATTGATGACAGAGTTACAAACAACCTCAGCCTAATTACAAGGGATTCTATCTATATATGGTTAGCTCTAAACTAGGTAACCATATATTCTATTAGAGGCTTGCGGTTCCTTGCGGGCTCTTTTGATACATCGGCTCTTTGTGCGACTGCCCTGCCCTGCTTTGATGGGAATTTGGGAGACAGCAGGTTCGGGGGCTGACCTTTTCTTGGAAGCCGACGGTGGCAAGTCTGGCTGGCTCTGCGTGGTGGTTTTCCCAGAGTTACCCAAGCTCGAGTCCCTTCGACTGGACTGGGTGTCCTCACTGGAGTTTTCTTCAGTGGAGGTCTGTAAAAGAAGTATAAGTATGCCTGCGAAGCCTAGAAGGATGAATGAAATCAGCCAAAGCACGGGTCAACTTACGTGCGAACTTTCTTGAGCCGGAGTAGGGCTTTGGCGCTTCAGAGTCTTCCTGGCAGCTACTTTCCTCACTGCTGTTCTCGCCTTGACTGAGGCTCGGGGGGCAGCTGACCTGGAAGACACTCTGATCTTGGAAGCCGATGTTGGTGTCATCGGCTGGCTCTGCATCACAACCTTCTTCAAAGATGGTGAGTTTTTGCAGAAGAGGACCACCGGAGCTGGTGGGAGAAATCTGAAAAGGGAGCCGTCATCATCTACAGGATCTGGACCGTCTTGTTGCTGCAAGGAGGCAAAGCAATGTTATAAAAGGAAATCATTGCAAACCACTTCAAAATGAATTGTGAGTAGTGGTACCTGTTCTGCAGGGATGTCATATTCAGCATCAAGTTGTTTCAGCAATGGTCCCAGAGCTCTCCTGAAGGCATGAGTCTTCCACATTGACCACCAAGTTTCAAAACCATCGGTTGATGAGGTAAAAGAGAGGTTGTGAGGAATTGGGGCTGCTAGAGCGTCAAAGAAGGAATAACACCTTTGACTGGTGAGGACATCAGGTAGATCAGCTCTGCTCTCTGTTAGGTGGTGCAGAAAGAAGTGAGGAGATACCTGTCCAAGACCAAGTTGCCGGGCTGCCACGACCGGCTGATAAGACTCATAACCAGGTTTGATGATCCTGTTTGAGGTGCTCATGCCGACGGGAAGGAAGCAGGGACGGATCATGATGGAATACAACTGCCAAGTGTCAGCATCATCGGCAAAACTATCTAACCTGAAGGAGACTGGATTTTCAAAATTTTCAGACTCCGTATAAGGAAAGAAGAGAGGGTCGTCCAGGCCTTGGTACAAGTTCTGAACCACTCTGATGCTCCCTTAGAGGTCAGTTTGCTGCCTGGGAGGCTATATAGAGCTTGGCCGTAGCTAGTGCATCGGATCTGCCTCCCGTTGGTATCTGGGAAGGTGCAAGTGGCCAAGGGTGGAAGGTTTGGGATCTGGTTTTGGAAGTACAGCTGAGCCCAGAGCTGAATAAACCACCAGGGACCTCCGAGTTTTGACTGTCTTTTGGGAGAACGAGTTTAACGGACATTAGGCTGGAGATATCTATAGACCTCTCCAAGAAACAGTTTGCCAATGCAAGCTGAGTGCCTCTGGCAAGTTCATAGGCCAGGGAAAGATAATTCTTGGTTGGAGCAAGTGAAGGACCACAAAATATGAAGTGTTCCAACCAGAAATTCAGGAAGGCCGTGTGTTCTTTCTGCATTACTTGGGCCTTTGTTTTTCATGTGGCGCCGAAGGTAAGCACCCCGGTTTGTGCACTCTGTTTTGGAAGAAAGCGTGAAGGGGACCTTTGGCAGCCTAAAGGCGGATGGGCTTGGGGATGCAATGTCTAAACCGATGATCATGGCCACATCTAGTAAGGTTGGTGTCATGGGGCCATGACCAAACATGAAGCAATTCATGGCATCAGACCAAAAATAGCCGATGGTTTTCAGAAGGTTTTCATGTTTCTCAAGGGGAGACAGTGATAAAGCTAAAGCATCGGCTATTCCTGCGGTTTCCCAAGTGGCGTGGTGAGTTTTGGAGACTCTATTGTACCATGAAACCCAATCTTCAGGAGGATTAGGCCAGGCTCGTAGGCAGTCGTCCCAAGAAGTCAGATCTAGGTTTTGGTTCACGAAGGGAATTCTATTTGCCTCGCATGAAATCAGATGGGCAGGACTCTCGGTAGAACGAGGGCCAAGACAGAGAGAATTTGGGAGAGAAGGATGTGGCAGTAGAATGTCTGATACCTAGAAATTAATGATGGAACGAAGCATTAATTCAGATGTTTGTTGTTAATTCTAGCACTATGTTCGGACAGCGAGGAGCGGTTGAGGATTACCTTCAGGCCGGAGACCATAGCGTGGGCGTTGGATGATTCCGCCATTGTATCCGTTGCGGGTTCGAGCCTGCGCGATTGAGATCTGAGGTTCGTGTGGCCGTGAGTTGGATCTGTTCGAGCGGCGATTTGGGGATCTGAGTGTTGCTCTTTCGGATAAGTCGCAGGTTACCGTTTGAATAGGCAACGAGGCTGGCCTTGCTCGCATTTTATGGCAAGGGCCGATGCGCTGCCATCGGCTCTTGGTGTGTTGACTTGCTTTGACAATCGGCAAAACTGGTAAAAAGGCAAATCGGCTTGGAAATATTTTCTTCATTAATAAAAGGGATCTTACAGAGAAGAGCCGATTGCTCAAGGAAGAAAGAACAAAAGTCGATTACTACTACTACTAGTCCTATACTAGTAGTCCCTAATCTAAGGACCGTTGCTGCCCTCGTTGTTGTCATCGCTGCCGCCGGCGCAGCTGCTGGTGGGCTCCTCGTCGCTGCTCCCATAGCCCTCTACGGGAGCCTCGTCTTCCTCGTCGTCGTCGTCGTCGCTGTCGTCGTCCGACCCGGCGCGGAAGCGCTTCGCCGGGGGATATTCGTCGGAGGACTCGTCGTCGTCCTCTTCGTCCTCCTCGTCGGAGGAGGTGTAGCCGTCCCACGAGAAGCGGTCGTCTTCGCTCCCCGCCTCCAGCTCCCCGTCGACGAGGAACTGGAAGTCGTCCTCTCCGTCGGTCAAGGACTTGTTGTCCTCGGACCAGACGGAGGAATCATGGGACTCGATGTCCCACTCCTCCGGGGCGCGGCGGTTGTACGCCGCCACCGGGTCCCACTCCGGCGTGGGCTCACGGAGGGGAGAAGATACGTAGGAGAGGCCTGAGGAGGCAGAGGAGGAGGAGGAGGAGGAAGAAGACATGGCTACAGAGGAAGGGGTTTTTTTTGCCGATGGCTAGTACGGAGCAGGAGGGTGAAGAGGCAAACTGCTCGACGCGGTTAAATAAAGGGATATGGGGGAGAGTTAATGTTACAGCAGTTTCCGAGGAAGTGGTGCCACAGAACTGTCAAATCGTGCAGAGAAGTTGAGAAGGCAAGGCATCATGATGAAGGATACTGCGACGGTTCTGCTCTGTCACGACGTGACCCTACGAAGAAAAAACAGAGTGGTTTTGAAATTATCATTGCCAAAACCAGGGGGGCATGTGTTATCACCAGAATTTGACCAAGTCTGGAGATGGGCCGTGATTAATTGGGCTTAGAGGATATGCACGGAAAATATTCCCGAACCGGCCTTGTACAAAAAGTTTGGGCAAGATTGCCCGTGTATCTGTAAATTATAGTAGGTTACGTGTCGGTTAGAATTAAGAGATAGAGTTTAGCTCGTACACGGTTGGGTTTATTCCCAAGTTAGAGAGTCTACGGACTATAAATATGTATCTAGGGTTATTGAGAAAGGAGGACGATCACGTTCACAACAAATCAATCTAGGCGCATCGCCACCCCTTGTTTCGAGGGTTTCTCCCGGGTAAGCAACATGCTGCCTAGATCGCATCTTGCGATCTAGGCGATGATCGGTTTATTCGTTTTTGGTGTTGCTCGTGCTGAAGCCTTTTTGATGGCGAGCAACACCCTTATCTTAGGTGTTTTGGGGTTGATCACAATGCTTTCACGATGCACTTGTTTAGCTACGCTCTCCTCGATATCTAGCTGCCCTTACACCTATTTTAGGTGTAAGGGCAGCACCTTGCTTGTTCGTTATTTAGTAGATCTAATCCGTTATAGTTGCTCCTTGTTCTCCAAGGATTGGTTTGATATCCGTATGGTTAGGCCTTATAAACGGGTTGAAGGATCCGGTAGTGCGTAAGGTGTGGTTACTAAGCTCTAGAGGGATTGTTCCGGGGATCAACTTCACGTTGGTTTTTAGGCCTCTTTAGTGCTGGTTTTATATCATCTTACGTATCTGCTAGGCTCAATTACGCATAGGATGTTCCGATTATACGGTGAAAACCCTAGACTATCGTAGATTAGCTTAGCTTGATATTGATAAAGCATGATCCCCATGTCCTTATAAATCTAACATGAACCATGGGGTAATCGGCTCTTTGAGCCGATCCACAGAACAACTTAAGAGCCGATCGGGGCTCGTATTTAATGTTTACGTGTTTGCCATGCAGGAAACTAGTCGAAGCAATCCATCACCTTCCTGGCCGGGTATAGGTCAGGTGGCACGCCCTCGTAAGCACCAGGACGCGTGTGCCAGAAGGCATTGCGGGCCGTCGCCCGAGGGACCAGGGTCAGCCGCAATCCTGGGAGCCTCCCGGCTCTACTGTGTTGCCCGTCGCTGCTCGCCGGTGGGTTTCTGACCGCAACAGGGTTATACTATTCCGGAAGAATGTGAGAAGGATACTAGTGGTTGGAGGTTCCATGATGGTCTGAATCGTAAGCTCCAAGGATGTGCTAGCTCCTCTTTATATGCATGATAAATGCAAGCTTGGGTACACTTCCCGTCTTCAGCCAATATATGATATCATGCTACGCATCTACCGTGAGATCATTACCGCCAAAGTAGGCAACCTTGATGAGATTCACTTTTTTGTCATTGACTTATTGCTTCAAACACACCTCCGGAGGGGCAAAGGGATGAAGATGGATGTCATGGATTGCTTGTGGAATAAGATTTATTTGCGTATGGTGGAGAAGAGGTCGCCTTCATTTGCTCGTATATCATTAAGTTCATTTGCTCGTCTCATTTCCAAATCTAAGCTGCATGCAATATAAGTTGCATGCCTGGCTGGCCCAGCGGCATCGCTGTTGGACGGCGGATCGAAGGCTGCGTCGCGGTTTGCCCACCCACACGATGTGCCCCCTTTGTAATGTCGTCGACGAAACTCTTGACCACCTCTCGCTCTATTGCTTGTTCGCCCAGGGGGCGTGGGCCGGTTTGGTGGCTCGGCTAGGTCTTCGGGACATCGTTCCCGCCGGGGACGACAGCATCAACGACTGGTGGCTCCGGGCGGTCCATCGGTTCCCGCCGACAGATAGAAAGAAGGCTAACTTGCTCATCATGCTTACCCTACGCATGCTTTCGCTCGAACGCAACGCCAGGGTATTTGGTGGGAAGATGTCGCCGGTGAATATTACTTTGAGCCTAGTCCTTGAGGAGTGGAGGATCTGGTGTGAGTATAGAGGTAGGCGGCTACACTAGCTATGCCCTTGTTAGTTAGGGCGGTATGCGTGGTGGCCTCTCTTCCTTTGTAAGAGACATTTTGGTCCGCTTCTTTATGCTTAATACAATGACACGAAAAAAATAATTCCAAAGCTAATAGCGCCATAATCAAAATAGCTAAATACAAAGAAAGTGTTTATTTTTTTTACAGCAGAAAAATCGAGGTCTAAATACCTGGCGGTAATTAGTTGTTGTGCTCAATAGGCTGAGAGAGCATCCTATGCATGATCGTTTTGGGGTAAAGTCGGTGACACGGCTTAGCTAGTGTGGATTATTATCCATCCAATCCCAATCCTGTGTGGAGTAAAAGTAACTGCCTTCCCCCCTTCTCTGCCCCGACCCCAGAAGAGATTACCCAACATTTCCAAACGTTCCAAACCCTCGTTTCGTCTCGTCTCATCGCCCATCTAAAACCCCAGCGACCGCCGCAGCCCGCAGGAGGAGGAAACCCCACCCCCACGTCTCCTGCCGCCATGGACGCCACCCCCGTCGCCACCCGCCTCCGCCGCTCCATCCACGACCACGACGCCTACACCGTCCGCGTCCTCGACCGCCGCGTCGCCGCCCTCGCCACCGCCCACCCGGGCGACGCGCGCCGCTGGATCTGCAAGACCCGATGGCTCCACTACCCGCTCCTCCGCTCCGCCCGCCTCGTCGTCGGCCTCGGCGTCCAGTGGACCCCTGTCCGCGCCCGCGCCCGCGCCGACACGCCGCCGCCGGCCACCCTGCAGCTCTGCGTCGGCCACCGCTGCCTCGTCTTCCACCTCGCCCAGGTCCACCCCGACGCCGTGCCCGCCGCGCTCCACCGCTTCCTCGCCGACCCGCGCGTCGTCTTCGTCGGGTACGGCTCCGCCTACGACCGCCGGATGCTGCGGGACCACTACGGCCTGCAGGTCGAGTGCGGCCGCGACCTGCGCGCGCTCACCGGGATGGGGAACGCCTCCGTCCAGCTCATGGCGGAGCGCTTCCTCGGATACCACGGGATCACCAAGCCCGTCAGCGTCGCCATGAGCGCGTGGCACGCGCCTAGGCTCTCCGTCGAGCAGGTGGAGTACGCCTGCGTCGACGCCTACATCGCCTTCCGCCTCGGCGTCCTCCTCTGCTCCGCCGCCCGACAGCCCGTCCCCGTGCCTCCCCGCGCGCCTCCACGCACTACCGTGAACGTCCACGCGCCTCCTCGCGCCCCCGCGACCCAGCTCCACCGCGCACCGCCACGCGCGCCTCCACCTGCCCGGGAGATCGTCCACGCGCCTCCTCGCGGCCCCGTGCCCCAGCCCCACTGCGCGCCGGGTCCTGCTCGGGTGCTCCCCCGCGCACCGCCTCCCGCTCCACGCGCTTCGGTGATCGTCCCCGTGCTCGATCTCCACCGCGCGCCAGGTCCTGCTGTGGTATTCCCCCGCGCATCGCCTCCCGCACCACGCGCTCGAGTACGCCCCTGCACGCCGCCTCCCGCTTCCCGCGCTCCGGTCGGGAGCAGCAGCAAGATCTCGGACACGGGCACGGAGCGCGGCGGCCTCAGCTTGGTCCGCTCCAACTACGCTTCCCCAGGGTTCACTCGTCCACTGGACACGGAGACGGGACGCGCCGGCCTCAGTTTGGTACGTTCCAACTACGTTTCGGACGACGACGGCGACCTCTCTTCCGACGACTTCGAGCTGCTGGTCCTGGGACGTGAAGCTGTCACCGACGACGATGAGGAAGAGGAAGAGGATATCTACGACTACGTCGCCAGGACAGGACTTCTCAGCGACGGCGACTACGTCGTCGGGCCCGGAGATCACAGCGACGATGACAAGGAGGGTGCCTACGTCGTCGGGGAGCAGGGCTACGCCTACAAGGAGTACGCCGGGATTGGAATTCTCACCGTCGAGGACGAGGACATCGAGGAAGGCGAGTACATCGGCATTCTCACCGTCGAGGACGACATCGAGGAAGGCGAGTACACCGGCATTCCCACCGTCGAGAACGAGGCCGCGGCTTGCGACAACCAAGTGTTCGTCACCAACGGACCCGCCACGGTTGCTTTCGAGGAGGAAGGCGGCCTGCAGCTCGACGGTCACCATGCACCGCCGGAGCACTTGGTTGGTAAGGACGGCTATGGTCAGGAGGATGACGGCAGCGATTGCTATGATCAGGTGGAGGACGTGTATGTGCAGGACGAGGATGGCTATGAGCCCTATGACGCCTTCTACTAGCTTTGCATTGCATGGCATGGCACCACTTGTTTTGATGTCATCTCGATCGGTGGATCATGGCCTTGTTTTGGAAGGAACTAATTGCGGCCTTTGTGTCTGTGACGGATAGAGTTTGCTTAATTTGCAGTTCTGCAATGAAGACTACTAAGTTCTAGGCGATTTTGGCTGGTAATAGTAATACTAGTTCTCTTACCATTGTTACAGTATCTAGCAATTGTTCATGCTGTTCTTTCATGAAATTCTGCTGTCAAGTTGTGATAATGGCGAGCTCCGGCCTCTGGATAATTTTCATTCAGTTCAGGCGATGTCAGTTTTAATTTGGCGTGTCCTGATTTCTCATGCATGAATGTTGGCTGTCGGTTGTTTGAGCATTTCATTTGCATGCGTAGTTCATGCATGGATCTCTGCAACCTTGGGGATTGGTAATTGAGGAGTACTGTGTAGTATAATTTCGCGTGTTTAGTCTTGGTTTGATTTGCCAACTTAGTATTGTTACCATTGTTTATCTAGCAATCATATATGAATTCTGCTGTCAAGTTTTTTTACGATCATTCTGCTGTCAAGTTGGGATAATAGCTGAGCTCTGGTTAATTTTCGGGCGGTTCAGGTGATGGCAATTTTAATTTGACATGTCCTGATTTCTCACGATGAACGTTGGCTATCAGTTGTTCGACGATTACATTTGCACGCATGGTTCATGGCCCTCTACAACTTCGGGGATTGGTAATTCACAAAGTTTGCATTCCGCTGTACTGTTGATGCAAAAGATATTATTCCGATTTAGTGAAGTTTTTTTTTTTGAGAGAAAGTGCGGCCATTTATTCATAACATAACAACATCAGTATAGAGAATTTGCAGGATGTACTCCGGGATTACATCATGGAAACTTAAAAAAACAAAACTCTCGCAAGAGCGAGCTAACAAGTGAGCCGCACCGTTCAAGCCACGAGAAATATGACGAAAAATACAAGACGATAACGAGGCCGCAATCAACTTGATATCTGATACCACCGCGCCCAACACTGACCGGTCCAACACATTATCAGTAAGATGCTGGATAAGGGATAAATTGTCGGAAACCACCATGATATGTTGATGGCCCTCTTCCTTCGCAAACTGGATCGCCCTCCTCATCACCAAGGACTCAACAAGTTCAGGTGAGGTGACATGATTCGGATGCTCACAAAAACCCGACAGGCAACATCCATGGTCATCAAGAATCACCGAACCAATACCCATCCTTCAAGAGTTCACAAAGATGGCAACATCGACATTAATCACAACAGTGTCGGCTGGTGGTGGAGTCCATCTAAGAGGTGATGTAACTGACCCACACAGAGCAGCACAGGGCTGGTTGACACAGTGCTCGACCACCATATCCACAAGCTCACGTTTTCTCGACAATTCTTTTCGGATGTAGAAAACCTTCATCATTTCTTGCGCCATTCTTTGCCTCCCATAAATGCCAGATTGTAATCGTTAAGGCTCAGCCTAAATACTTGTCTCCAACTGTACTAAAAAAAGAGGCTTGATGGTATCTAATCCATCAAGGTCTAAAATGTAGGTCTGTCAGTATCTCCATGAGCCTTGCACTCCTCATATGACTGTTGTTAAGCGTACTGCTTTGGTCCTCCTCTTCGAATCTACTTTCGACGTTTTCTGATGGTGATTGGGTTGGCAGTACGGATGATCGGCGATCCACTGGGGCATATGCTATATTTTATGGCAGTAATCTGGCCTCCTGGAGTGCTCATAAGCAGTCTACTGTATCTACATCAAGTACTGAATCTGAGTACAAGGCACTTGCTGATGTCACCGCAGAGCTTGTCTGGGTTCAATGGTTATTACAAGAGCTTAGTATAACATAAGCGCAACCTCCAATGTTTTGGTGTGATAACATTGGAGGGACTTACCTGTCATTGAACCCGGTGTTTCATGCAAGGATGAAGCATATTGACGTTGATTTTCACTTCGTTCTTGAGCGCGTTGCTCAGAAACAACTTCAGATTCAAGTTTATCTCTTCTAAAGATCAAGTTACAGATATCTTCACTAAGCCACTCCCGTTGCCTTATATGAGCATTGCAGACGCAATCTCAATCCTTTGTCACCGGTTGAGATTAAAGGAGGATGATAGAATACGTGTTTTCATTGGACACATATTTGTTTTGTACCTTGTATTGTAACTCTGTTATATATATAATAATACAAGAACAGCCGGCCAGTGAGCCGGCCAGTGTGCTGAGCTATCCCGCATAATCTCTTATGTATTCGTTTACGGGGGAGCTAGACTTTGGAGGGGGGCGGCACGTGGGAGATATATGACGAAGGCGGGGGCAGCGAGGGCGAGCTATAGGTGGTGTTCGTCGGCGGAGGGAGAGCAACGCCATGATCCAAGTGCGACGAAGAGAGCGGTGTGAGGAAGAAAGAAGAGCGTGTGGATGGCTCGTTGTGTTGGGAATTCTATGAGTGTGTTTTTGCAAATTCGTCCGTCCCACATCTTCGGTGTGGCGGAGGGAGTAATAAAATCCGCCGTGAAGGCTTTTCCTAAAAAACAAAAATCAAACAAAATCTCCTAACTGGGCTTCGGCTTCAAACTGACTCGTTTATTACAGCCTACACTATTCTAAATAAAAACAATTACAGCCCTACAGGCGCAATAGGCTCGTATCGCCACCTGAACGCCATAGATCCAGCCAGGTTACCGAATCGCGCTCCCCGGCTCGCCGCCCTTTCCTGTCTCGCAGTCGCAGCTCAGCAAGAAGGCCAGCCAGCGCCATGGTGAGGCCCTGAACCCTCTCCCCTCCCCTCCCCGCGTCACATCACCTCCTTCCACTGATTCCGCGGATCTGCCTGCCCATCTAATCGCCGTTTCTTGGCGTGATTTCAGTCGGCGCTCTTCAACTTCAACTCCTTCCTCGTCGTCGTGCTGCTGGTGATCTGCACCTGCACCTACGTCAAGATGCAGTTCCCCGCCATGCTCAACGACCGCACCGGGTAATTTTCTACGCTTCCAGGCATTGGAAAGTAATTTAGGGGTTTCTTCGTGTACGCCAAGGCAGACATATATCTGTACCGTCAAAATCAGCACCAACAAGTGCGCAGGGTACCTGTATGGCTTCCTTTGCACATGGATTAAATGGAATGGTGGGCCTGCGTCCGTCAATGCAACATGTAGTTAATGGGTCTACGGTATTTTAATTTGGATTCGTAAACAGTATGCTGTCCGACGGTTTTTACACTGATTCAGAGTGAACTGCAACTCTGAATGTAGCTTCCGATGAAGCTTGATGTGGAAGAATTCTGAAAACCCTATTCCTTTTTTTTTTGGTATATATAAGATGAAGCTCATTTGCTAATTCTAGGGAATAAGATATTCATGGTCTCTTTTATCCATACGATTCTAGAAAACACATAAATAGGAACAACCTGCGATTATGGTGTTATGCCTTTTTAAAGCTTATTACATGGTGTGACGAACCAAATGAACTTGCATAGTTGGAATCTCTCCAAGAGGTTCTACTCAATGGAAATGTTTCTATGAGACATGGTGACAACGAATCCTGACAAATAACCCCTACTAATTACAGTCCGACGAAAAAAACAACCCTCATGGGTAAAATCCTAAGGATGACAACCTCAAAAAAAGAAAATCAAAGAGGCTCCCGAATGCTATTTTGTATGTTACCATGGTATCTCTGCTGGCAACTATTTTTATATGCAATTTGTTCTTAAATTTGTTAGGTTTGAAAGGCCCTGGCGAAATTCGGTACAAACATAGGTCCTTTTGACAAATTGCAAACACTGCTTTATTATCTACTATTTGCCATTTTCTTACATGAATCTCTTTTGGCAGATTTCGTGGTTTCTTTTGGAAAGCAGCCAGAATAGGTATGCTCCTTTCTCTCCTTCTGGCTCAAATACTCTGCTAGCTCGTTCCATTGCTCACAAACCTGCTCTACCTTAATTCGAAGCACTAGTTTCTGTCAGTGTATGTGCACTTAGTTTCATCTGTCAAAGTGTGTTCTAAATGTTGGCTGAGGATCAAGGTGCTAATTGCTTAAGTTCTGGTACTTTGTGGCTGTTCTTTTTCTTGGTGAAGACTTACTGTTTCTTTCTACAAAAATGCCCTTAAGTGCTTTGTGTTTTGTTTATCTTGTTACAACTTTAAATAAATTATGGAAATGAAAAAGCTTCAATATCTCTACATTCTCTATCCAATGAATGCTCGTAGATCATTTAATCTTGTTAGGTTCTTTTATTCGAAAAATACCTAGAGGCTGAAATGTCTGAACTCGATTCGGCCTGGAAAAATGGAGTTGTATATAATATTAACATGGATCAACTTAAGAACAGTCTTAATCGTCCACAATCAATTACACTTTATTCCCTGCAAGTTTCTATATATTAGCGGAAAACCGGCAGGGAAGGCCATATGGTAGCTGCCATTTGGAAATTCAGAAATCATCACTTGGTTTCTGTTTTTTAATATATTTCAATATGTGTTCATAGGTTATTCGACTGTTTCTATATTAGTAAATTTTCTCTTTAGCTCAAAAGTCAACTTCCCCATGCTTTCATTTGATTCATAGTGGTTTTGTGCAGCAATTGTTGATTAGTGCTTATTATTTACTTACAGACGTTATCAAGCTCATGCGATGAAAAGCAGAAACTACCTATAATCTTTCGAAAGAACAAGATATTCCATAATATTTTTTTATTTTATTTCAAGCATTCAAAATTAATCTTTCTCATGTCGGTTCAACAGGTGAGCGGTTGAGCCCATGGGTAGCATTCGGGTGCTTTGCTATGGGGATATCGACCATCTTCTTCTGAAGAACCGAGCTGGCATCTAGGTTGCTGAGTTATATATGAAGGATCTACGCTGCATTTCTGTTCATATCTTAGGATTAGAGCCCCTGATATGATATGTTGGGATGGAGAGGGGTACTCGTGGCAAAAGCTGCATGCTTGCTAGGGATTGCACTCAGGTCGGTATGTCGAAAAGATAGATATGAACTGTGATTGTACTGTTGTATGATAAGTGTTAAGCTAATACTACTTGCAAATTGTTAGTATCGAACTGATGGTGGATTATGTTGATATGGAATGTTCTTTTGACCCTGTAAAACCAATTTGCGAGTTTCTCGATTTTGTACTTGTTTTATCTTTAACTCCCAGTGCATTTAATGACACGAACAATGCACCACATAGAAGTGCCTGACAGATTAGAGCCCCTGATATGATATGTTGATTCAGATGAACCCATTGTTTGCTTGAAACCTAACATGGCAAACATCGAATCTGTAACATACATGTCTTTAATTTATCACTAGTGGTTGGGGCGCCCCATGGGGCGCCTCCTCGCCGGTCAGGTGCATGCCAATCATGATACCTGATGGCTAATGCTATGCGCGCTTATCACAGAATCATGCTCAAGCATAAGACCAAAAAACAGTCTGAACTTGAACAATTTTTTATACTTACAAATGACACTCTAGGAACAGTGAGATATTTCATTCAAAACATTTCTATTAAGCCATACATAAATGACAAGGAAAACAATAGAGTGCATCGAGAACACATGCTTTTGCCAAAGCAAGAACTATCAATATCTTGATGCAGAACCCAAATATCATCTAATATCATCTCAACATTATTTATGAGGCAAATCAGAGCCAAAACCATACATTTTGATTGACAGAGAAATAAATAAGCTTAGAATTCACATGTTGCAGCATAATACCAATAGTGGCACAAGACATCACCAAACTGTTAGTGAACAAAAACTTCTTAGGCGGCTCAATCATCCACAGTAGACGCCGCGGCTAAGCTTTCAGGTGTAGAAAGCGCGACGCCCGCGCTCCATCGTCGTAGCCTGTTGCATTACTCTACTCGAGGAAATCAGACTCGCAAGTCTTCAATAGACGAGGTGAACTTTTGAGTTCGCCCCTGCTTTTGGATCTGCCGAAAACAAGACTACACTTGCATATAAAGTTTGATCACTGAAATATTCTGCTGACATTAATTGGTTTTGCTGCTGCTGTCAGCAGCTAAGCAACAATTCAGAACAATGCAGAGAAACAAATTATAGATAGATCTCGCTGGTCCTATGCGGTCCAACTTTGCCCAAATGATGTGCTCGTCGCACCAATGTTGCCCAAATTTCCCGCTCCTGCTGTTCTCTCAGTCAGCCGCTTCACCACCAAAGGGTTCCGCTAGGCGGATCTAGGTTTGTTTCGTCTATCCAAGTGGGGAGCGCCCCTCGCAATGTTCATCTCTCTCCTTCCGTTTTCAACATACCGATGTCGACCTCTTCCGCACGCCCTCACTACTGGTGCGCAGAATCCCTACCCTAATCTCTCATTCTTTCAATCTTGATCGACCAGGACGCCGCAATGGCTTATACAATGTACTGTTAACCTGGTTGTAATTAAATCTCCCGTGACAACATAGATGCTATGGTGCCAGGCAAAGTGTTTAGGGGTCACAGTTCCCAAAAACATTCACTGCTACTAAGCCAAATTTTCATACTCCCTCCGATTTATAGAAAGTGTCAAGAAGTTAGTACAAACTTAGTACAAAATTCCCAGCACATTTTATTATGGACCGGAGAATAGATCGGCTAAACATAAGAGTTATTTTATACGTCCTGATAAAAAAAAAGGAGTTACTTTACACTGCACTGCTGGTAATGGTAATGCCAGTGTGAACCTATTAGCTTCCATAGAAATTGTGTATTATCTATCCCTTATACGTGGATCAACTCCAAAGACGCACACATAGGCGAACCTTCCAGGGGGCCGTTCTTAAGTGCTGAAAAGTAGAACCCCACAGATCTTGTTACACGGTACACTCTGCAGCAATATGAAGTCTAGCTTAGCATGAGACCGAACATAAATCTCTAGAAAATTTTAACCACTATGGGAGCCTAGTTGTCTGGAAGATGACAAGAAAGCAATATCAATAAAGCAGCCACTTTATATATATATATAGAACAAGATAGCATTCCACAGTTCTGAAGATCACAAGGTAAATGTGTGTGTGTGTGTGTGTGTGTGTGTGTGTGTGTGTGAGGAAGCAAGGCAAATTTCTTTCACTGACAAGTCAAGTTTCCATATCCCTACCAATTCTATGCTACCACAGATTGACAGATGGGAAGGAACTGCCCAGCTTAATATTTCAAGAGTAAGAATTCACGAATTTGTATTATTTGCATATAGGTTACAAACATATAAAGTGGATAAGCTAAATTATAGCATGTATATAATTACATGGACCTTGTACCATCCATGAATGATTTATTGAACAAGCCCACAATTCAGAGCAGGACAAGCAGCATACTTTCCAATTACAGGCATTGGTAGAACAACTTTCCAATTACACTGAAACTATGCACTCCTGGTTTGTCACTACACATAAATATGGAAAAAAAATTAGCTGCAACCTTGTTTTGCCTTCAAATTAAACACCACATCTGAAGAAAATCTGTTATAAAAATCATGTGTGTCCCTGTCTGAGGCAAACGGTTGGTAGATCATGAGAAATTAACACAAAAGTGATGTATCTCAGCTTCCAAACATCATGTGTGTAAAGAAATAGTCCTGGATCAGTATGTCCAAATCATTTGCACACATAAATGATCTAATGTATGCTAACGATCAAGTCTCAGCTTGCCTAATTATCATATCAGTTATCAATCATTGATCAATTAAAATATGGACATGTAATGACAAACAAAGTCATCACCATTGAATGAAGCAAGTGAAAACACTACAATTCATTTTTCAAGAAAGAGGTTCTATTGATTTTGAAGCAAGTGAGGTAGCACTTTGGTTCATTTCTAAAGGAAAAAACCTCGTCAAATGTCTCTTTGAGATAATTAATGATACCCTGGGCTGGCATGATACATAGCTTAAAAGTGCTTGATATAGTTTTTGTACTGTGCAAGTGCAGCATACAAATGAATATAACCACCCGTTTCCTTTTTACTCTCTGCCTTTGAGGTTTAACAGCTGTCAGCTGCGCCTCTTGAGTCTAGGGCTGAAGTAGTGTTCTATGAAATAGCTTTGCCCACCTCCCGTCATTATCATGTGGAAACATGGTTCTTCCATCTCAGATCTGATTATTTCTCTTGAAGCATCACCAACCATAAAACACAATGTAGAAAACACACTGTGGTAAATCCGCAAAAAGATAAGATATCACAGACAATGCAGAAAACGAGCTATTAAACAAAGGGAACTATATAACAAGGGATACAGATATTTCACATCAGCGAAATTTATTAAACAATTACTCCATGGAAATTCTTAAATGTAAGTTCAGAGTGTAGCAGATATATGTATTAGCGACACTCATATAACCTTAATCAACTTCAGTGCAACTGCAGTTTTCTGGGCTATGAGGAAATGGTTCATCCTAACAAAGTTGACATCATAATCAACAAGGGGACTCCAATCCCAACCTAGCACAAAAGTGAGGATGAAATTACGCACGGAAAGAGACATGATGGTGACTGTTATAACCAATTTAAACAGGAATAAGTGATGAGAACCTCGCCCATCAACCTTAATCATGGAAGGAAGAAATAGCACTAATAGTAAACATATAAAGTGCTTAATTTGAGGGGAAGAAACTGACAAGAAACAAACTTTGGAATCACGGGGATACTTTTTGTTCTCCATCTATGAACAATGCCAACACCTTCATAGAAAACCAAGGGGCTATATTATGGCAGGATCAATCACCCGAGAAAACCAAAACCCTCCAGTATACATATAATATCTAATCAAAATGCACCATTGATAATATAGTAAGTTGGTAATATAAAAATGAAATTTAACATGATCTGAAAATGAGACCTAACTTGTCAAAGTTCTATCGTAAACTTCTGAAGCCGTTCTTTCTCTTGCATGTACCGATAAGTGACAGTTTAAGATACCACATTATTCAACTAACAAAGGGAATATTTATATTAGCGAACATACATGTCATGACCAAGCACTTCAAAGTACACAAACGATCTTGCCATGGAAGACCAACATCTAGATAATGCGGTGCTGATCAACAAGACCAAATATTTCATCATCTAGCTGCAAACTGAAAATACTGAAACCGGTTTTGGGATGTCAATTTTCAAATGTGCTAGTAACTAAATGCTAAATAGGCTACCGTACCATCCCCAACAATGACTCAACGAGACCGTCACGATAGCCTGCTGATTAAAGGCACACTGATTTTTAATTACAATAATCAGCAGATTTAGCAAAATAAATGCTAAATCTGCTGATTGTTCCTCCTTGCTCAACCTGCAAAAAATGCCAACAAAAGAGAAAGAAAATTGTATAAGCAAACAACTCTACAGGAAAAACTATAGTTATAGGCATTAGATTGTCTCGTACTGTCCTACACTGATAGAAAGCGACGGATTTTAACTTTTAAATCACATCCTTGGATCTAAAAGGAAAAGAAAGATACATTGCAAAGCGGAAAGAGATGGTTCCATGGTTTAGTCCAGAACCACCACATCCATCTGTAATGTTTCAAGGGAAATCTGCAATCAACAAGCATTCCGAAATCTGAAATCAAAAGCATCAAAGAAAATTATGCATACCAGAGACCCATCAAGAAGAGAGTGTAGTTCAATTTGGCAGCCACCTCGGCTCTGAACCATCGAGTCAATTTGGCACCCACCTCTGCTTCTGAAGCGTCCAACGGCTGAAAAACAGCGGTACATGAGATGTGGCAAGGGGAGGGTGAGTGCAAGGATGGAGATGGAAAGATAGGAGATATGGGGAAAAGGGTAAGAAGAGAGGTCAGAGGAAGAGATTGGACTTACCTTGGTCCCGCACCGGCGCCGGGGAGCGCCGGCAAACAATGAACACCGCCGCCGCAACCACACTGCGCAGGTTGAAAGTCAGGCCATCGTTGCTTCCCTGTGTTGCCACCGCTGCACTGCTCTCCGACAAGAAGAACCTGCATCGTGGTCCGTGGACCAAACAAACCACGCTCGCCGTTCCCCGCCGCCACTCAGGATCAGATCATGCCGTTCCCCGCCTCCATCCCGTTCCCCGCCATCGGCTGCCGCTCGTCGTGCTACTCCCAGTAGCCGCCGCCGCCGCCGCCGGGAAGAGTGAGACGAGAGAATAGGGTTTGAGAGGGAGAGAGCGCACTGAGAGGTAGGAAAGGTTCGTCAAGTTTCTTTTCATTCGCTCGCAGCTGCAGTACATCAGTCGTGCTGTCTTGCAGTACAGGTGCAGTACAATTAGCCAGGCAGTACATCGACTACCAAAATTTTCGCCCAGCCTGAGCACGCCATGGGGCTATCGTGGAGCACGCAGAGATAGGGCAATGCTACACGCACTTGCTTGTTCTCAATTCATGGTGTGTACTCATTGTCAAGATGTTGAATCAACATCTTCAGTCTACTCTTGAGACTAAGTAAATTTCTGAAGCTAAACCTGACAAGCTACAAGCAGAATCAAGGAATGAAGGGCAAAGAATCAAAATTCACGCATGAGCCATAAAACTGCTCTCGTTCTTCATGTTTTGCACTCTAACGAACTAGCAAGTCCTAAACCAGGGCATCTCTACGCAAGTAATACCTTCTACCTGCAGATCAAATCGTCACATCTGGATGAGTTCTCAAAACTTTAGTTCAGTTTTACAGATTAGCATCATCTAATTGCCGCGAACAAAACATTTTGCTCACTGGACCATTTCATTGAGTTTAACAGTTATTTCCTCCGCCCTTATTTACATGGCGCACACGTATTTCGAGTTTCAGTTTCGACCATCGATTTGGCCAAAGAGACATGATGCGTGAAATTCATCATGCAGAAATGTAGTCAAAAGTCAAAGCATACTAAGTTTGATCAAATATATGTACAAAAATACAAAGAACTACAATATTAAATTGATGCAAATAGATCTACTACAAGATATATTTCCATAATGTGTTTCATGGACGGATCCACCATGGCTCATGGGTGTGCTGATGAACACCCAAATTAAAAAAATTGCATGTATATATTGTATATAGTTCATATATCACTTCTGGTATATTTTTTAGCACATCTAGCTCACACTTTCTCTTTCAAATTGAGATAAAATCTTTAATTAGCAAATACTCTCCATCCACAAATAAGCGTACTTCTAACTCCTGTTCCAAATTAATTCTTGTAAAATTTGATTAACTTTATAGGAGAACATAATATCATTTATGACACTAAATTTTTAAGATGTAGAGTCTCATAATATACCGCTTTGATGTCATAGATATCGCTACTCTTTTCTACAAAGTTAGTCAAATTTAAAAAAAAAGTTACTTATGATCAAAGCTAGAAGTAGGTACAGGTTTTTGTAGAAGGCGTTGCCAACTAGCCGAAAGCAATAAGTTAAAAACGAGTAGAGGCCCAGCTAGACGGCACCCCATGGTTCTAATGTCGCCTACGCCGGGTCGAAGAGGAAGGAAAGCAGAAAGCCGACGAGCCGACAACGGTAGGGGCATAGGGAAGCCGGACCGGGTGGCGTCTAGTTTTGGACAGACGGCTTCCAAGCTATGATAGATTAAATTCTTGTATTGTATTTTTATTTACATTTTTGCATGTTTTTCAACTTTTTGAGATATTGTTGCTACAATGGCCGATTTTATCTTTTAATGGGGTAAAGGCGTGGACCATTTTCAGTTTCTCACCTTATTCTTTTTAATGATTGAAACTTGAACATCCAAAGTTAAATTCCTGGATCCGTCCCTGTTGTGTTTATTCCGCAATTGCAATTGTTGATACTCCCTTGTACTACGTATATATTTGGTCCAACTTATGACTGAATTCCTGTGCCACTACAACCGTTTCTTTTTCTTCGAAATGAGGGTAGCGCCTCAGGCAGTGCAACGATTGATGCACACGCAGCGTGGTCTTCAGTTGACAAGAAGCTTAGTCATGGCCTGCGCATCAACTTGAGTAGCAGCTATATCTTTCCCAGCCACATTTTGATCGTCTTGAGCCTGAGGTGGAGCAGCTAAGCCGAGCCATCTCTGCAGGCCCTTCCGAACGTTGTCGCTGTCGTCGGTTCGGTCGCGGAAGTTCTCCATGTCCTCGTTCATACCCGCGATGCCCGACAGGATCAGCTCCCTCTGCCAGTTCTCGATCCGCGGGAAGTCGCAGTACTTCTCCCCGAACTCGTACATCTTCAGAGGTTCCACGCCGCCGATGTCGTGGGTGTACTTCTTGGGCACGCCGGCGGCCTCCCTGGCGCGGTAATGCTCCTCCACGGACCGCAGCATCTCCTCCTCCGGCGGCAGCGCCCGCCGGCCGGACAGCACCTGCGCGATCCACTTTCCCTGCGCCTCGAAGAACCACGGAATAAGAACCTTCCTCGGCACGCCCACGAAGGAGAGCGACGGCGCCAGGGACGGCGGGAACACGTGCTCGAACAGCGGGCCGACGCGGTTGTCGTCCACGGTCACCGCGCCGCCCGTGTCCAGGAACGGGAACGAGTAGGTGTACCCCGTGCCGTACATGACCGTGTCCGCGACGACGCTTGAGCCGTCCGCGAACACCACGCGCCCGTCGGCGTGCAGCTGGTCTATCTGCGGGTGGAGGTGCAGGTTGGCGTGGTTGGCCAGCATCTTGGACATGGCCGGCGTCATTGCCTCCTCCGTGGACTTGGCGGTGAGGTGCACCTCCTTGGCGACGCGGCGCAGGTCTAGCGCGATGTCCTTGCCGCTGTCCCCGCACCCGACCATCACCACCACCTCGCCGCGGAACGGATCCGGCGTCCGGTACGAGTGGCTGTGCATCTGCCTCCGCAGCCACTCCTCCATGCCTTTGATGCGAGGGAGCTTCGGCTGCGAGTAGTGCCCGGTGGCCACCACCACGGAGTCGAACACCTCCTCCTTCTCTTTTCCATCGCCGAGGTGCACGGATCTCACCGCCCACTGACGCGTCGACGACGAAGACGTCGGCACGGCCTCGGCAACGCGCAGGACACGGGTGCTGAGCCTGACGGCGTCCATGAGCCCGAACGCGTCGCAGAAGTCCCGGAGGTAGCAGTACATCTCCTGGTGGACGGGATAGCGGCGCGGGTCTCGGCCCGCGACACCGTGCCTTGGCAGGAACTGGAAGTCGGAGAACCCCATGGCCTCCCGTGGACTGATGAGGCGGAGGCAGGCGTACATGCTGCCGGGCACGCGCACCGGCACCGTGGCCCCGAGCGGGTCGTCGCCGTCGGTCCTCGGGTCGTACAGCCACTGCCCGCCGACGTCGGCGCTCTGCTCCATGACCGTCACGGCGTGGCCCTCCCGCCGCAGCTCGCGCGCAGCCGCCATGCCAGCCATGCCGGCTCCCACCACGCACACATTCTTGGACTGCAGCTGCAGTGGCTGCTCGCCATCGCTAGCCGAAACCATGGCAGCCACGGAGCGCGCGCGATCGATGGAGCTAATGCAGAGTCGTTGGAGACGAGGAGGATTGTATGTTTTCCGTTTTTTGTTCGAGGTGTAGAACAATAGAGAGAGATTGAGCGAATATGATAATGTTGTATGGAGCCTCTCTCGGGCTAGTATATATAATATGGGCGCGTCTAGCGGGCGGCCGCGTGCCCGATGGTAGTTTCTGGCACACCGCTGATTTTAGGAAAGATTCAGCCACCCCGTTGGAAGAGGTAAGAAAATGAATTGCCTCCTATCTCTATCCGGAATCGGCCACTGCTCCATTTTCCTCTCCGGCCAGGAGAACTGTCCCCGCTGGCCACGCGCATCGTCCGGCCAACCGTGGTCGCCACCGGCCTCCCATCTAGACGAGCGCCCCCGCCGCCAGCCGCACCTCCAGACGCACGCACCCGCCGCCGGCTTCCCTCCAACGCGCATAGGCCACCGTCCAGGTTCCCCATCTCCCACCGCGCGAGCTCCGCGTCTAGCTCCCCGCCGCCGGCCTCCTCCGCCCACCGCCAACTTCCCCACGCGACCGCGCACCCGTAATGTCCCCGCAGCTCGCGGAAACCCGGTGGCCATCCCGCTCCTCTCGGCGCAACTCCCTCCCCAGCCCATGGGCTCGGCTCCGAGCGACCTCCCGATGTGGCGCGCCCTCTCCCGGCCTTGAGCTCGGGCCGGAACCCATGGCGGCCAGAATTGGCGGCGGGGGCAGCATTGATAGGATGAAATTGGGAGGGATGCGTACGAGGAAGAGATAAAGGAGAGAGATGGAGAGTGGTGGGTCCCATGTAAAAGAGAAGCTATTATTTGCCACGTTAATAGTATTTTGTTGCCTAAAATTATATAATTGTTGCTAAAAATGATAGCTTCCTGCCTAGTCGTAGTTTGTTGCCTAAAAGCCACATATATGTGCCAATTTGTTGCCTATGATTACATAATAGTTGCTAAAAATACATAATACTTGCTAAAAATGCTAGTTTGTTGCCTAAAATTATATAATAATTGTTGGCCAAAAAATTACCATAGTTGTAATTTTTTCTAGCTGCAGTAGAGTTACCAAAAATTGAAGTTGTCGTGTAGATGCTATGTAGTTGTTTATAATAAGAAAAAATTGTTGTCCCGCGAGCAACTTTGGTGCCGAAATGAATAACTTTGGTACGAGACGAAGCAACTTTGGTGTCGGAAGGAACAACTTTCGTACTAGACGGAGCAACTTTGGTGCCTAGCAAAGGCAATTTTAGTGCTCGACAGAACAACATTGGTGTCTAATAAAGCTACGTTCGTGCCTGGTGGCGCAACTTTGGCATCGGCGGTGCAATTTTGGTGTCCAGCAGAGCAACTTTTATGTCTCGTAAAGCTACATTCGTGTCCGGAAGCGCAATTTTGGTGTCCCACATAGCAAATTTGGTACTCATCTGAGCAACTTTGGTACACGTCGGAGCAACTTTGGTGCCTGATAGTGCAATTTTGTTGTTTGACGGAGAAGTTGTCTGACAAAGCTACTTACCATCTTCGCAATAATGATATAACAATTTCAAAAATACCGATAGCCATCTTCACACCTGATGAAGGTCGATAATTTTCCGAAAGTCCATAATGGCCCTCAGAGAAGTCCTAAGATGTATTTTCGAGCTCTAGTAGGACACTCGCAGGGAAGTCCGGACCTAATCGGGCAAGGTGCCCTGAAGAATCCATCTTATCATGCGGTCCTACACTAGGAGGAGCTCGAAGCCGGTGGAAGACCTTGAGTCCGGTGATAGGTAGGCAACTTCGTAGAAGCAGTAGTAAATTTCAGAATAGAGAGCAACTTCATTGCAGTTGTAGGCAACTTGACTGCACCTGTAGACAACTTCACATCAGCGTGTAGGCAACTTTTTAGCAGCACAAGGTACTACATTGCTTATTTTTTTTACTAGGTTGTTGCCTAAAAAGAATAATAGTTGCTTAATTCTTTCAATTTGTTGTCTAACACCCTAATTTTTTAATGGTTTTATTTTTAAAAAACAATGGAAAAAGACATTGAAGTAACTTCACGAAGCAATGCACCTTGAAAAAAAACGGGCAGGCTTTGTTGGGCACTAGAATAACGCCTCCAGGCACCAAAGTTGATATGTGGGCACCGAAGTTGCGCCGTCGGGTTCCATAGTTGCTTTGTCATTCACTAAAGTTGCTCCTCCGGGCATCGTACTTGCTCCTCCGGGCATCAAAGTTGCTCCGTTGGGTTCCATAGTTGCTCTACATGGTACGAAAATTGCGTCGTGAGGCACCAAAGTTGCTCCGATGCGAGGCACACAAGGAGCGAGGGTGGAGGGATTAGACAACTATATTCGTCTAATTTTGCGCACCAAAATTGCCCTGTCAATCATTAAACTTGCTAAGTCGTGCACCAATGTTGCGTGGGCACGAAAGTTGGGCAGTATAACACTAAAGTTGCGTCATTGGGCACTAAACTTGCTAAAGCGGTTTTCTTAATTATAGGCAAAAACAAGAGAATTTCACAAAGGCAATAAGCAAATTTGGCAACGGCGAACAAATCAATTATTGTTGGGGCAATTTTAGGCAACAAACTAACATATTTGAGCAACTTTTATTAAATGTAATTAACCAAGGCAACAAAATAATAGGCAACTAACATGCGCAATTAAGCAAATAAATATGACAAAAAAGGAAAACTTTGATCCGAATTTCCTTTCTCTTCTCCACTCCCCTCCGTCTCTTCCAAACCTCAAGCGTCCCCAAGGTTCCGCTTAGGATCTGGACGAACTTCTGAAGGAGATGGCTGGACGCACGAGGAGACGCGTCGTCGCAATCATCCCGGCTATTCCCCTCTCTCGCAGAACCATCATGAGCACGGCCCATCCATGGAGATCCCTCCCATGCGCGGATCAAAGAGGGGAGCCTCGGCGCGGTTCCCTCCGGGATCGCCACGGCAAAGGAGCCTTTCCGGCCATTGCCGCACCAGTTTGGAGCTCCAGATCGATTCGGGCAGAAGAGACTGTCCTGGGCAGCCAACGAAGGAAACTTGCTGAGGCGGCGCGCAGTGGAGTGGAGACCGGATAGGGTGGCGCTCGTGCCGCTCAGGCGTCGTCCCAACCAAGTTCTAGCACAAGGTTGGTGGAGCTCCCAGATCGATTCGGGTGGAGAAGATGGTCTGGGGCGGGGAGGAGATCTGTTGGGTCGGCGCGCGGCGCAGACCGGTCGGGGCGGCGTTGTTGCAGCTCAGTAGAAGGGGCGTTGATCTACCAAGAGGGGGTGGCGGGGAGAACTGTTGCGGCTGCCTCCGGTGTGGGCGCTCTGAGTACCGTCGGAGAGGAAGAGGAACTTGGAATCACGAGGGGTTGGCGGGATAAAGACCAGTGGGTTTTTTCTGTCGTGTAGCGCGCTCGTTCGGTATGCCCGCTCGGAACTTCGGTTTGGCACGCGTCCGCCGGAAAGAATTTAGGATATAATATATACAGAGTACACGTCTTGAATATAAAGAAAGCTCTTCTAGTGATAAGGTAGGTTTAGATTACAATCCTACACTACCAAATATATCTCTAACACTTTCTCGTAGTCGTAACGGTAGTGACGTGAACAATAAAAACTCCACGGCCGGTTAGACTGAAGAGAAACCGAAAGTGGAAACCAATGGGCTACACTCCTCCGTAGTCGTAGCAGGAGTGTCGTGGACGATATCGCGTCGTGGATGCTTTGACTGTAGAGGAAGTCGAGGTGCTCATTGGAGGGGGTAGCCCTTTGTGCCGATGTCGAGGTAGCCGAGAGCATGGGTGCTGGAACCTTGGTCGAGGAAGCCGCCCGAGGGGGTGCCGTGGTCGATGTCGTGATCTGGTGCCGTTGTCGAGGTAGCCACACATGAAGCTGCAGGCGCATAGTGCGCATGGAGAGAGACAGAGACGCGCCGAGGCAATCGTCGAAGAGGGGTGTCGATAAGTCGACGTAGTCCGAGCCGTCGAGGACGAGGTGTTGCCCTAGTTTTGCCAGAACTAGGTGCATGTTGGGGATGAAGACATACTCCGGTTTTGCCAAAACTGAGTACGCAAAGATGAAGTGATGAAGACTAGGCGCCAATCCGGGCTTGCCAGACCCGGGGACGCGTCGAGGACGAAGGCACAGACCGGTGTTGCCAATACCATGCGTGCGAGGGCAGGGACCATAATGGACCGTGCGCCAGTGTCAGGGGACCGCAGAGGAGGCCTCCAGAACGGTGGCGAGTCACAGAGCGGCGAAAAGGGAGAGGTGCCAATGCAGTCCGCGGTTGTCGGAGTAGATGAAGTAGTCAGGGATGAGACGATGATGTTGGCGACGAGCTCGTGGTGGACGGAGACGTAGAAGGCGGTGAAAAACCAGCGGCGGCCTGGAGTGGCCATGCTGGACGCCTAGACTGTCGTAGAGGTAGTCAGCGAGGCCTGCAACGACCAGAAGTGGTCATGCAAGTTACTTGTGCTGGTGCGGCGGCGGTACTCGAAGTAGGTGAGGAAGATCCCGATAGCGTCAAGAAGACCATGCGTGGACGGTGGCGACCCGCGCCTAGGAAGGCGGCGCGGCGGTAGCCTGGGACGTCGTTGCGCAGGGGTGGCGAAGTAGACTGCGTGCGGCGACTTCACGACCCGAAGGGGCGGCGTAACTGCAGAGCACAAGTCGGTGCAGCGGCAGGAGACCACTAGCAACGTACACACCTCAAAAGGCACGTTGGAGGTCAGTAGCGTGGACCAAGGGCGGCGACGCTGCTACCCGAAGGGGCGACCCAACGGCAACCTATAGCTCGCTCGGTGGTAAGCGCATGCTTGGGGACGTGCATGGCGAAGACATGTGCGCGATCGATTGATCAAACTGAGCTTTTAACATCCGGATTAATCTTTAATTTGGTATACAAATAATTTATCATGGCATATTTGTCATAGTCTTGATCTACCGGGGGTCATCCCCCTAACACTCACGGATAATGAAAGCTCTAGGCTTCTTGGTGAAGGAGACCTTGGCGTCACCGGGCTTGGAGGAGAACTTGGAGAATCCTTTGGAGAGGGATTTGAACTTTTCCTTGCGGACGAGCCTTCCACCATTGTCTTCCCTTCTCTCATAGACACAATCCGCAACAAAATGTGACTTTTGTCACCGCAATTGTACCATGTTCTCCTCCTTTGCCCCTCCCTTGGGATCTTGGAGAAATTTCTTGGAGAGTCACGAGGTGAGTATCTTCTTGGTCTTGAGGTTCTAGTCTTGTTCCCATCCCAAAAACTCTTGGTGGCGAGACCCATGTGTTCATGATAGTTGGTCTTGAGATCATCCAGACCCCACTCAATGGGATCCTCATCACTTTCACTTGCTTCATGCTCGTTCATCTTCAAAGCGAGGTTGGGCTTGCGGGTGTTGTGAGCACGTGCAGCAAGATCACCGCATTCTTCTTGGAGATGTCCAAAGCGATGAATTCGCCAAGGACTTCATCGGATGTCATAGCACAGAAGGAGGCATTTTGGCAGATGGTCGTCAACTTTACTTCCTCATAGGTAAGGATGGCAATTTTATCCAGGGATTCGGGTATCCACGGATATTCGACCCACCGGGCACGAGTTTGGAGGGCTAATTATGTCCACAGATTTAATGGAGCGGATATCCAATAATTCATGGAGCGGACGCGGGCAGATTTGCCCCGTGGATATTCGATAGATATCCGGCAGACAAGTGGGATCCACATGTGAGTGACACATGTGATTTTACCTAGGCTTAGCTACCATTTTTTAGGCCCAAATCACCAAATCCATAATTTAAGTCTTAATGATTTTATACTCTAAATACTCACGGAAGATCCATTCACGGATGTGCTGGTTGTGCTTCGTACGTATTGACTCTGACTCTTCATTGATTGCTCCGCCTCCTTGGTAATTGCTTGCCATAATTATGGACTTAGCCAAAATCGAGCCATCTACCCATCCATCTCCTATAGCTAAATACTTCTCGCTTTCGTCCCGCACAAACATCCGTCTCCGAGTATTGATCTGTCCATCGCCGTCAACACGCGGTGAGGGAAGGTGCAGCCGCTGGCCGGTGATCCGTCGGCTCCGTCCCTGCCACCTCTCCAGATCGACGGATCCCCTCAACCTTGGCGGGTGTCCCGTCCCTTCCACCTCTCCGTCTCTCATCCTCCTGCAAGATGCGCCGGGGACCGGCGGCCACCCTTCTTCTTCGTTGGTTACTGGTAAGACGCTGCTCGTCTCTCTGCCTAATCCATCTCATATTCTTGTTGTTCCCTCTTCCTAATCCTCTTTCAATTTATTCCTCATAGGGCTGCCACACGATTTTGATCAAATGCCGCCGGTCGGGAGAAATGGACGTGGGCGAGCGTGAGGACGTGAGATTGAAATGAGACAGCTATTGTATGGTGTGATTGTGTGGGATTTGACATATTATAAGTACTATGTGATTGATATATTGTTGATTTGATATTCCTATGCATTTTCTACATAATTATTGCTGAAATGCTACTAAAATAATGTCATAATGCTGCGAAAATATTCATGTTAGCTTATTAGATGAAATGCAAGTAAAATATTGTTAAAATGCTACTGAAATTTTATGGGCATGGATATCCATGGATATCCGGGTATCTAGCGGATTTGGATTTGGAGCGACATCCATGCTCATGGATACTTCCGTGAGCGGGGCACAGCGAGACTGATGGATCTGGGCATGGATTTGGTATCGCTATATCCATCGAAACCCGCTCCATTACCATCGTGACTCATATGGGAGGAGAGCGTTGTAGAACTTTCTTTTGATCCAATGGTCGTCCACAAAAGTTGCTCCAAGATCTTGCATTTGCATGGTAAGAGCGATGAGGCGACGGTACATATCTTTCGGAGATTCTCCTTCATTCATGACGAAGTTGTCGGCCATGTTGTTCACTTCATCGAAACGAGAGCTTTGATGCTCTCATTTTCGAGGAAGAGCTTGTCGAGTTTATCCCATGCTTCTTTGGAGGTCTTGAGAGAGCGGATGTGAGCGCGGTCCTTGGGTGTGACGGCCATGTGAATCATGTTGATGGCGGTGGCGTTGAGTTGGTCATCCACCACTTCTCTTCTAGTCAATTTCTTCGGGTCTCGTGGTGAATACCCTCCTCGATGATGCGCCAAAGCTCGGTGGTGGCGTTGCGCACATGAGAACGCATTAAGAATTGCCAATTTTCAAAACTATTGGATTCAACTAGCGGTGGTGAACCATGACACAAAATGTGAGGCATAAGAATTGGAACATTTATAGTGTAATCACTTGGTGGTAGCACCGCATGATTACCTCCTAAATGTTCCGCAACCGGTGGTTCATCCTTCCCTTTTGATGAAGTGTCGGCCTCCCCAAGCCCTTCCTCTTGCGGGTATTTTGTCGATTGAGCAACAAAACCAACATGAGGAAATGGATTAGCTTTTGGTGGGGGAGCCCCGGCACTTGCCTTAGGATCTATGGTGGGGGTTGGTTTTGGAGCAACCAACTCCATCATCATAGCCTTCATTTGACTTACGATGGATGACTCCAATTTCTTGAGGTCATCCAACGTAGTCTTTGTGCTATCGATGGTAGATGGTGGAGGTGGTTGCTCACCGGGAAGGGACCCATTCTCAACCGCCTCTTGTTCAGCCATTTCTTAGGCGGTAAAGCCCGAGCAAGAAAACCTTGCTCTGATACCAATTGAATGGATCGTAGCAAACAAGAGGGGGGTGAATGGGCGCTACACAATTTTTATGTCTTTTTCAGTTTTTATCCAATGCGGAAGTAAAGGTGATAGCTTTGGTGATAGGGGTGTTCCTAGTATGATCCTAGGCTAGTGCAACATGCAAAGGAACCAAACAAGATAGTAAAGTTAGGGAGCGGGACAACCGGGGACGCAGAGACGATGCGAGGTTTGTTTCCCGCAGTTCCTCCCACAAAAGGGAGTACGTCTGCGTTGAGGAGGTGCTAGCCACGAAGGCTAGGCGGCCACACATAGCTCGCCTTATTCCTCGAGAAAGCCCCACGAAGGAGCTTCCCCTTCTCCACTAAGTAGTCGGTCGAGGTGGCGGTTCCTTCACGAAGTTGGGGCGAGCTCCACAAACACAGGAGGCTCCCAACACCCTATGGGGATAGCACAACTCCAAGCTAGCCTCCATAGGAGCACTTCCTCCAAGATCCCACAATAGGAACCCTAACTCCAAGATCCACTAAGGACTAGATGGTATTGGTGAAATCTCTCTTGGTAGAACTATAGATCGGGGCCTCCTCCACCACTCCTCAAAGTTTGGGCAAGATTGGTTGGGTAGGTGGGGAGATCCTCAAGGTTTGAGCTCGGCAACAATGGAGGAGAGAGAAGGAGAAGAGATAAAATCGAGTTGGGGAAGAAGGGGCCCTTTTATAGGCTCCCCCAAATCCAACCGTTATTTGCAGATCCCGCACAACCGGTACTACCGCTTGGGCAAGAGGTAGTACCGCTCTGGGTTTGAAATCTGCCCACAGATTCGCCACGTGGGCTCGAAGCGGTAGTACCGCTGGCGGTACCGCCATGGCCTCTGCGAGCCCCGGACTCCATCTGGTACCTTGGCGGTACCGGAGCGGTAGTGATGTAACTCGAATTACGGTACCAAAGCGGTACCATGTCGAAACTACCGCTTGGGAGCAGTACTTCCGCTCGTGCTACCGACGAGGTACCGCACTTCGCTCTGTGGGCTTTTCCACGTGCAATTCCCAGAGCGGTACTTCAGGCCGATACCAATAGGGTAGCGGTACTACCGCTACTGGTACCGGTAGTACCGGTCATGCAGATTCTGCATCTCCTCTTTCCCTCTCCAACCACGTCACCTCGCGACACACACACAAAACCAGAAAACCTATAAGCTACGCTTCTTCCGATCCTGATGTGTTCAGCGAGGGCACCGTGCACCTGCAAATCTATCAAAGACAATCTATGCATACGGTTAAATTCAGTCAAGTGTTGTTATCAAAGACACAAAACACAAGGTATAGACCTTGCTCTTTCAGCGGTACCACCGCCAAACCGCAACCGGAGGATCCGCGGCCGGTACCTCTTGCGGTACCGCTAAGGGAGCTGCAGTATGTACCCAGGGCTTTGGGCGTGCTTGCCGGTACCCGGACCGGTACCAAGGCCGAAGGTTCCGCCCCGGCCCGGTTGGAGGTACCGCTCTCCCTCCGCCGGAGCCTCCGGTCTCCCCCCGGCCCGCGGTTCCTCCCCCAGCATGCCACGTCGACCACGGCCGGTAGTACCGGCCCAACCTGGCCGGTACTACCGGTCACAACACCTCCAATGGCAGGATCCCCTTGAAGGAGATATGCCCTAGAGGCAATAATAAAGTGGTTATTATTTATATCTTTATGTTTATGATAAATGTTTATATATCATGCTATAATTGTATTAACCGAAACATTAGTACATGTGTGATATGTAGACAACAAGAAGTCCCTAGTATGCCTCTTAAACTAGCTTGTTGATTAATGGATGATTAGTTTCATAATCATGAACATTGGATGTTATTAATAACAAGGTTATATCATTATATGAATGATGTAATGGACACACCCAATTAAGCGTAGCATAAGATCTCGTCATTAAGTTATTTGCTATAAGCTTTCGATACATAGTTACCTAGTCCTTATGACCATGAGATCATGTAAATCACTTATACCGGAAAGGTACTTTGATTACATCAAACGCCACTGCGTAAATGGGTGGTTTTAAAGGTGGGATTAAGTATCCGGAAAGTATGAGTTGAGGCATATGGATCAATAGTGGGATTTGTCCATCCCGATGACGGGATAGATATACTCCGGGCCCTCTCGGTGGAATGTCGTCTAATGTCTTGCAAGCATATGAATAAGTTCATAAGAGACCACATACCACGGTACGAGTAAAGAGTACTTGTCGAGAGACGAGGTTGAACAAGGTATAGAGTGATACCGAAGATCAAACCTCTGGACAAGTAAAATATCGCGTGACAAAGGGAATTGGTATCGTATGTGAATGGTTCATTCGATCACTAAAGTCATCGTTGAATATGTGGGAACCATTATGGATCTCCAGATCCCGCTATTGGTTATTGGTCGGAGTGAGTACTCAACCATGTCCGCATAGTTCACGAACCGTAGGGTGACACACTTAAAGTTGGATGTTGAAATGGTAGTACTTGAATATGGAATGGAGTTCGAATATTTGTTCGGAGTCCCGGATGAGATCCCGGACATCACGAGGAGTTCCGGAATGGTCCGGAGAATAAGATTCATATATAGGATGTCATTTTATGTGAATTAAAATGATCCGAAAGGTTCTACGGAAGGTTCTAGAAGGTTCTAGAAAAGTCCGGAAGAAATAAGGATGGAAGGTGGAGTCCCGTAGGGACTCCACCCACCTTGGCCGGCCAACCTAAGGGAGAAGGAGTCCCAAGTGGACTCCCCACCACAGTGGCCGGCCACCCCACCAAGGAAAGGGGGGAGTCCCACTCCCCCTAGGTTTGGACACTTGGAAGGTTTTTGTTGGGGTCTTATTCGGACTCTTTGACCTAAACCTTGGGGTCTCCACCTATATAAAGAGGGGGAGAGAGGGGCTGGCCGGCCACTCAAGCCACCACCATGGCCGCACCCCTCAAGGGTGCCCTAGCCGGCGCCCCTCTCCCCAAACCCTAGCGGTCTCTCTCTCCTCCACCATATCCCGCACGCTTAAGTGAAGCTCCGCCGGATTTCTCCACCACCACCGACACCACGCCGTCGTGTCTGTCGGATTCAAGAGGAGCTACTACTTCCGCTGCCCGCCGGAACGGGGAGGTGGACGTCGTCTTCATCAACAACCGAACGTGTGACCGAGTACGGAGGTGCCGCCCGTTCGTGGCGCCGGAACCGATCGTGATCAAGATCTTCTACGCGCTTTTGCAAGCGGCAAGTGAACGTCTACCGCAGCAACAAGAGCCTCATCTTGTAGGCTTTGGAATCTCTTCAAGGGTGAGACTCGATACCCCCTCGTTGCTACCGTCTTCTAGATTGCATCTTGGCTTGGATTGCGTGTTCGCGGTAGGAATTTTTTTGTTTTCTATGCAACGTTATCCTACAGGTGGTATCGAGCCGTGTCTATGCATAGATGGTTGCACGAGTAGAACACAATGGTTTTGTGGGCGTTGATGCTCTTGTTGTCTTTAGTTTGAGTACTTTGCATCTTTGTGGCATAGTGGGATGAAGCGGCTCGGGCTAACTTTACATGACCGCGTTCATGAGACTTGCTCCTCGTTCGACATGCAACTTGTATTGCATAAGAGGCTTTGCGGGTGCCTGTCTCTCCTACTATAGTGAAGATTCAATTTACTCTTCTATTGACAACACTAGTATCACCGTTGTGGTTCATGTTCGTAGGTAGATTAGATCTTACTCGAAAACCCTAAACCACGTAAAATATGCAAACCAAATTAGAGACGTCTAACTTGTTTTTGCAGGGTTTGGTGATGTGATATGGCCATAATGTGATGATGAATATGTATGATATGATCATTATTGTATTGTGGCAACCGGCAGGAGCCTTATGGTTATCTTTAAATTTCATGTTGAGTAGTATTTCAAAGTAGTTGTAATAGTTGCTACATGAGGTGAACAACCATGAAGACGGCACCATGAACCTTGACGCTACGCCGACGATGATGGAGATCATGCCCGTTGATGATGGAGATCATGTCCGTGCTTTGGAGATGAAGATCGAAGGCGCAAAGACTAAAGGGCCATATCATATCACATATGAATTGCATGTGATGTTAATCCTTTATGCATCTTATTTTGCTTAGATCGCGACGGTAGCATTATAAGATGATCCCTCACATTAATATCAAGATAATAAAGTGTTCTCCCCTCGTATGCACCGTTGCCAAAGTTCGTCGTTTCGAAGCATCTCGTGATGATCGGATGTGATAGATTCAACATTCATATACAACGGGTGTAAGCCATGTTGCACACGCGGAATACTTGGGTTTGCTTGACGAGCCTAGCATGTACAGACATGGCCTCGGGACAACGGAAACCGAAAGGTTGAACACGAGTCATATGGATGATATGATCAACATGTTGATGTTCACCATTGAAGCTACATCATCTCACGTGATGATCGGTTTTGGTGTAGTGGATTTGGATCGTGTACCACTTAACAACTATGAGGGATGTTGTATTAAGTGGGAGTTCATTAGTAATAAGATTAGAACATGAACTAATTATCATAAACATAGTCTCGAGTAGTATTTTGAATTATTTTTTGTAGTATTGGCATCCGTTTTCTACTATGCGCTAGTCTTGTTATTGAGATAGAAATACTGTTAAAATCTGATAAGAAACTTTACGGATTGGTACCGTATTGTTAATGAATCAAGAAATGATTAAGTCCTATTGCAAACTTTTAGTAAACCTCACATTTGTTATTCAAAAAGCTATGGTTTCAATTAGTACCTAAAGTTATCTTGTCTCCGTCAAACTTGAAGTTCAAATTTGTTTGAAAAGTAAGGAGCTGAAAATTTAGTTTTCAGAAATAATCAAGGTATGAGATATATGAGATATCTAAGACCTTATTGCAAGATGATAGAATATTATATGGTGAGACTACATAAACTCATAAGTTTTATGGGAATGTATGAAGGTTGAAGATGCCGAAGCGTCACAATCCTCCAACTATTGGGGCACTAACGATATTCGCATATCCATGAAGTTATCATCCTTAGTATGCACCGTTGCTAAGACTCGTCGTATCGAAGCATCACGTGATGATCGGGTGTGATAGATTCTACGTGTGCATACAACGGGTGCAAGCCAGATTTGCACATGCGAATACCAAGGTTAAAACTTTATGAGCCTAGCATGTACAGACATGGTCTCACAAAGTCATCATGATACAATGGATAAAATTATGAGTGAAATTGTTCATCATATTACAAGGTTACTAATAGTGAAATCCGGAACACTTATCATATGATGATCAACTTCAAAGTAAGAACCTCAAGGTTATTGGTATTTGACCAACAAACCTAGAAGTTAATGATGTTGAAGTGTTTTCTCGAATAATGAGGAAAGCTAAAAGAGAAACTGCAAAAGATATTTTGGCAAAAAGAAAAGAAAAGACTGGAAAGTCTAGCTCAGGTGTATATAAATGATATACATGTTATGGTTGTATTCCTAGTTAAGTCACACTATGAAATTCTTGGGTATTAGTACTATATTGGTTGGTATGAAGTGTCATACAAAACAACGCAATACAAGAATACAATGGCCTAAGTGATCGACAAGGAATATGATAGGAATGCACGTCTGGAACAAAATAAAGTGTTATTATGTTCGTCATTGGCATTCTATCTAGCCCTTAGAATTTATAATAAAGAACTTAATAATTGTTATTTTGCTCTGGTCAAATGAAAACAATGAGTTGTTCAAATTATGACATTACTCCATGTACGATGGATAAGTTATTATAAATCTTAATGGTGAAACACACATACATAACACTGACGCTAAAATGCCATAAGGCAAATGATTTGAATTCCACTTATTTGTGGAACCGCCATTTAGGTCATGTTAGAAAGGAATGCATGAAGGAACTCCATGCAAATGGATTTTTGGAGTCATTTGATTTTTGAATCATTTGGCGCTTGCAAATCTTTTCTAAAAAGAATGACTAAAATACCGTTCATAGGCCAAGAGTTGAACGGGCAACTAACTTAGTGGAAACATACATGCTGATGTATGTGGTTCACCGGGCATAGTTGTGTGCGGGAGATTCTTCTACTTCATAAAAACTTCCAACAATGAATTGAGTATATATATATGGATATATTCAATAAGGAAGAAGTTTGAAACATTTGAATGGATTCAAATAAATTTCAGTATGAAGTGGAAATCATCATAATAGAAATCAAATATCTATGATTGGATCATGGTGGAAATATTTGAATTACGAGTTTTAGCGAACATCTAAGAGAGTTATAAAATTGTTCTACAACTTACGTTTCTTGGAGTATCATAGTGATGATGAAGTATCCAAGAGATATATCCAAACTTTGTTGGATCAATGATGAGATAAAAATATTGATGCCATTATATTTTTGTGGATTATGCTTTAGTGACTACCGCTTTTACACTGAATAGAGCATCATCATGATCCGTTGAAATGACACCATACAAGTTATGGCATGGGTATAAACCCTAATAGTCAACCAAAATCGGATGAATGTCTTTGTTGGTTATCCCGAGAGATTTAATTGGGAATTCTTCCCACGAGACAAAGACAAAAGTGTTTGTCAATGTTTCTTATTTCCGAGAAATTGTTTCGAGTGAAGTATTTGAGTGGGAGGACAATATAATTTGATAAGGTTTATGAACCCGAGCATAATGATCGGAGTAGCGCAGCATCGGAATTGGTTTCGGAAGCGGCCACGACGATCATGGCTCTCATGACTACAAAGTGTTTTAGCCATGGAGATCGAAGTACATATTGAACCTTGTAGGTATGGTTTACTTTGTGATCAAATAAATGATTTGTGGACAAAGGATTGATTTTGAACAATGATAAACCAACTACAAAACAAAGAAGTTATGATGGGCCCTAACTCCGTTAAAATGGCCATGCGCCATGAAATCCAAGATAGATGAATACTTTATGAAAGTAAATGGATCTATGAAATTGATAGATTTGGATGAAATATCCTTGAAGAAAGCTTGACTTATCAAAAAATTGTTTACGACAAAGTTCAAAGAGTTGAATACGATAAGATTAGATCTTCCGTAGCAATGCTTATAGTCTATGTGGATTATTCTAGTAATCACTACATATTTCTTTTATGAGATATGCTAGTAGGATGGCAAAATACACTACTTAACAGAAGTATGTATACAAGATACAACCAAGAGTTTTGCTGGTCCGTGGAATACTAGATAGGTATACAAGCTTCAGTTGGATGAAGTAAGTATCACGGAGTTGAAATCTTCACCAGATGAAATAGTCAAAGAGTTTTTGATTTCATCAGAGACGATGAAGAGGCTTGCATTTGCAAGAAATTAAGTGGGAGCGCTAAGACACATTTATAATACTTTATGTAGGTGACATATAGTTGATTATAAATGATGTAATTATATACTTGATTAAATAGGTTTCATTGAGAATTAACTTCAATGAAAGGATATGGACTGAAACAAATTTAGTGTCAAGATCTATGCAGATAGATTGAAACACATAAATAAGTTTAAGTCAAAGTACATATGATGGATAATGAAGTAGTTCAATATAGAAATATTAAAAAAATGTTCTTGTCATGTGAAGGTTTAACAAGACTTGAGTGTATCTGACACTCAATGAGTAAAAACACATGAGTGATTATAGATCACGAATAATATGTACACAATCAGATATCATGTGCTATAAAGTGTTATGAGCATATACCAGAATGATTCATATGATGATCATTGGACGACAGTAAGAATATCCTTGAGTACTTTAGAAGAACTAAGGATATATTTTTTTTTTTGTATGAAGAAATGACAAACAAATCGCTGTAAGGTGTTACACCGATATTGGTTTTGTCACATATAAAATATAATTTCAATCTCAAATTAGACTAAGTGTTGTTTAAAAGGTAGCACAATGAGCTAGAAGTTGTCTATGCTAGATTTAGAAGAGTTCTAAATATTGTGATGGATTCTACAAAAGAAGACAGAGTATGTCATTATTTTGGTAATGACAAAGGATGTTAAGTCAAGAGGTTCTTTGAGAACTTGGTATAGTTCCGACAGAGTCGGAACTTTGAAGCTATATTGTGTGTGACAATATTAGTGACATATTTCGGACAACGGAATTAAGGTTCCACCGGAAGATCAAACATATTTAATGCCAACTCATTTGGAAATGAGTGATGCGTTGAGACGCAAATGAATTACAAAATACATACGTTTCCGAGCGTGTCGGATCCGATGACTAAAAACCTCTCCCGTGAGCAATACATGATAAAGCACCGAAGGCCAAGGTGTTATATCTTTACAAATGTAAACTAGATTATTGACTCTAGTGCAAGTGGGAGACTCGAAGGAGATATGCCCTAGAGGCAATAATAAAGTGGTTATTATTTATATCTTTATGTTTATGATAAATGTTTATATATCATGCTATAATTGTATTAACCGAAACATTAGTACATGTGTGATATGTAGACAAACAAAGAGTCCCTAGTATGCCTCTTAACTAGCTTGTTGATTAATGGATGATTAGTTTCATAATCATGAACATTGGATGTTATTAATAACAAGGTTATATCATTGTATGAATGATGTAATAGTGGGATTTGTCCATCGCGATGACGGATAGATATACTCTGGGCCCTCTCGGTGGAATGTCGTCTAATGTCTTGCAAGCATATGAATAAGTTCATAAGAGACCACATACCACGGTACGAGTAAAGAGTACTTGTCGGAGACGAGGTTGAACAAGGTATAGAGTGATACCGAAGATCAAACCTCGGACAAGTAAAATATCGCGTGACAAAGGGAATTGGTATCATATGTGAATGGTTCATTCGATCACTAAAGTCATCGTTGAATATGTGGGAACCATTATGGATCTCCAGATCCCGCTATTGGTTATTGGTCGGAGTGAGTACTCAACCATGTCCGCATAGTTCACGAACCGTAGGGTGACACACTTAAAGTTGGATGTTGAAATGGTAGTACTTGAATATGGAATGGAGTTCGAATATTTGTTCGGAGCATCCCGGACATCACGAGGAGTTCCGGAATGGTCCGGAGAATAAGATTCATATATAGGATGTCATTTTATGTGAATTAAAATGATCCGGAAGGTTCTACGGAAGGTTCTAGAAGGTTCTAGAAAAGTCCGGAAGAAATAAGGATGGAAGGTGGAGTCCCGGAGGGACTCCACCCACCTTGGCCGGCCAACCTAAGGGAGGAGGAGTCCCAAGTGGACTCCCCACCATGGTGGCCGGCCACCCCACCAAGGAAAGGGGGGAGTCCCACTCCCCTAGGTTTGGACACTTGGAAGGTTTTTGTTGGGGTCTTATTCGGACTCTTTGACCTAAACCTTGGGGTCTCCACCTATATAAAGAGGGGGAGAGAGGGGCTGGCCGGCCACTCAAGCCACCACCATGGCCGCACCCCTCAAGGGTGCCCTAGCCGGCGCCCCTCTCCCCAAACCCTAGCGGTCTCTCTCTCCTCCACCATATCCCGCACGCTTAAGTGAAGCTCTGCCGAATTTCTCCACCACCACCGACACCACGCCGTCGTGCTGTCGGATTCAAGAGGAGCTACTACTTCCGCTGCCCGCTGGAACGGGGAGGTGGACGTCGTCTTCATCAACAACCGAACGTGTGACCGAGTACGGAGGTGCTGCCCGTTCGTGGCGCCGAACCGATCGTGATCAAGATCTTCTACGCGCTTTTGCAAGCGGCAAGTGAACGTCTACCGCAGCAACAAGAGCCTCATCTTGTAGGCTATGGAATCTCTTCAAGGGTGAGACTCGATACCCCCTCGTTGCTACCGTCTTCTAGATTGCATCTTGGCTTGGATTGCGTGTTCGCGGTAGGAAATTTTTTGTTTTCTATGCAACGTTATCCTACACCCCTCCATAGGGGTATAAAATTCTCTTCTTCTCCATTGGTCTTCACCAACGAAAATAGAAAATCTGAGACCACCATTGTTGAGCAAAAAATGCCTAGATCTCTCTACTCCTCCACTCAAACTCCACCATACTTGAGGATTTGGTAGAGATGACCTAGATCTACTCTTCCACCAAAGGAATTTGTGTTTCATCAACATTCTTAGTGGATCTTTGTGAGGTGACCTCGAAGCTACTCTTCGTGTATAGCTTCATGGTTACATCTTGGGAGCCTCCAATTTGGTTGTGGATGTGTGCCCCAAGCTTTGTGTAAAGGTGTCGGTTGCGACCTCAAGGCAACCGCTTAGTGGAACGTAAGATAGGCCTTTGTGGCGTTGCTCACCGGAGAACTGGGTGAGCCTTCGTGGTGTTGGTTGTCCTTCGTGGCACCACAACCCTCCAAACGTAGACGTACTTCCCTTTACAAGGAAGAAACTACGGGAATCATATCGTCGTCTCTCCGTGTGCTCCACCTCGGTTACCTCTATCCTCTCACCGCCTTTACTACTTGTATCTTGTATTGTTGCTTGTATCTTATCATATAGGTGAATTCACATAGTTTCATATCTAGAGAATTTACCTTTGTGTCAAGCCTATATTGAAAAAGAATTAAAATTTGAGATTACACCTATGCACCCCCTCTAGGTTTCATACGATCCTTTCCATTGGTATCAGAGCCTTGGCTCTTATTCGGGCTTTACCGCCTAAGAGAGTATGGCCGAAGAGGGGGTTGCTAGTTCGGAACCCGCATCCATGGAAGACATCAAGGAGTTGAAATCTTCAATCTCCTCGATGAATGATTCCATGAGTGAATTAAGGGATATGATGATGAGCTTTATACAAGCCAATAAACCTCCTATCCCTCCTACCACCACTACCGAGGTTGGCAATCCTAGTTTGGACAAGACCTCTCTTGGTGCCCCTACGGAGGCCTAAACCAAGGAGGAAGATGGTAGTGGTGAGTCCTCTCTCAAGATTGATCCTAAGACCACCGGAGTGTACTCGACGGTTGCTCCTCCGCTTGTGTACTCTCCGGATCCTCCCATTCCTCACCCTCGCATTAATCCACGAGGAGATCCACCGTCACTTAATCATAATGCATTTTCTTTGTGGCAAACCAAGATGTAGTCTTATTTAAATTCCTCATCTATTGAACTATGGAGAATTGTTGTGGAAGGATACAAGCCTCACAATCCTAATGGTTTGTCTCGTAGGGAAGTGGTTGATTGTCAACTCAACGCCACTGCTTTATATATGATTCAACAAGCCGTTAGCGAGGATGATAGACCATACATCGAGAAGGCAACAACCGCCAAGGATGCTTGGGATATTCTCACCGAAGTATTCCTTGGAAGCTCAAGCATGAGGCAAAATAAGTTCCAAGAGGTTAGCAATAAAGCCGAAGGATTCTACATGGAAGATGGTGAACATCATCGGGATATGTACCGCCGTCTCAAGGATCTTGCTATCTGTTGCGGTCAGAAACCCACCGGCGGGCAGCGACGGGCAACACCGTAGAGCCGGGAATCTCCCAGGACTGCGGCTGGCCCTGGTCCCTCTGAGCGACGGCCCGCAAAGCCTTCTGCACGCACGTCCGATGCTGATGCAAGGGCGTGCCACCTGACCTATACCGGTCGGGAAGGTGTTGGATGATGCCTCGCTTAGTTTCCTCGCATGGCATACACGTAAACGTTAAATACGAGCCTCGATCGGCTCTCGGGTTGTCTCGTGAATCGGCTCAAAGAGCCGATCCACCCATGATACGTACGAGGTGTACGATCAGATGGTGGTCCTGCTTGATCAAGATAAAGCTAAAACGACCTACTACGATTTGGGGTTTTCACCGCATAATCGGAACATCCTACTCGTGATCGAGCCTCGCGGCCACGCACGGTGATCGTAAACCGACCCTAGACAAGGCCTAAAAACCAACACGAAGTTGATCCTCGGAACATCCTGTCTAGGGCTAGCAAACTACACCCTACGCGCCACTGGATCCTTCGACCCGTTTGTAAGGCCTAACAATGCAGATATTAAACTAATCCTTGAAGAACAAGGAGCAATCATAACGGATCGGATCTACTAAACAATGATCAAGCGGGTGCCGCCCTTACACCCGTGATAGGCGTAAGGGCGGCTAGATGCCTAAGGGTTGCACGACGATAGCATATGATACGAAGAACAATGCTAACCCTAAAACATCTATGATAACTACGTTGCTCGCCATCAAAAAGGCTTCGATACGAGCAACGCATGAACGACGAATAAACGCGTGCTGCCTAGATCGCAAGATGCGATCTAGGCAGCATGGTGCTTACCCGGAAGAAACCCTCGAGACGGGGAGTTGGCGATGCGCCGAGATTGGTTTGTGGTGAACGTTGATTGTTGTTTATTTCATAAACCCTAGATACATATTTATAGTCCGGGGGACTTTCTAATTCAGGCGTGCACCTAACCGTGCACGGGTTAAACTCTAACTTCTAACCGACACATATCCTACTATGGTACAGATACACGGGCAATCTGGCCCAAACTTGGTACACAAGGCCGATTCATGTATTTCTTCTATGTATATTCTTCAAGCCCATCTCCAATCGCGGCCCACCTCTGATCCGGTCAAATTTTGGTGATAACACATGCCCCCTGGTTTTGGAAATGACATTTCCGAAATCATTACGCTTTTCCTTCGTCGGGTCATGTCGTGGCAGAGCAGAAACCGCCGCAGAATCCTTCATCATGATGCCTTGCCTCCTCCACTTCTCCGCGTGGCCTGACAATTTATTTTTTCCTTCTGTTGGGAACCACTTCCTCGGAAACTGCTGTGGCATTGAACCTCCACTGTATCCTTTATTTAACCGCGTCGAGCAGTTCGCCCTTTCACCCTCCTGCTCCGTACTAGCCATCGGCAAAGAACCCCCATTCCTCCGTAGAAATGTCTTCTTCCTCCTCCTCCTCAAACCTCTCCGATGTATCATCTCCCTTCCGTGAGCCGACGCCAGAGTGGGGCTCGTTGGCAGCGCACGACATCCTCGCCCCAACGACGTGGGACAAGGAGGAGCACGATTCCTCCATCTGGTCCGAGGATGACAAATCCTTGACCGACGGAGAGGACGACCTCCGATTCCTCGTCGACGGGGAGGAGGAGGCGGAGAGCGAGGACGACCGCTTCTCCTGGGACGACTACACCTCCTCCGAGGAAGAGGTGGAGGATGACGACGACGACCTCGAAGGTTACCCACCGGCGAAGCGCCTCCGCGCCTGGTGGGACGACGACAGCGATGACGACGATGAGGAAGACGAGGCTCCCGTAGAAGGCTACGGGAGCAGCGATGAGGAGCCTATCAGCAGCTGCGCCGGCGGCAGTGACGACGGCGACGAGGGCAGCAACGGCCTTTAGATTAGGGACTAGTAGTAGTAGTCGGCTTTTGTTCTTTCTTCCCCGAGCAATCGGCTCTTTCTTTGTAAGAAATCCCACTATTAATGAAGAGAGTATTCCCCAATTAGTCTTACTTTCTTGTCGACTTTGCCGATTGTCGAAACGAAGTCATCGTACAAAGAGCCGATGACAGGGCATCGGCTTGCACTATAACCGCGATTCGAGGCCAAGCCGTTGCCTATCCACACGGTCCAACAGGTCTAGTTTCCGTCCAAACCATCTCAAACGTGCAGATTGGACTCCTCAACAACCACTAGGATGACTTATCCCAAATATTATGATTGAGCTTGCCCCTCTAGAGTCGATGACAATGCATCGGCTTTTATTATTCTGAAGTCGATGCCCGTGCATCGGCTGTACGCATACTGTTGTCCCTACATGCTTGTATACTGAAGTCGATGTCTGTACATCGGCTGTGATTTTTTTTTACTGGCCGATTTTAAAATCGGCCTCCATATCTCACTGCCCATCCTCCCACATGCTTGGGAAATACTTCTTGAGATGTTGGCCATTGACGGCCACTGGGAACTTCACACCATCCAAGCTGTTCAAGCATGTAGGCATTGCCCTTCGAACACTGGATGACTTTGTAAGGACCGTGCCAATTAGGAGACCATTTGCCGTATGCTTTATCCCTGGTTCCTAGTGGCAACACGGCTTCCCATACTAGATCACCAACTTGAAACTCCTTTGGTCTTACCTTTTTATTGTATGCCCGAGCTACCCTGGCTTTGTTCTCTTTAATCTTCTCTAACGACCAAAGTCTAAGTTCCGTTGCATCCTCAATAGTGTCACTCATCAGGGTTGCATATTCCTCAGGTGTCAGGTCATTCTGAAACGTGACACGTCTTGACCCAGCCGTAATCTCCCAAGGTAATACGGCCTCCTGCCCATAGACAAGCTGGTACGGCGAAGTCTTTATAGCTCCATGGCATGACATGCGATAAGCCCACAAAGCCTCTGATAACGTCTCGTGCCACACCCGGGGTTCTCCTCGATCTTCCTCTTAATCAGCTTGATCGGGCTTTGATTGGATGCTTCAGCTTGCCCGTTGGCTTGAGCGTAGTATGGAGACGATCGGATTAGCTTAATCCCCATGTCATCGCAGAACTTTTCTGAATTCTTTAGAGACAAAGACCGAACCTCCATCGGTCGTGATGGTTTGGGGAATCCCGAACCTATGAATGACATGTTCTTTGACAAACTGGATAACATCTTCCGATTTTACTTTCTTCATGGGCACGGCCTCCACCCATTTGGTGAAATAATCTGTAATGGCCAGAATCCACTCGTGGTTTTTGCTTGACGGAGGATGTATCTTGCCGATCATATCCATGCCCCAACCTCGAAATGGCCAAGGTTTGATGATGGGGTTCATTGCTCGACGCGGTACCATCCGGATTTTCCCGAACATTTGACACGCTTGGCATCCCTTGTAGTAGTTAAAGCAGTCTTCCGAGCATGGTAGGCCAATAAAACCCTGATCGCCTAATTAACCACTTCATCTTATGGGCCGATTGGTGAGTTCCACGAGCGCCTTCATGCACCTCATGTAAGAGCCGATTAGACTCGGTTGGTCCCGGGCACTTAAGTAGTAACCCTTCCAACGTCTCGTAGAACATGTCATCTCCTATAAGGACATATTTCATAGCCTTATATCTTATCCTTTTGGGTGCCCCCGAGCCGAATCCTTCAAATAATTGAAGATATCGGTTCTCCAATCATCCTGTTCCGGGAAGCGCACTTCGAACTTCTGACCCGTCGGGTATGTCCTTGTATCCTGACGCCATCTGTGCGAGATCATTGGCATCGGTATTCTGAGACCTTGGGACCCAATTGAAATTGATGTACCGAAAATGTTGAAGGAGATATGCCCTAGAGGCAATAATAAAGTGGTTATTATTTATATCTTTATGTTTATGATAAATGTTTATATATCATGCTATAATTGTATTAACCGAAACATTAGTACATGTGTGATATGTAGACAAACAAAGAGTCCCTAGTATGCCTCTTAACTAGCTTGTTGATTAATGGATGATTAGTTTCATAATCATGAACATTGGATGTTATTAATAACAAGGTTATATCATTGTATGAATGATGTAATGGACACACCCAATTAAGCGTAGCATAAGATCTCGTCATTAAGTTATTTGCTATAAGCTTTCGATACATAGTTACCTAGTCCTTATGACCATGAGATCATGTAAATCACTTATACCGGAAAGGTACTTTGATTACACCAAACACCACTGCGTAAATGGGTGGCTATGGGTGGGATTAAGTATCCGGAAAGTATGAGTTGAGGCATATGGATCAACAGTGGGATTTGTCCATCCCGATGACGGATAGATATACTCTGGGCCCTCTCGGTGGAATGTCGTCTAATGTCTTGCAAGCATATGAATGAGTTCATAAGAGACCACATACCACGGTACGAGTAAAGAGTACTTGTTAGGAGACGAGGTTGAACAAGGTATAGAGTGATACCGAAGATCAAACCTCGGACAAGTAAAATATCGCGTGACAAAGGGAATTGGTATCGTATGAGAATGGTTCATTCGATCACTAAAGTCATCGTTGAATATGTGGGAGCCATTATGGATCTCCAGATCCCGCTATTGGTTATTGTTCGGAGTGAGCACTCAACCATGTCCGCATAGTTCACGAACCGTAGGGTGACACACTTAAAGTTGGATGTTGAAATGGTAGTACTTGAATATGGAATGGAATTCGAATATTTGTTCGGAGTCCCGGATGAGATCCCGGACATCACGAGGAGTTCCGGAATGGTCCGGAGAATAAGATTCATATATAGGAAGTCATATTCCAAGTTTGGAAATGATCCGGTGCATTTATGGCAGGTTCTAGAAGGTTCTAGAAAAGTCCGGAAGAATGGCACTTTGGAAAGTGGAGTCCCGAAGAGACTCCACTTGCATGACCAGCCAACCCTAAAGGGGAGGAGTCCAAGGTGGACTCCCCTAGGGTGGCCGGCCAACCCACCTCAAGGAAAGGTGGGAGTCCCACCTTGGGTAGGACTCCCTCCTTGAGTAGGTTTCCCACATATGGGAGGTTTTAGTGTTGGGGTCTTATTCGAAGACTTGGACTAGAACTCTTGGGGCTTCCACCTATATAATGAGGGGCATAGAGAGGGGCTGACCACTTGAAGCCTCAGCCTTGGCCGCACCCCTTAGAGGGCCGGCGCCCAACCCCCCTCTCTCCCCAAACCCTAGCGGTCTCTCTCCTCCACCACATCCCGCACGCTTAAGCGAAGCTCCGCCGGATTTCTCCACCACCACCGGCACCACGCCGTCGTGATGTCGGATTCAAGAGGAGCTACTACTTCCGCTGCCCGCTGGAACGGGGAGGTGGACGTCGTATTCATCAACAACCGAACGTGTGACCGAGTACGGAGGTGCTGCCCGTTCGTGGCGCCGGAAGCGATCGTGATCAAGATCTTCTACGCGCTTTTGCAAGCGGCAAGTGAACGTCTACCGCAGCAACAAGAGCCTCCTCTTGTAGGCTTTGGAATCTCTTCAAGGGTGAGACTCGATACTCCCTCGTAGCTACCGTCTTCTAGATTGCATCTTGGCTTGGATTGCGTGTTCGCGGTAGGAAATTTTTTGTTTTCTATGCAACGTTATCCTACAGTGGTATCAGAGCCGTGTCTATGCATAGATGGTTGCACGAGTAGAACACAATGGTTTTGTGGGCGTTGATGCTCTTGTTATCTTTAGTTTGAGTACTTTGCATCTTTGTGGCATAGTGGGATGAAGCGGCTCGGACTAACTTTACATGACCGCGTTCATGAGACTTGTTCCTCGTTCGACATGCAACTTGTATTGCATAAGAGGCTTTGCGGGTGTCCTGTCTCTCCTACTATAGTGAAGATTCAATTTACTCTTCTACTGACAACATTAGTATCACCGTTGTGGTTCATGTTCGTAGGTAGATTAGATCTCTCTCGAAAACCCTAAACCACGTAAAATATGCAAACCAAATTAGAGACATCTAAATTGTTTTTGCAGGGTTTGGTGATGTGATATGGCCATAATGTGATGATGAATATGTATGAGATGATCATTATTGTATTGTGGCAACCGGCAGGAGCCTTATGGTTGTCTTTATATTTCATGTTGAGAGGTTTTTCAAATTAGTTGTAATAGTTGCTACATGAGGTGAACAACCATGAGGACGGCGCCATGGACCTTGACGCTACGCCGACGATGATGGAGATCATGCCCGAAGATGATGGAGATCATGTCCGTGCTTTGGAGATGAAGATCAAAGGCGCAAAGACAAAAGGGCCATATCATATCACATATGAACCGCATGTGATGTTAATCCTTTATGCATCTTATTTTGCTTAGATCGCGACGGTAGCATTATAAGATGATCCCTCACATTAATATCAAGATAATAAAGTGTTCTCCCTCGTATGCACCGTTGTAACAGTTCGTCGTTTCGAAGCATCTCGTGATGATCGGATGTGATAGATTCAACGATTCACATACAACGGGTGTAAGCCATGTTGCACACGCGGAATACTTGGGTTTGCTTGACGAGCCTAGCATGTACAGTACATGGCCTCGGGACAACGGAAACCGAAAGGTTGAACACGAGTCATATGGATGATATGATCAACATGTTGATGTTCACCATTGAAGCTACATCATCTCACGTGATGATCGGTTTTGGTGTAGTGGATTTGGATCGTGTACCACTTAACAACTATGAGGGATGTTGTATTAAGTGGGAGTTCATTAGTAATTAGATTAAAACATGAACTAATTATCATAAACATAGTCTCAGTAGTATTTTGAATTAATTTTGTAGTATTGGCATCCGTTTTCTACCATCCGCTAGTCTTGTTATTGAGATAGAAATACTCGTTAAAATCTGACAAGAAACTTTACGGATTGGTACCGTATTGTTAAAGAATCAAGAATTGATTAAGTCCTATTGCAAACTTTTAGTAAACCTCACATTGTTGATTCAAAGAGCTAAGGTTTCAATTAGTACCTAAAGTTATCTTGTCTGCGTCAAACTTAAAGTTCAAATTTGTTTGAAAAGTAAGGAGCTGAAAATTTAGTTTTCGTAAATAATCAAGGTATGAGATATATGTGATATCTAAGACCTTATTACAAGATGATAGAATATAAATTTGGTGAGACTACATAAACTCATAAGTTTTATGGGAATGTATGAAGGTTGAAGACGCCAGGCGTCACAATCCTCCAACTATTGGGGCACTAACGATATTCGCATATCCATGAAGTTATCATCCTTAGTATGCACCGTTGCTAAGACTCGTCGTATCGAAGCATCACGTGATGATCGGGTGTGATAGATTCTACGTGTGCATACAACGGGTGCAAGCCAGATTTTCACATGCGAATACCAAGGTTAAAACTTTATGAGCCTAGCATGTACAGACATGGTCTCAGAAAGTCATCATGATACAATGGATACAATTATGAGTGAAATTGTTCATCATATTACAAGGTTACTAATAGTGAAATCCGGAACACTTATCATATGATGATCAACTTCAAAGTAAGAACCTCAAGGTTATTGGTATTTGACCAACAAACCTAGAAGTTAATGATGTTGAAGTGTTTTCTGAATAATGAGGAAAGCTAAAAGAGAAACTGCAAAAGATATTTTGGCAAAAAGAAAAGAAAAGACTAGAAAGTCTAGCTCAGGTGTATATAAATGATATACATGTTATGGTTGTATTCGTAGTTAACTCACACTATGAAATTCTTGGGTACTATATTGGTTGGTATGAAGTGTCATACAAAACTACGCAATACAAGAATACAATGGCCTAAGTGACTGACAAGGAATATGATAGGAATGCACATCAGGAACAAAAATAAAGTGTTATTATGTTCGTCATTGGCATTCTATCTAGCCCTTAGAATTTATAATAAAGAGCTTAATAAATTATTATTTTGCTCTGGTCAAATAAAAACAATGAGTTGTTTAATTTATGACATTACTCCATGTATGATGGATAAGTTATTATAAATCTTAATGGTGAAACACACATACATAACATTGACGCTAAAATGCCATAAGGCAAATGATTTGAATTCCACTTATTTGTGGAACCGCCATTTAGGTCATGTTAGAAAGGAACACATGAAGGAACTCCATGCAAATGGATTTCTGGAGTCATTTGATTTTTTGAATCATTTGGCGCTTGCAAATCTTTTGTAAAGAGAATGATTAAAATACCGTTCATAGGCCAAGAGTTGAACGGGCAACAAACTTAGTGAAAAAAAAAATACATAATGATGTATGTGGTTCACTGAGCATAGTTGTGTGCGGGAGATTCTTCTACTTCATGAAAATTTTCAAACAATGAATTGAGTATATATGTGGATATATTCAATAAGGAAAAGTTTGAAACATTTGAATGGATTCAAATAAATTTCAGCATGAAGTGGAAATCATCGTAATAGAAAAGTCAAATATCTATGATTGGATCATGGTGGAAATATTTGAATTACGAGTTTTAGCGAACATCTAAGAGAGTTATGAAATTGTTCTACAACTCACGTTTCTTGGAGTATCATAGTGATGATGAAGTATCCAAGAAATGTATCCAAACCTTGTTGGGTCAATGATGAGATAAAATATTGATGTCATTATATTTTTTGTGGATTATGCTTTAGTGACTACCGCTTTTACACTTGGATAGAGCATCATCATGATCCGTTGAAATGACACCATACAAGTTATGGCATGGGTATAAACCCTAATAGTCAACCAAAATCGGATGAATGTCTTTGTTGGTTATCCCAGAGATTTAATTGGGAATTCTTCCCATGAGACAAAGACAAAAGTGTTTGTCAATGTTTCTTATTTCCGAGAAATTGTTTCGAGTGAAGTTTTTGAGTGGGAGGACAATATAATTTGATAAGGTTTATGAACTCGAGCATAATGATCGAGTAGCGCAAGCATCGGAATTGGTTTCTGAAGCGGCCACGACGATCATGGCTCTCATGACTACAAAGTGTTTTAGCCATGGAGATCGAAGTACATATTGAACCTTGTAGGTATGGTTTACTTTGTGATCAAATAAATGATTTGTGGACAAAGGATTGATTTTGAACAATGATAAACCAACTACAAAACAAAGAAGTTATGATGGGCCCTGACTCAGTTAAAATGGCCATGCGCCATGAAATCCAAGATAGATGAATACTTTATGAAAGTAAATGGATCTATGAAATTGATAGACTTGGATGAAATATCCTTGAAGAAAGCTTGACTTATCGAAAAATTGTTTACGACAAAGTTCAAAGAGTTGAATACGATAAGATTAGAAGTTCCGTAGCAATGCTTATAGTCTATGTGGATTATTCTAGTAATCACTACATATTTCTTTTATGAGATATGCTAGTAGGATGGCAAAATACACTACTTAACAGAAGTATGTATACAAGATACAACCAAGAGTTTTGCTGGTCCGTGGAATACTAGATAGGTATACAAACTTCAATTGGATGAAGTAAGTATCACGGAGTTGGAATCTTCACCAGATGAAATAGTCAAAGAGTTTTTGATTTCATCAGAGACGATGAAGAGGCTTGCATTTGCAAGAAATTAAGTGGGAGCGCTAAGACACATTTATAATACTTTATGTAGGTGACATATAGTTGGTTATAAATGATGTAATTATATACTTGATTAAAAGGTTTCATTGAGAATTAACTTCAATGAAAGGATATGGACTGAAACAAATTTAGTGTCAAGATCTATGAAGATAGATTGAAACATATAAATAAGTTTAAGTCAAAGTACATATGATGGATATTGAAGTAGTTCAATATAGAAATATTAAGAAAATGTTCTTGTCATGTGAAGGTTTAACAAGACTTGAGTGTATCCGACACTCAATGAGTAAAAACACATGAGTGATTATAGATCACGAATAATATGTACACAATCAGATATCATGTGCTATAAAGTGTTATGAGCATATACCAGAATGATTCATATGATGATCATTGGACGACAGTAAGAATATCCTTGAGTACTTTAGAAGAACTAAGGATATATATTTTTTTTATGAGGAAATGACAAACAAATCGCTGTAAGGTGTTACACCGATATTGGTTTTGTCACATATAAAATATAATTTCAATCTCAAATTAGACTAAGTGTTGTTTAAAAGGTAGCACAATGAGCTAGAAGTTGTCTATGCTAGATTTAGAAGAGTTCTAAATATTGTGATGGATTCTACAAAAGAAGGCAGAGTATATCATTGTTTTGACAATGACAAAGGATGATAAGTCAAGAGGTTCTTTGAGAACTTGGTGTAGTTCCGACAGAGTCAGAACTTTGAAGCTATATTGTGTGTGACAATATTAGTGACATATTTCATGCCGCGGAATTAAGGTTCCACCAGAAGATCAAACATATTTAATGCCGACTCATTTGGAAATGAGTGATGCGTTGAGACGCAAATGAATTACAAAATACATACGTTTCTGAACGTGTCAGATCCGATGACTAAAACCTCTCCCGTGAGCAATACATGATAAAGCACCAGAAGGCCAAGGTGTTATATCTTTACAAATGTAAACTAGATTATTGACTCTAGTGCAAGTGGGAGACTGAAGGAGATATGCCCTAGAGGCAATAATAAAGTGGTTATTATTTATATCTTTATGTTTATGATAAATGTTTATATATCATGCTATAATTGTATTAACCGAAACATTAGTACATGTGTGATATGTAGACAAACAAAGAGTCCCTAGTATGCCTCTTAACTAGCTTGTTGATTAATGGATGATTAGTTTCATAATCATGAACATTGGATGTTATTAATAACAAGGTTATATCATTGTATGAATGATGTAATGGACACACCCAATTAAGCGTAGCATAAGATCTCGTCATTAAGTTATTTGCTATAAGCTTTCGATACATAGTTACCTAGTCCTTATGACCATGAGATCATGTAAATCACTTATACCGGAAAGGTACTTTGATTACACCAAACACCACCGCGTAAATGGGTGGCTATAAAGGTGGGATTAAGTATCCTGAAAGTATGAGTTGAGGCATATGGATCAACAATGGGATTTGTCCATCCCGATGACCGGATAGATATACTCCGGGCCCTCTCGGTGGAATGTCGTCTAATGTCTTGCAAGCATATGAATGAGTTCATAAGAGACCACATACCACGGTACGAGTAAAGAGTACTTGTCGGAGACGAGGTTGAACAAGGTATAGAGTGATACCGAAGATCAAACCTCTGGACAAGTAAAATATCGCGTGACAAAGGGAATTGGTATCGTATGAGAATGGTTCATTCGATCACTAAAGTCATCGTTGAATATGTGGGAGCCATTATGGATCTCCAGATCCCGCTATTGGTTATTGTTCGGAGTGAGCACTCAACCATGTCCGCATAGTTCACGAACCGTAGGGTGACACACTTAAAGTTGGATGTTGAAATGGTAGTACTTGAATATGGAATGGAGTTCGAATATTTGTTCGTGAGTCCCGGATGAGATCCCGGACATCACGAGGAGTTCCGGAATGGTCCGGAGAATAAGATTCATATATAGGAAGTCATATTCCAAGTTTGGAAATGATCCGGTGCATTTATGGCAGGTTCTAGAAGGTTCTGGAAAAGTCCGGAAGAATGGCACTTTGGAAAGTGGAGTCCCGAAGAGACTCCACTTGCATGACCAGCCAACCCTAAAGGGGAGGAGTCCAAGGTGGACTCCCCTAGGGTGGCCGACCAACCCACCTCAAGGAAAGGTGGGAGTCCCACCTTGGGTAGGACTCCCTCCTTGAGTAGGTTTCCCACATATGGGAGGTTTTAGTGTTGGGGTCTTATTCGAAGACTTGGACTAGAACTCTTGGGGCTTCCACCTATATAATGAGGGGCATAGAGAGGGGCTGACCACTTGAAGCCTCAGCCTTGGCCGCACCCCTTAGAGGGCCGGCGCCCAACCCCCTCTCTCCCCAAACCCTAGCGGTCTCTCTCCTCCACCACATCCCGCACGCTTAGCGAAGCTCCGCCGGATTTCTCCACCACCACCGACACCACGCCGTCGTGCTCGTCGGATTCAAGAGGAGCTACTACTTCCGCTGCCCGCCGGAACGGGAGGTGGACGTCGTCTTCATCAACAACCGAACGTGTGACCGAGTACGGAGGTGCCGCCCGTTCGTGGCGCCGAAGCGATCGTGATCAAGATCTTCTACGCGCTTTTGCAAGCGGCAAGTGAACGTCTACCGCAGCAACAAGAGCCTCCTCTTGTAGGCTTTGGAATCTCTTCAAGGGTGAGACTCGATACTCCCTCGTAGCTACCGTCTTCTAGATTGCATCTTGGCTTGGATTGCGTGTTCGCGGTAGGAAAATTTTTGTTTTCTATGCAAATTTATCCTACAAATGTGTCATCAGCCCACGACACTCCACCCAATATGGAAAAAGTGATTCACTCTCGCACTTGTATTCTTCCGTGAGTTGAGAGATCACCAACTTCGAGTCTCCAAAAAGCTCCACTCGCTCTCGCCCGGCTTCCAAAAGCAACTCCATCCCCTTGCGCACTGCCTCATACTCAGCAACATTGTTGGTGCAAGGGGCGAATAGCCCGATGGCGAAAGAATATGTTGCTCCCCGAGGCGACACGAGCGGAATGCCGATGCCACAACCATCGTCACAAGCCGATCCATCGAAGAACATAGCCCACGCACGTACAGATAGTGCCGCTATATTAGTGTTAATCCGCTCGGCTATAAGATCGGCCAACGCTTGTCCCTTGACTGCTTTCGCAGGCTGATACCGAAGGTCGAACTCCGTCAGCGCGAACATCCACTTACCAAGCCGGCCTTTCAAAACAGGGGCCGACAACATGTGCTTGACAACTTCCGACTTGCAGATGACGATGATCTCTGCCGTCAAAAGGATGTGGTGGAGCTTGGTGCAGGTGAAGAACAGGCAAAGGCAAAGCTTCTCGACCTCAGGATACCTTGTCTCCGCGTCCAACATCCTTCTGCGAGGTAGAAGAAGACCTTTTCAACACCCTCATAAAGTTGCACCACCACCGAAGCGATGGACGTGTCAGCTACTGACAAGTAGATATAGAACGGCCTGTCTTGTTGGGGTGGGACTAGCACGAGCGGCGTTGTCGGATACCGCTTAATCTCGTCAAACGCCCGCTGCCGTTTCGCCCCCGGTGAAACTCGTCATCAGATTTAATCTTCACCGGCCGCCATGAACGGCTCGATTCGTCCCGACAGGTTAGAGATGAATCGTCGGACGAAGTTGATCTTGCCGATAAGACGTTGGAGCTCTTTCTTCGTGGTGGGCGGCTGCATGGTACTCATCGCCTCCCGACTTTTCGAGCCGATCTCAATTCCCCGTTCATGAACCAGAAATCGTAGGAACCGACCGGCCGTCACACCAAAGGCACACTTCTTTGGATTCATTCTCGGTCCGAACTTCCGAGTTCGGTCTAGGATGCGTCGCAAATCATCCAAGTGTCCCTCCATGGAGACAGACTTGACTACCACGTCATCGATGTAGATTTCCACCAACTTGCCGATCAGATCGTGAAATATATAATTCATGGCTCTTTGATACGTTGCACCAGCATTCTTCAACCCAAAGGTCATGACCACATATTCAAACAAGCCTACTGCCCTCGGCACTCGAATACGGTCTTGTGTATATCTTCTCGGAGCCATAAAGATCTCGGTTATAGCCGGCGTTGCCATCCATGAAGCTTAACACCTTGTGGCCGCAGCTGCATTGATCAATGTTTCCGCCACAGGCATCGGATACTCATCTTTTGGAGTGGCTCTGTTAAGATCTCGGAAATCGATGGCCACACGCCACCGGCCGTCTTTCTTTTCTACAGGGACGATATCGGAGATCCATTCAGCATACCTGCATGGCCTCGATGAACCCAGCGGCCAACATCTTCTCGATCTCTTTCTTGACCTCTTCCAGGATTTTGGCCTTCATCTGACGTGCTCGTTGTTGGAATGGCCGAAACCCTTTCTTAAGGGGAAGCCGATGTTCAATGATGCTCCTGTCCAACCCAGGCATCTCTGTGTAATCCCATGCAAATCAATCTGGGTATTCTTTTAGCAGAGCTATCATCTGACCCCTAAGATGTGGATCTAACTTCTTGCTGATAAAGGTTGGTCGCGGCTTATCCCCAGGACCGATGTCGACTTCCTCTAGTTCGTCGGCCGATGTAAACCCATATCCTAGCTTTCCGTCCCCGTGAGGTCGACACCAAATACAGGGAGAGCGTGTGGTACGGGTAATGCGGGCCGAACGCTGGAATCGGCCTTCATCTTGATTGTAACCAGGATTTTTTGGAGGTGTCGGGGCCGATCGCGTGGAACAACTTCCTCCTTGTCTTCGCTGTGAGAGCAGCTGCCCTCGTCTCTGTCCTTACCAGGGTGGTGCCCGAGCCCTATCATGTTGATGTCGAACGAGAATCTTGGCTGGCACCCTCCAGGGTAAGTGCGCTCCACCATGTTAACGGCGGATGCCGGTGAAATCGGCACTTCTGGTGCTGCCAACGCGAACGGCAGCGGTGGACGGGACTGGAGTGGCATCTCTCCTTGGTAAGTCCCCAGAGCTGGTCCTGACGGAGAATACCGATGGCTCATGATTTTCTGGATCACGCGCAGAGCGACACGCTCCAAAGTGTTCACCAGGCTCTCAGAGTGGCGGTGCAGCGAATGAGCCACCATGAAGTTGATCTCCTGACGCAGCGACCTGGTGCGTTCTTCTGACGGGGAGGACAGGTCCACTCCATCGAGCGTGCCTTCAGGTGAGAACCCTTTCCACCTGATGCCATGTGAGCGGGTTCTGTGAAAAGAGCCGATGAGGTCGGCTTCGAGGACTGCTTTGATCTCGTCATGCTTCTTCTTGAGCTCCTCAGCCAGATCCTCGTACTTGACCGGAGTGCCTTCCGCCATCTCGGATGTAGATGGCGATGCGGTGGATGTCGAAGAGGGTCCCACCGGGCGTGCCGAGAATGTGTTGCTGTCGAAACCCACCGGCGGGCAGCGACGGGCAACACCGTAGAGCCGGGAATCTCCCGGGATCGCGGCTGACCCTGGTCCCTCCGAGCGACGGCCCGCAAAGCCTCTCGCACGCACGTCCGATGCTGATGCAAGGGCGTGCCACCTGACCTATACCTGGTCAGGAAGGTGTTGGATGATGCCTCGCTTAGTTTCCTGCATGGCATACACGTAAACGTTAAATACGAGCCTCGATCGGCTCTCAGGTTGTCCCGTGAATCGGCTCAAAGAGCCGATCCACCCATGATACGTACGAGGTGTACGATCAGATGGTGGTCCTGCTTGATCAAGATAAAGCTAAAACGACCTACTACTATTTGGGGTTTTCACCGCATAATCGGAACATCCTACTCGTGATCGAGCCTCGCGGCCACGCACGGTGATCGTAAACCGACCCTAGACAAGGCCTAAAAACCAACACGAAGTTGATCCTCGGAACATCCTGTCTAGGGCTAGCAAACCACACCCTACGCGCCACTGGATCCTTCGACCCGTTTGTAAGGCCTAACAATGCAGATATTAAACTAATCCTTGAAGAACAAGGAGCAATCATAACGGATCGGATCTACTAAACAATGATCAAGCGGGGTGCCGCCCTTACACCCGTGATAGGCGTAAGGGCGGCTAGATGCCTAAGGGTTGCACGACGGTAGCATATGATACGAAGAACAATGCTAACCCTAAAACATGTATGATAACTATGTTGCTCGCCATCAAAAAGGCTTCAGTACGAGCAACGCATGAACGACGAATAAACGCGTGCTGCCTAGATCGCAAGATGCGATCTAGGCAACATGGTGCTTACCCGGAAGAAACCCTCGAGACGGGGGAGTTGGCGATGCACCGAGATTGGTTTGTGGTGAACGTTGATTGTTGTTTATTTCATAAACCCTAGATACATATTTATAGTCCGGGGACTTTCTAATTCGAGCGTGCACCTAACCGTGCACGGGTTAAACTCTAACTTCTAACCGACACGTATCCTACTATGGTACAGATACACGGGCAATCTGGCCCAAACTTGGTACACAAGGCCGATTCATGTATTTCTTCTATGTATATTCTTCAAGCCCATCTCCAATCGCGGCCCACCTCTGATCCGGTCAAATTCTGGTGATAACACTATCTCCTTTCAAGACCTTGGTGCCACTTATGTTGATGATGATTGGATCAAGAGGAAGTACATCAATGCTCTATTGCCCTTTGAATCGGCCGATCTAAGGATTCTCAAGAACAAGCACAACTTTGAGCAAATGACCTCAATGATGTCATGCAAGAAATGGATGCTTTCAAGGTTGAGTCAAATATTGCGGTTGATAGTCGTGCCCGGGCCATTGGGATGAAGAGAAGTGAAAACCTAGCATTGAAGGCACATGTTTGTGTAGAGGATGAAGAAGATTTGAGGGAAACTAAGTATGAAGGGCACTCCGAAGAACTCAAACGTGATCTACATGGTCACATTGCTCTTCTCACTAAATCTTTTTGGAGAGACCCTTCCAAGTACAAGTTAAAGGGAAACCAAAGAGGAGATGCCAAGGGTCCAAGAGTTAGAACTTGCTACAATTGTGGAAATCAAGATCACTTCATTGCCGAGTGCCCATATGCAAATAGAGAAGATCATGGTGGAAAGCTCATCCTCAAGGACAAGTCAAAGGCCCCTCGCAAGAAGCCATTTGTCAAGAAGAGTGGCTATGACATTTGCAAGAAGCCATCGAAGTATGTGTTGATTGTCCGTGAGGAGTATTCTTCCGGAGAAGAAGAAGATGACAAAGACGACTCAAGAAGTGAGGTGGCCGCCATTTCTATCACCTCCACACCTTCATCATCACTCTTTGAATCTCCCAATGAGGACTCCTCCAACAATGCAAGATGTCTTATGGTCAAGACTTCTCATGTTCTCACTTTTGGAGATGAAGAAGATGTTCACGAAGACACATTAAGTGAAAAGGCCACTAGTACCTCTACCCCTATGACATGTCTCTTCGAATCACCCAATGAGAACCTCTCTTTCAACCTCAACAAGTGCCTCATGGCCAAGACTTCCGAGGTAACTACTTCATCCAAACCCACCTCCAAGACTATTGTTTCGGAGTGTGATGTTGAGAGTCTCAAGATAAAGAGAGAAATTATTAGCTTGTATGAATTTATCTCTAACTTGCAAGGTGAACCCAAAAAGCATGTCCAAGTTATCTTGGATAGGCTTGCACATGCCAATGATCTCCTTGATCTCAAGGAGAGATTTGAGAGAGAAAATGCCGATGAGATTGGTGCATTATCTCAAGCTCTCGGGGAAGAATAAGAGCTTAGAGAAGCTCTAGAGGAAAAGTTGTCTTCCATTGAGGAAATTCACAATGAAACCTTATACAACCTCACTAAAGAGCATAATCATGCTATTGCCTTATCTAATGTGCTTCAAAAGGAAAAAAATTGAATTTGGTGTTGGTCATTGTAAGGGTATATTGCCCCTATGTGTGGTTTTGGTAATTAGTGACGACCCCTATGGACTAATGTTTTCATTGAGTTTATATGAAGGAATATTCCATAGGTACTACTTGTATTCCATGTGTTGGATTCAAGTACGGATGCCACGAAGATAAAGATATACCTTGTGTATTGGCATCAAGATCATCGATTTGAAGATATATATGTGATATGATCAAGAAGAAGACATGAAGATGGAGTTCTTATGTGGAACTCAATATTAGCCATGCTCTAGCTTATGTGATAAGCAACGAATGATCATGATCTTGAGTGCTTGATTCCAAGTGAAGAATTCAAGTTATGACTCTAATTCGGTGTCATCACAGTCTCATAAGTTGAGCTATGGTTGACTAAGATTTAGAGCATGTAAACAAATGAAGAATTCTATATACACCTCAAGATAGTATGATAGAGCATGAGAAGATACAAGGTTGACCAATACAAAGAGTGAAGAATAGATTTAAGATTGGTCAACACATGAAGCATGAAGAATGTGCCACGTGAAGTCATGTGGTATGATAAGCCTTGTCAATTATGCTTTATGAACTAACCCATCATATATGTGCCCTTGTGTTGTCTATGTGGGTTAGTTATCTTTCCATGGGCATGCATCAAAAGTGAGATCTCATATAGCCCATGAGAGGATGACATCAAGTGGTGATCGTCATCAAGGTCGAGTTGGACAAGTTCAAGATGAGCATCTCAAGAGGATCACATGCTTGAAGCTTGCCGTCCATTTGGTGCTAATGGACATGTGAAGATGTGCATCAATGGAGCTTTCCCATCATGGTGTATGGGGGAACATTTGTGAGTCTTCACGAAGCAACAATGATCAAGTGAGGCATTCCGGCTTGAGTGGAGCTTGAAGAGTTATCATCAAGATCAAGCGGGATGCGCAAGGCAAAGGTATGGCCTTGCTAGGTTTTCCTTTTACCGGTCTCAAGGTGGTTGTTGGGAGACCGGATTATAGGATACATAGCCGCACTATCAAGAGGGGCTTTCGGTTGGTTAACTTGATCACATCGTCTTAGAGAGCTCAACCCTTTGCATGCTTTGCATTACATAAATCTTGTTTCTTCTTGGTGTTTCTATGTGTAAGGTTCTTGAGCTTGTTGCTAGCTTTACAACAAGCCCAAGTTCATCGAAAACGGAATTCGTATGCATCTTCTATTGCGTTTTCATGGTTGGAAGTTTTACCGGTTTGATGCTTTTATAGATAGGCAAAACATTTTATATTATGTTTCTTACTTAATAGTTGTACTATGATATTTCTATGCATAATGTTGTAGAGCTCGTTGTCATGATTCCAACGAGCTCAAGAACATCGAAATTGGAGTCTGGATGCAAAAGTTATCGCAGTTTTGGTACACAGCCCGGTCCACCGAGTGCTGCTACCGGGTAGGTCGGTAGTCAGCTCGGTAGGTACCGGGTCCAGTACGGGGTGGCTCGATTCTGCCCCAAACGGTCATATTTTGATGGGCTATAAAAGGGGCCTTCTTCCCCATTGTTCTCAGGGTTCTTAGGCACGTTTTTTACCACCATTGCTGACCTTCTTGAGCTTGCTTCCTCTCCATTTCCTCCTATGATTCTTGCATATTCTTGGGGGATTTGAAAGAGGAGATCTAGATCTACAACCTCATCCAATCCATTCCTCCTCTAAGTGAGGCGATCTTAAGGATGGCAATGGGCAGGGTATGGGCAGGGTAGAGCAATACCATACCCATACCCATATAGTCGATGGGTACAAACTTCTACCCATACCCGTGCCCATGGGTATAAAACTTTACCCATACCCATACCCAGCGGGTACCCGTACCCATTGGGTACCCAGTGGGTAGGCTAAATTGTACATATGTTTCTCGCAATTTTACATTTATCGATAATAAATTCCATTAAAAAATGAATCATCTCAACTCGATAACAGGTAGTTGAGTACATAACAATTAAAAAAATATAAAAAAATCACATTCTCATATAGTACTCATAAGTAAACAAAAGTAGACGTGTAACATAAGAAATTGACAATAAACGGGAAGGGGGTACAAAGCTATACCCATGCCCTACCCATGACTTAACGGGTAGGGTATGGGTACTACCCATGGGCATAAAAATGTACTCATACCCTGCCCATGCGGGTACGGTACCCGTGGGTAAAATTGCCATCCTTATTGAACACCCAAATTTTTTTCAAAAAATTTGCATGTATGTACTGTATATAGTTCATATATCACTTCTGGTATATTTTTTTATAGCACATCTAGCTCACACTTTCTCTTTCAAATTGAGACCAAATCTTGAATTAGCAAATACTCTCCATCCACAAATAAGTGTACTTCTAACTCATGTTCCAAATTAATTTTTGTAAAATTTGATTAACTTTATAGGAGAACATAATATCATTTATGACACTAAATTTTTAAGATGTAGAGTCTCATAATATACCGCTTTGATGTCATAGATATCGCTACTCTTTTCTACAAAGTTAGTCAAATTTAAAAAAAAGTTACTTATGATCAAAGCTAGAAGTAGGTACAGGTTTTTGTAGAAGGCGTTGCCAACTAGCCGAAAGCAATAAGTTAAAAACGAGTAGAGGCCCAGCTAGACGGCACCCCATGGTTCTAATGTCGCCTACGCCGGGTCAGAAGAGGAAGGAAAGCAGAAAGCCGACGAGCCGACAACGGTAGGGGCATAGGGAAGCCGGACCGGGTGGCGTCTAGTTTTGGACAGACGGCTTCCAAGCTATGATAGATTAAATTCTTGTATTGTATTTTTATTTACATTTTTGCATGTTTTTCAACTTTTTGAGATATTGTTGCTACAATGGCCGATTTTATCTTTTAATGGGGTAAAGGCGTGGACCATTTTCAGTTTCTCACCTTATTCTTTTTAATGATTGAAACTTGAACATCCAAAGTTAAATTCCTGGATCCGTCCCTGTTGTGTTTATTCCGCAATTGCAATTGTTGATACTCCCTTGTACTACGTATATATTTGGTCCAACTTATGACTGAATTCCTGTGCCACTACAACCGTTTCTTTTTCTTCGAAATGAGGGTAGCGCCTCAGGCAGTGCAACGATTGATGCACACGCAGCGTGGTCTTCAGTTGACAAGAAGCTTAGTCATGGCCTGCGCATCAACTTGAGTAGCAGCTATATCTTTCCCAGCCACATTTTGATCGTCTTGAGCCTGAGGTGGAGCAGCTAAGCCGAGCCATCTCTGCAGGCCCTTCCGAACGTTGTCGCTGTCGTCGGTTCGGTCGCGGAAGTTCTCCATGTCCTCGTTCATACCCGCGATGCCCGACAGGATCAGCTCCCTCTGCCAGTTCTCGATCCGCGGGAAGTCGCAGTACTTCTCCCCGAACTCGTACATCTTCAGAGGTTCCACGCCGCCGATGTCGTGGGTGTACTTCTTGGGCACGCCGGCGGCCTCCCTGGCGCGGTAATGCTCCTCCACGGACCGCAGCATCTCCTCCTCCGGCGGCAGCGCCCGCCGGCCGGACAGCACCTGCGCGATCCACTTTCCCTGCGCCTCGAAGAACCACGGAATAAGAACCTTCCTCGGCACGCCCACGAAGGAGAGCGACGGCGCCAGGGACGGCGGGAACACGTGCTCGAACAGCGGGCCGACGCGGTTGTCGTCCACGGTCACCGCGCCGCCCGTGTCCAGGAACGGGAACGAGTAGGTGTACCCCGTGCCGTACATGACCGTGTCCGCGACGACGCTTGAGCCGTCCGCGAACACCACGCGCCCGTCGGCGTGCAGCTGGTCTATCTGCGGGTGGAGGTGCAGGTTGGCGTGGTTGGCCAGCATCTTGGACATGGCCGGCGTCATTGCCTCCTCCGTGGACTTGGCGGTGAGGTGCACCTCCTTGGCGACGCGGCGCAGGTCTAGCGCGATGTCCTTGCCGCTGTCCCCGCACCCGACCATCACCACCACCTCGCCGCGGAACGGATCCGGCGTCCGGTACGAGTGGCTGTGCATCTGCCTCCGCAGCCACTCCTCCATGCCTTTGATGCGAGGGAGCTTCGGCTGCGAGTAGTGCCCGGTGGCCACCACCACGGAGTCGAACACCTCCTCCTTCTCTTTTCCATCGCCGAGGTGCACGGATCTCACCGCCCACTGACGCGTCGACGACGAAGACGTCGGCACGGCCTCGGCAACGCGCAGGACACGGGTGCTGAGCCTGACGGCGTCCATGAGCCCGAACGCGTCGCAGAAGTCCCGGAGGTAGCAGTACATCTCCTGGTGGACGGGATAGCGGCGCGGGTCTCGGCCCGCGACACCGTGCCTTGGCAGGAACTGGAAGTCGGAGAACCCCATGGCCTCCCGTGGACTGATGAGGCGGAGGCAGGCGTACATGCTGCCGGGCACGCGCACCGGCACCGTGGCCCCGAGCGGGTCGTCGCCGTCGGTCCTCGGGTCGTACAGCCACTGCCCGCCGACGTCGGCGCTCTGCTCCATGACCGTCACGGCGTGGCCCTCCCGCCGCAGCTCGCGCGCAGCCGCCATGCCAGCCATGCCGGCTCCCACCACGCACACATTCTTGGACTGCAGCTGCAGCTGCAGTGGCTGCTCGGCGTCGCCTGCCGAAACCATGCCGGTCACCGCGCGCTAACGATCGATCTAAGGGGTTTATAGAATTATAGGTCGAGCTGGACACGATCGAGCGGCTGAGCGAGCGAGACTTGAGTAGGAGTACTATGTTTTTCGTTTTTCCTTAATTTCCCAGTGAAGACTAAGCTAGTAAGCTAGCTTTGATATAGTGGCAGAGTTTGAGTACAATGACACTAGCTACTATACTGGACTACTTATATATACTACGGAGTACATAGCAAAAAAAAAAAAAAAAAAAAAAAAAGAAAAAAGAAGAGTAGGCAGTGCCGTCTGCAGTTCGGTAGTGTGAAGCCGTGCATAAACTGCCACGATCGACATCGACCCTAACAAGCTTGGCAATGAAGTAATCTGGTCCCTTCAGATAAAAGTGATCTCTACTGAGTATATCATATTCATGCTACTGCAGGTAGATTGCGATGCACACTTGCCCTCTTTTGCGAGATCTGCAAACCCACAAACGGAAAAGACCACGACATGACAAGGGGATCTACTACAAAACATAGCGGGAAATGACAAACTAAACGCTCCATTTCATTTGTGTCCCTGTCTTTAAAAACTCGCCTCTGATTACAATCAATCACAACTTTATCGATACAGTACACAAATAAAACCATATCGGTTTGTTAGGCCTGCCGGTGACGGGTGACAGCACACGCAATGGCACAAGCAACCAATCAACCAAACATTCACCAGTTTGGTCGATAGTGCTTTATTCATATATACAATGATCCACGAGGACCACGAGCCCGTAGCAATTTTCACCTCAGTCGTGCAGGCGATTTGATTCAACATTGATTTAACAAAAAGTGTGATAAGGATGGAAAGTATACAGAAAAGATATTGGAGAATAATAAAAGTGATGAAATTTACAAACGGTTTGGGAACAAATTAAACATACTTGTCTCTTCAGAAAAGCCTTAAATTCTCATGATCCCCTCTGTCCGCTCTGCCGTTCCAGCCCAGAAACTGCTTCCCATCTTCTGATGACCTGCCCCTTCGCTCAAGATATCTGGACCAGAGTCCTTGGGGCAGCGACGCTGCCCCTAAGCTTTCGCCCTCCATCTGACGCCCACCCGAGCGACTGGTTATGTTCCTCAGGGCAGCGCCTCGACAAGACGAAGTCCAAATTTTGGAGAGCCATCGTCCCGCTGGTCTGGTGGAATATTTGGATCGAGCGCAATGATCGTATCTTCAGACAACGACAAACCACGGCGGAGGCTGTTTTCCATAAGATCATCGCCGAGGGCGCTGAATGGGTTCAAGCGGGTAGACGCTCTGTCCAGGGACTGCTACACAGACCGCTGGAACCAGATTAGGGTCCTCTTGGTTGTATCTCGGTGTGTTTGTGCAAAGCCCACACCTTTCTTTCTTTTCTCTCCTTTTTCGTAGCTAGTTTTTTCCCTTTTCTTTTCCTGTACTCTTGGAAGTTCTACTTCCATTGTATGGCCCCTATCTTTACGTAATGAAAGCAGCCGTGCTGCCTTTCCCTCAAAAAAAACCGGTAGAAACTTGATTTAACTAAATTTCACTGGTTGATTTGGTTAATATACTCAAGTAACACCATCCCAAAAGAAGGAATACACAAGTAACTACCTTTGTGTCACCTCAAAATTTACAGTTTCATCGATCGAGCTTCAGAACATGCTAATGCACTGACGACCAACTATACCTCTACAGTTCACACCCTGCTCCAACACCCCCTTACATTTCGTATTTCCTTCCCACACTTCAGCTAAGGATGCAGACGGCTGAACTCTCCCTCGTTCGTGCCAGAACTCGAATTCAGCCTGCTATCCACCGGCGTGTTCATCCGAGACCGCCGCTTCGTCGCGACGAGGAGGGGGTCCTTCTCCTCTTCATCCATGGCGACGAGATCATACATGTCACCTCCCTGGAAGACCGGGTGCACGTACGCGTCCTTCAGGTACGCTCTAAGGTTCAGTGTCGGGTCAGTCGCGCGTTGCAGGGTGTCCTTCACCATGGCTTCCTGCAAAAATATGGAAACTGTTCTTTCTTAGCATTCGATACGATATGAACAGCATCTGCGATTCGGTATCATCAAGAATATGGGTTCTGATCCTGCCTGCAAGGGGAATTTTATGTACGCCGGTTCGAACCGGCCCTTGCAGACGTAGTGGAACCATATGGTCAGGACAGGAAGAGGAAGAAGGGCGAAAGTTGACTTCTCTGCTTCCTGTGTGCTCAGCAGTCCAAGCAGGAGGATCTGCGACACGATTAACGCAATGATGATTCGTCTGTGCACGTCTGGCCAGAACTGCGCACAACTCTCGTATTGCTGGTTATAGACATTGATGATCTTGCAACAGGAAACACACACAAAAAAATGACGAATTAATTGATATATATGTTGGGATGTCCAGAAATATGCCAGAAAGACCGCAAAAAATTAGAAGTAAAATACGCTGCTGAAAGAGCAGAGAGATAATGTGAGTGAACAAGATCACTTGAACTGGAGGACAGATTTGTACCTGGTGTCTGAAAACAAGATAGGCAAGGCTGAAGAAGACTATGATGAAAGGAAGAAGAATTGGTGTCACAACTGCATATACAAGCCCGAGGAGGAAGTAGAGTTGTATTCGCGGTTCATTGGACCCGAAATCCAGGCTCCCAGGGTCCATGGCCTGATCGCGGTCTTGATCAGTTCTCACCAAGAAAGTGTTCTTTATGTGGAACATGACCAACGGCTTCAACCTTAGAACTTCAGCAGCAATGCCGGACCATCCATCCACCATTATGTATGTGATGAAAAATGTTGCTTTCATGGGAATCGATTCTCCAATAGTCTCTGGAATCCTTGTGACAACCAAAGCAGACTAAAATTTTAGGCAGGTATTTCACCCCTTGTTATGATAGGGATATAAAAATGCGTAAAACAACTGCAAAATTTAGCTTACTTGTTGGCAGACTGATGGATAAAAGTGTCCAGCTGTTGGAACGCTGTTCCGGTTATTACACTCCCCAAGAATACATTGACGAAAAGGAACAGGAAGTATTTCGATGCGGTCCTCCTGTCTAATCCAGAGAGTGATATGTGTCCTTCAATCTTGCTCATGGTCATGAGAATTGTTGGCAGAATTATAAGGAATAGTTTTAAAGCGATTCCTGGCAAGAAACCTTGTATAATTGACCTCAGAGAATTTCTGCAATTGTCAACGAAAATTAGATTCAGAAAGGCAGCATCTTATAAACATGGAGCCTGGATTATGTAGTTTTAGCCTTCTAGCTATATATAAATTTTTGCTTCTGCACTTTGTTGTTCAGCAAAGAAATCATTAAACAAGTACGGGGCAAGTGGTCAAAATTCTACCATAAAACAACAAAGTAATAGCACTCACCGTTGTATTATAGGTTTCAAGAAAGGAAGCACCCGCTCAATATCGTCTAGATTTGCCAAGGATTGGACCAATGCAATTGGTACCATGAAGAAAAATGTCAGGAAAAAGAGCGCAACGGTCATGATAAGCCTCCTAACCGAGAGAGAAACAAAAGGTATCGCGAGATTAGGCCAGTAAACATCGCGAGGTTCCGGAGCCCACTCGGTTATCCACACAGTTGGGTTACTTGTCTGCTGCGTTTGTGCACAAACAGCAGCCCCCCACTGACTTTTGAAAGACACAAATGCCGCCGGCATAATAGCACTAGGATCACTGACCACTTTCTCTCTCTCCTCATCTTCCTGCAATTAACAAGATTTACTAATATGCTCATTTATACATAAGGGATGATATGAGGATCTATGCTCTATGCAGCGGAATTAAAGGGGAGACTGTTGTGTGACAGTATAATGACACTATTGAAGACGATGAAATGAAAAGTGACTAGTACCTGTTTACATAGCTCCTCAATTGTTGTCCTGTAGTATTCTACGGCCTCCACTTTTTCCCCCCAAAGACCCCACAGTCCTGTCTATAACAGACGTAGTTTAGTCATACCACAAGGCAAATTAGAGCATACACAGAAGTAACTTATGATGAAGCTACAAGTGCATGCTTTGAAAAGTAGGAAGCTTACCTTTATAGTTGGATTCTTCTCAGGATTTTTAGCGTGCTGATTTTCATAGTAGACCAGCCAGTTTTGCAAGCCTGTCTTCTTCTCAACTAAACTGGCAAGGGTGTTTGCATTGTATACAACCTAATGATATATATATGCTAACCCAGTTACTACAAAAGTGAAACAAATTAATCCCTCTCACTAACAGAGGAAAGAAAGAAAAGATACTTCTGGGACTACAGGTGCTTGAACTGGAAGGCAAGAAAATGATTTCACTAGTTGAAGAATACATATTCGGTTCAAGAGTAAAACCTGATGGCTGAGATAATGATCACGATGATTCACAGCAAAGAAATGCTGAACATGCTCACTAACTGTTTCGTCTGAGTCCTCTGGTATATTTCTCACAAGTACCTAAATAAGGCAGAAAAAGTTATGACCAAGAACTTGAGAAATTTTGCACTCTAAATTATAATGGGCTAGAGTAAATTACGAAGCAACACGTAATATGAAAAATTCACATTCATGTCTACTGAGTTTTGTAACACCTAAACAAAACTGGCACCAAAAAGATATCTTACCGTGAATTGATCAGGCCGACGTTTCTGATTGGCAAGAAAGCGCAGTCTCATAGTTGTTATAACCTTATACTCATGGTACAAGACGTAAAACGTCCAAAAGGTAAATACATAAGCCATCAAAATGTGTGCCCAAAACCTACCAAAACATTCAACAGTTCAGAAAAAATATGAGCCAAAGTGAAGTCACATGAGAAGATTAGAAGGATAGCATTTGTAGCTATATAGTCAGGAAATGCATGGGCAACAATAATTTTTGGAGTTCAGGATATCAGAGAGAAGTTTTGCACGTTTTGCTCAAATACATGTTGTCTGCATATGTTTTTCCAGAAAACATTTCCAGTTCAGTGTATCTCTAAAGCACAAACTAACTCCAAGTATCCAGCCACTCGATAGTGTAGCCTTTAGCAGTCCGAGCTTGGTACTTTAGTTGGTTAGAAATTAATTTTCAAGGATCTTTTGGTAAAAAAACTAACCTCTGGAATAACATTTGCACAAGGAATTTTTTTTTTCGTAATCCTCTGAATTTTTATGAATGTGTAAGTTAGAACATGAGTCATTTTTAAATGGTTATGTTTGGATAAATTTCTAACATAAGTTAGGACAGTTTCAATGGGTCATCGTTTCTGTTAAGTAAGTATGACTTAACCGTATAAATTCTTTGAGCTAAATCTGTTTGAAGTGTATAAGGACAGAACCAAGTCTTTCTTTATTCTTATAAAGTAAAAAATAGCATGTAAGGGCACATTGGTATAGAACTTGGAACATATCTGCAAAACTCAAACATCCGACTACCAGCTTATCAAAATATAGTCAAACAAGGGAAAAACTTAAAATACCTAATAAATGTAATTAGGAACTTCAAATATTCTAATTAGAATATATGCAACTATATGAGGTGTAGGAAACTAGGAACCTTGGAATGCTTGGCAACTCATAACGTTTTTTTTTGAAACGGTAACTCATAACTATTCAAAGAAACAAATTATGATTCATACTGGTTGCACGTGCCAAATAGTAAAGCACATGAATGGAGTAAACACGCTATACCTTTTTGAACCTGTTCCAATATTCGATATTGAAAGCTTGTCAATTTGATCGTAACTTAGGCTCTTTTCATCTTCTAAAGTTCCACTAGTCCAATTGACTGGAACTAGGACCGAGAATGCCAGCACAGCTATTGGCACAAATAATTTTAAACTGCGAAGCAAGAGAACAATGCACCATTAGTCAACATAAAATGTCTCGGTTACAAACAATATAGGAATGCATATGTCCATCTGAGGACATCACAAAATGGTGATGTTTTCGTATCAACTAGAAGTCAACTTCACCATTTTGGAACTTGGAAGACATGAAAGTGTATGCAAAATTATTGCAGCGAAGCGAGAATTGAGAAACATTGATATCATGCTCACCCTAGAAGATAGATGCGAACATATACTGCCGAGTCTAGTCCTGCATGCTCGATTAACTCAGGTTCTGGCATTTTTAGCGCCGCAGGCATCCAATTAAGAAACCGCATATATGTTGACACATCGGCATTCACAAACTTTGATAAGGCAGCTCCTATATGTCTTGGGCTGCTTCTTGTCCCTTTGAGGTACCATTTTGGAAAGTAAACCCGATCGTTAATAGGTTGTATCCTCAGAACCGCAAACGCAAGAAGGAAACCCAATGCAGATAATATGTTTATCCCAGCAGCAACACCAATGTCGTTGAGGGAACCCATATCTCTAGAGAGTCTCACTCCAGAATATGCATCACAGGGAAGTGGCTAACTGCAGGACTAAATATCTGCATAGAAAAGAAAAATGATAAACAAAAATTAAAATTAAAACAATGCAGTGGTCAGAAATGGAAGTGGGCAATGATCATTAGCATTAGCAACTCAGCTGTCCCAGTAGAGCATGAGATGGCCTACTTCAATGCATATCGAAATTCCATAGCACAGATAGCTGTACAATACAAAAATGAGAACCTATCTATTGCGATTTCTAATCAATGCAGCACTAATCTTTCTCGAGCTTGCTAACTGATAGTTCAATGATGTATGACCTTACAAGAAAATTAACCTTCAGATTTACCCATACACAGAATTGAGCAGACAGTGTCAAAGCAAGCAGCCGACCCATTTTGTCTGTAACAGCTATGGGAACCGAACAAACAATGCTCAAGAAAGTGTCTGCATTCTCTCTCAACCCTCCAGTTAGCGGATAAATTCAGGATTCAGATGTGAGCCCGTGATCTTGATCGATCTAGGTTCCGGGGAGTTCCATTTCGCTGCTGAAATGGATTCGCTACAGGCAAGAAACATCAGTGGTTAATGAACGTACCGCGCCGTTATTGCCGACGTCGTCGCCACTCGACCATGCCGTGGCCGAGCGCCGCCGCCGGAACGAAGGAGCAGCAGAGATGGGGGCGGCGCCGGGTGTCCGCGCGCGTTGAGAGGAGCTGGAGCAGCAGGAGGGCACGTTAGGAGGTGAAAGAACAAGAGAGATTGCAACGCCGGCCGTTGCCGCTTTTCTTGCTAGGGGATGGTTTGGATATTGATTCTTCAACCGGCCTGGAAGATCAGAACGAAGACGACTAGTACGACGGCGACGTGCCGGCACGACGACGCGGTCGCCTCGTCTCGGCTGGCGCCTCCACTTGTTTCGGCTCCGCGGAAACAACAACGTGATCAAGGAGGGACGGCGCTTCTCAAGTCTCAACTTTTTTTTTTATTTGAGACGGCTTTTATCGAGGGGGCTCTTGCATTTCATGAGATCGTGCATGAGCTCCACTCTAAGAAGCAAGAGGGTTTTTGCTTCTTAAACTCGGGTTCGAGAAATCCTTCGATAGAGTTAATTGGGACTTTCTCTAAGAGATCCTGCTTCGAAAGGATTTTCGGGTATGATGGTGCATAGACTTATGGAGTTGGTCAAGGGAGGCCAAACCGCGATTAATATCAACGACGAGATTGGTCCGTTCTTCCGAAACGCCAGGGGAGTGCGTCAGGGGGGACCCCCTCTCCCCCATCCTCTTCGACTTCCTGGTGGACGGCTTTGCCGCCATGCTCTCTAGGGCATCCGCGGCGGGGCACATCCAAGGAATCGTCGACCACCTCATTCCAGGGGGAGTAACCCATCTGCAATACGCGGATGACACTTTGGTGTTAATCAAACCCTCGCCGCTGGGTATCGCCAACCTCAAGACACTTCTTCTCTGCTTCGAGAACATGTCGGGTCTAAAGATTAACTTCGACAAAAGTGAGGTACTGGTGACTGGGGTCACCGCAGAGGCGCAGCTCGAGGTTGCCCAACTTCTCAACTGCAAGCTTGGTAGTTTCCCCATGCACTACTTAGGTTTGCCACTGAGCAACCGTCCTCTTAGGGTAGCGGACTGGGGCTTCCTCCCAGATAAAGTGGGACACCGGGTGGACCTCTGGCAAGGTCTCTACCTTGCCTCTGCAGGAAGATTGGAGTTGACCAACTCTTGCCGGTCTAGCCTTCCGCTGTTTGCCATGAGCATGTACTTGCTCCACGACAGTACTCACAAGGCGATGGACAAACACCGCGCACGCTTCTTCTGGGAAGGTGTCGGAAACCGTCAGAAGTACCATATGGTGGATTGGGCTACGGTTTGTAAACCCAAGGCGTTCGGTGGTCTGGGGATCCTAAACACCAAACAAATGAACATTTCCTTAATGCTCAAATGGATTTGAAAACTCTACCAGGATGCGGAGGGTCTATGGGCGGACCTCATCTGCGCCAAATACTTGGGGGGGCGGGACCTCTTCTCACGGGAGATCCCGACCAATGGTTCTTAGTTCTGGAACTCCATCCAGAAGATCAAATGGTACTTCAAGCTCGGGGCTAAACACAAGGTCCACAACGGGAAGCGCACCTACTTCTGGCTTGACTGGTGGACTGGCCCGGGCCCTCTACATACCCGCTTCCCGCGCTTGTTTAGCTGTTGTATGTCTCCCTTCGCCACCGTCCAGGACGCAAGGGTCTTAGAGGGAGTGCCCGGGGGATGGCGAATTGGGTTTCGCCGGCAACTTGGGATGTCCGAAAGAGTGGAATGGGATGACCTGTGCAGGGAGGTGCATGCCCTTCTCCCCTCTACTCAGGAGGACGTGGTCTCATGGTCCTTGGAGCCATCAGGATGCTTCACGACCAAATCGGCCTACCTCCATCTGTCGCGAGGGGAGACCATTACATGCATTAAGGAAGTCCGGCGCACTCGCGTCCCACCTAGGATCAAAGTTTTTCTATGGCAGATGATTCGCAGCAGGCTTCCTTCCTCGGTTTAGGTGGCTAAGAGGCATGTGCCATCCGATGGGCTTTGCTCACTCTGCCATGAACCAGAGGATTGTAACCACATATTCTTTCTATGCCCCATGGCTAGATTTATGTGGGCCGGAGTCAGGGAGCTACTCCATTGTGACTGGAACCCTGCAGAGGCAGGTGAGTGATGACCCACAAGTATAGGGGATCGCAACAGTCTTCGAGGGAAGTAAAACCCAAATTTATTGATTCGACACAAGGGGAGGTAAAGAATACTTATAAGCCTTAACAACTGAGTTGTCAATTCAGATCCGCACTGGAAAAGCACTAGCAACAGTGGGTGATGTGAAAGTAGTAGTACTCCGACTATACACGTACGTCTCATGTATTGCCACGTAGGGGGCTTTTCCCTACTCTATATAACACGCAACCGATGGCCCGAAAGGGCACGCATCGTTACACCAAAACCAACATGGTATCAGAGCGGGTCTCTTCCCTCTAGCTGCCCAAAAACCTAGCCGCCGCCAGCTGTGCCGCCGCCGCTTCTCGCTGCCGCCGCCGCACCTGCCGCCGCCGCCAAAACAAAACACACACGCCGCCGCCGCAGCCATCGTCTGCCGCCGCCGCTACACCAACAAATCTACAACCTTCAAACCTAGCCGCCGCCGCTGCACTTGTTGCTGCCGCCGCAGCCTACACAACATATCCAAAACCAAAACCTACAAACCCAAGCCGCCACCGCAGTTCCCGCTGCCGCCGCCGCCACTATCGACGTCGCCGCGTCTAAGCCAGATCCAATGGCCACCTCTTCATCGATGTCTGCTACCGCTCTCGCCGCCGCGCTCGGACTCCTCCATCCCAGCCGCTCACGCGCGGAAAACGCGCTTGTTTGGAAAGCGCCGAGATCCCCTGCGCTCGCGGCGCCCGTGTTCTCGATCTGGTCAACGGCAAGGACAAGGCGCCCGACGAGTTCATCTCCACCGAAGACACCAACAACAAGACCGTCACCGTCGCTCAACCCCGACTACGAGGCGTGGATCTCTCGCGATCAGCAAGTTCCCGCGCCGGCTTCTAATGCGCTGTCGCCCGATGTGCTTGCTCACGTCGTCGGCCTCGACACCTCGGCTACAGTATGGGCAGCCCTCAACACCCATGTCTCCGGCCAGTCCAAGACTCGCATCCAACAGCTTCGCTCAGCCCTCAACGACACGCGCGAAGGTGATCTGTCCGCTGAAAAATATGTTGCCAAGATGAAGTGCATCGCCGCTGAGCTCGCCGCCGTGGGAAAACCTCTTGACGATGATGAGCTCGTCTACTATGTGTTGCAAGGCCTCGGGAGCCATTACCACAATCTCCGTACTGCCGTCAATGCCAACCCCAACACTGCCCTCGCCGAACTTCTCACTCAAATTCAAGCCTTTGATCGGCAGCACAAGACCGACGAGCCGGGGTTCACCTCTTCTGCTACACCCGTCCACGCAATGATGATCGTCGCCGGCGGCAGGAGGAGCGCCAGGAGGAGCGCCCTCGCTACACAGACCGTCGCCCCCGCCAAGATGACCGGCCCCGCTATGATGATCGGCGGCGCCAGGATCGCCCACGCCAGGAGTACCGCGACGATCGCCCACGTCGCTATGATGATGACCGTCGCCGCCGCGATGATGGTGGTCGTCGCCGTGACCGTCGCCCCACGCCCTACGTCAATGTCACCTGCCAGATATGTGACATACATGGGCATCCTGCTCGTGACTGCTGGTGGCGCAATGAAGATGATCGCTCCAACCGCACTGACCGTGGTGATCGCGGCGACAAAGGTGCAAATTTTGTTGTTGCTCATGGAGTTGACACCAACTGGTACTATGACACGGGGGCTACTGAACATCTCACTGGGCAGCTGAATAAGCTCACCACCTATGATCCATATCCAGGCGAAGACCGTGTGCGCACTGCAGACGGCACAGGTATGTGTTATCACCAAAATTTGACCGGATCAGAGGTGGGCCGCGATCAAGATGGGCTTGGAGATTACATATAGAAGAAATACGTGAATCGGCCTTACATGCAAAGTTTGGGCTAGTTTGCCCTTGTATCATGTAACATATTAGATTACGTGTCGGTTAGGAGTTGGAGTTTTACCCGTGCACGGTTAGGTGCACGCCTGAATTAGAAAGTCCCTTGGACTATAAATATGTATCTAGGGTTTATGAAATAAACAACAACCAACGTTCAACACAATCAATCTCGGCGCATCGCCAACTCCTTCGTCTCGAGGGTTTCTCCGGTAAGCACCATGCTGCCTAGATCGCATCTTGCGATCTAGGCAGCATAAGCTTGTCCACGTTGTTCATGCGTTGCTCGTTCTGAAGCCTTTTTGATGGCGAGCAACGTAGTTATCTTAGATGTGTTAGGGTTAGCATTGTTCTTCGTATCATATGCTGTCGTAGTGCAACCCTATACATCTAGCCGCCCTTACACCTATCTTAGGTGTAGGGGCGGCACCCCGCTTGATCATTGTTTAGTATATCCGATCCGTTACGGTTGCTCCTTGTTCTTCAAGGATTAGTTTAATATCCGCAATAGTTAGGCCTTACAAAGGGTTGGAGGATCCAGCGGCGTGTAGGGTGTAGTTTGCTAGCCCTAGACAGGATGTTCCGGGGATCAACCTCGTGTTGGTTTTTAGGCCCTGTTCTAGGATCGGCTTACGGTCACCGTGCGCGAGCGCGAGGCCCAATCGTGAGTAGGATGATCCGATTATGCGGTGAAACCCTAAATCGTCGTAGATCTCATTAGCTTTATCTTGATCAAGCAGGACCACCATATATTCGGACACCTTGTACGAATCATGGGTGGATCGGCTCTTGAGCCGATTCACAGGATAACCTGAGAGCCGATCGAGGCTCGTATTTAACGTTTACGTGTATGCCATGCAGGAAACTAAGCGAGGCATCATCCAACACCTTCCTGACCAGGTATAGGTCAGGTGGCACGCCCGCGACAACATCG
>NC_061514.1:175830459-175852083 GCF_022539505.1 Lolium rigidum | reverse complement strand
ATCACGTTCCATATTTATATGTCTTGCATGGTTGTATATATATAGTGGAAACTATCCCAAAGGTTAATCTTGACATTATATGCAATGAATTCATGTTCATCACACGTGCATACATTGTGGGGGAGTTTTCTCTATATATATTGGTTCTACTCACATCCCTTGCATTTGTTGTAGTTGTGTGAGTAGAGCCGGTTTTGATATGGGCTAGTAGCTTTGTGTTACTTGACCATATCAAATACAACCTCTTGTATACAACTTATTCTCGGATAAGTTACGTACTTGTTTCTAATATTCATTATATAAACCCTCTTATAGTGATTGTCATCAATTACCAAAATGCAAAATGGGGGAGATTGTAAGGGTACATTGCCCCTATGTGTGGTTTTGGTAATTAATGACAACCCCTATGGACTAATGTTTTCATTGAGTTTATATGTAGGAATATTCCATAGGTTCTACTTGTATTCCATGTGTTGGATTCAAGTATGGATGCCATGTAAATAAAGATACATCTTGTGTGTTGGCATCAAGATCATCGATTTGAAGACATATATGTGATATGATCAAGAAGAAGAAATGGAGATGGAGTTCTTATGTGGAACTCAATATTAGCCATGCTCTATCTTATGAGAGTATGAGAAGGTACAAGGTTAAGTCGGGCAAGTTCAAGATGAGCATCTCAAGTGGATCACATGCTTGAAGCTTGCCGTCCATTTGGTGATAATGTACATGTGAAGATGTGCATCAATAGAGCTTTCCCATCATGGTGTACGGGGGAGCATTTGTGAGTCTTCACGAAGCGACGATGATCAAGTGAGGCATTCCGGCTTGAGTGGAGCTTGAAGAGCTATCATCAAGATCAAGCGGGATGCGCAAGGCAAAGGTATGGCCTTGCTAGGATTTCCTTTTACCGGTCTCAAGGTGGTTGATGGGAGACCGGATTATAGGATAGATAGCCGCACTATCAAGAGGGGCTTTCGGTTGGGTAACTTGATCGCATCGTCTTAGGGAGCTCAATCCTTTGCATACTTTGCATATCCCTATTGCTTCTTGACGTTTCTCTGTGTGATGTTCTTGAGCTTGTTGCTAGCTTTACAACAAGCCCAAGTTCACCGAAAACGGAATCCGCATGCATCTTCTATTGCGTTTTTCGAGTTTGGACGTCTTCACCGTTTCTTGACGGTGGGAGACTCCCTCTCTAAAATCATATAAAATGTTCTGTGAGGAGTCTCCATATTGGGGTTCTATTCGTCGTTATCTTTCCAACAAAATTGGTTTCGTGTCAATCGGGGTCCGGACACAAAAGTTATCACAGTTTTTGTATAACATGTTTTCCTGCTCACCCGGTCAGGGACCCGGTCGGACCGGCCCATGCGCCGGCCGGTTCCGGTCTGCCGCCCGGTCAGCCGGCCTATTGACCGGCTGGCTCGGCGTTCCGTCCGGTCGACCGGTCGCCAACCGGGCGCCAACCGGGGGACAACCGGATGACCTCCTGGACGACACAAAGTGACCCCGGTCGGGGTCCGGCCTACCGACCGGTTTGGACCGGCTGGTCCGAGTGCGTGGCCCGGTCTGACCGGGCCATGGACCGGACGGCCCGGCCCCAGGCCCGGTTGACCAGCCTCCTCGACGGTTGACTCAGCCCAACCTTTCCCCAACGGTTATATTTGCTCTTGGGCTATAAATAGCCCTTCTTCCACCTTGGGCTGAGTTAGTTCTTCCATTCTCTCTCCTCCATTGTTGCATTTTGAAGAACTTGCTCTCCCCTTTGATTCCTCCCATAAATCTTGCTATTTCTTGAGGGATCTAAGAGAGGAGATCTAGATCTATACTTCCACCAATCCATTTCTTCTCTAAGTGAGGGAAACTCTTGGGATCTAGATCTTGGTTGACTTTCCCCTTTGTTCTTCCTCTCCAATCTCATCCTAGCATTTGTTGTTTGGGTGGGATTTGAGAGTGAAGGACTTGAACACCTCTAGTGTTCTTGCTTTGCATCATTGCATAGTGTTGAGCTCTCCACCACGATTAGTTCGAGTGAGAGACCGTGAGCTTGTTACTCTTGGAGGAAGACCTCCTAGTTGGCTTGGCGGTTGGTGCTCCGGTGATCTCTTCAAGAAGATTGTGAAGGGGCCCGGGCTTCTCCTTCGTGGAGCTTGTGAAGTGGTTGTGGAGCTTGCCATCTCCGGAGCGGAAGAAAAGCTAACCATAAGGAAAGGGCCATTATCCTTCGTGGGTGTGGTTCAGAGAATAGGGTGAGCCTTCGTGGCGCGGGGAATCCTTCGTGGGACCTCCACTCCTCCAAACGTGACGTACCTTCTTGCAAAGGAAGGGAACACGGGAATACATCCTCGTCTCCGCGTGCCTCGGTTATTTCTATACCAGAGCTCTCTTTCCTTGTGATAGCCATCGTGCTTGAAGTACATATATCTTGCTATCACTTGTGCTACATATATCTTGTGCCTATCTTGCTTAGCTCTAGTTGCTATTGTTACACTTAGTTGAGCTTAGCATATTTAGGGTTTGTGCTTGTAAACTAAACGATAGTTTAATTCCGCATTAGTACAAGACAAATCCGTAAGAGTTTTAAATTGCCTATTCACCCCCCCCCCCTCTAGGCGACATCTCGATCTTTCACATGGCAAAATAGCATTTTGAGTTTAGGTTGTGCTAATGTCCACATGAGGCTCACAAGATACTACTTTAGTGATACTTGCCTCATGAGCTAACTTTAGCCCATCATAGGAAATTAGAAGATCATTATGAGAGCTTGAGAGCTTTTTATGACTTTCTTCCAATTCCCTATAATTGCTAGTTAGCAACTCAAGTTGAGCCCTTAGCTCAACATTCTCCTTTAATGTAGATGCTTCACAAGAATTAGAGTTAGTAGCACAAGCATCATCAATAGATTTTTCATTTTCAAACTCATAGGATTCAATTTTTTGTGTGAGCATAAAATTAGTATGCTTCTCATCTTTTAGCTCTTGCTTGAGGAGATTGAATCTCATTCTCCCATTTTCAACATGGGACTCCAACTCCACTATGGTTTCCTTGTATTTATTCAAGGTTTCCATAGAGTGTTCGAGATTAGCACGAGCTTCTTTATTACCATGAAGAGAGGCATATACCATTCCCATATCATGCAACAAAGTATATTCTTCATCATTATCATCATCATCACTCTCATCATTAGAGGATGTGTTAGGAGTCAAATTAGGAGATATCTTTGATCCATTTGCCATAAGGCACATGTGCATACCGGAGGATGATAATGAGGATATTCTTGAATCCCCATTTGAAATCGTGTCTTGATCCATAGAGTGTTCGGTTTCCTCTACATTGTTAGTCAACAAACAACTAGAGGAAATAGAAGCATTTTGATTATGGAAACAAGACAAGGCAAACATATCATCATGAGATCTATGTAAGAAATTTACACATGATATGCAAGGACTATCAACACAAGCATGTAGATTATTTTTAGTGCTATATGTGTTCAAGTCCAAAGAGGAAACATTGCAATGGGATAGAGATGAAGAATCATCACTATTGAGCACAATATCAAAATTGCAATTTTCCTCACCACTCACCATATCATTATTCTTGCAACACGTTGGTGAAGTGGAAGAAGATGATATATCATCACGGCCGGAGGTGGAAGCAACTTTGAGCTCTTCATGATGTGAAGGGGAAGAAAGCTCCTCGGAGACACCATCGACCAAATGAGAAATGGATCCACCAAACATTTCTTTAAGCTTGATCCACATCTCATGAGACGATTTTTGCTTTATATATATCAAGAACCTACGAAAATCTGGTCTCAAGGAGAATAAAAGCTCATTAGATACTTGAGCTTCAAGATGTAAGTTTTTCTCATCCTCTAAATATAGACTTTGAGGATCCATCGGAGGAGAAAAACCTACATCTAGAAATCGCTCTATATTAGGACACCAGGTCCAAAGATTACAAAGCAAGCAATTTCTCCACAAAAGATAATTTGTGCCATTAAAGATAATTGTGTCATTGTGCACTATATTACTAGCCGACATCTTTACTCTCAAGGCGTGAAGCCTTAAACAAGGAGAGACCTTGCTCTGATACCAATTGAAAGGACGAGATGTCGCCTAGAGGGGGGTGAATAGGCGCTTAAAAACTCTTACGGATTTGGCTTGTAAGAATGCGGAATTAAACTAACGTTTAGTTTACAAGCACAACCCCTAAATATGCTAGGCTCAACTAAGTGTAACAATAACAACTAGAGTTAAGCAAGATAGGCACAAGATATATGAAGCACAAGTGATAGCAAGATATATGTACTTCAAGCACGATGGCTATCACAAGGAAAGTTAGCTCGGGAATAGAAATAGCCGAGGCACGCGGAGACGATGATGTATTCTCGTGTTCCCTTCCTTTGCAAGAAGGTACGTCACGTTTGGAGGAGTGGAGGTCCCACGAAGGATTCCCCAACGCCACGAAGGCTCACCCTATTCTCCGAGCCACACCCACGAAGGATAATGGCCCTTTCCTTATGGTTAGCTTTTCCTCTACTCCGGAGATGGCAAGCTCCACAACCACTTCACAAGCTCCACGAAGGAGAAGCCCGGGCCTCTTCAAGATCTTCCTTGATGAGATCACCGGAGCACCAACCGCCAAGCCAACTAGGAGGTCTCCCTCCAAGAGTAACAAGCTCACAGTCTCTCACTCGAACTAATCGTGGTGGAGAGCTCAACACTATGCAATGATGCAAAGCAAGAACACTAGAGGTGTTCAAATCCTTCACACTCAAATCCCACCAAAGCAACAAATGCTAGGATGAGATTAGAGAGGAAGAACAAAGAGGAAATCAACAAATGACTCCAAGATCTAGATCCAAAGGGTTCCCCTCACCTAGAGGAGAGATGGATTGGTGGGGATTGTAGATCTAGATCTCCTCTCTTAGATCCCTCAAGAATGAGCAAGAATCATGGGGGGAATCAAGAGAGAGGGCAAGTTCTTCAAAGGCAACAATGGAGGAGAGAGTGGAAGAACTTATCCAGCCCAAGGTGGAAGAAGGGCTATTTATAGCCCAAGATAAAATATAACCGTTGGGGAAAAGTTGGGCTGAGTCAGCAGTCGAGGAGGCCGGTCAACCGGGCCTAGGGCCGGGCCGTCCGGTGCAGGACCCGTTCAGACCGGGCCACAGACCGGACCAGCCGGTCCAAACCGGACCAGGCGCTGGGTCGTGACCGGGGCGGGTCTTTGTCGCGCGAGAACCTGCGCCGGGGAGGCCGGTCCACCGCCGGTCGAGCCGGACGAGGGCCGGACCCGGCCGGTCCAAGCCGGGCCTGTGACCGGGCATGTGAACGGGCCATGACTGGGACACTTCTGTGTCTTACAGTACATGGCCCGGTTTGCACCAGTCCACGGGCCGGTTTGAACCGGGCCGGCCGGTGGGACGGCCGATCACGCCGGGTGAGAAACCGGGCGAGCAGGTAAAACATGTTATACAAAAAACTGTGATAACTGTTGTGTCCGGACCCCGATTGACATGAAACCAATTTTGTTGGAAAGATAACGACGAATAGAACCCCAATATGGAGACTCCTCACAGGATATTTTTAGATGTTTTTAGAGAGGGAGTCTCCCACCGTCAAGAAACGGTGAAGACGTCCAAACTCGAAAACGCAATAGAAGATGCATGCGGATTCCGTTTTCGATGAACTTGGGCTTGTTGTATAGCTAGCAACAAGGTCAAGAACCTCTCACAGAGAAACACTAAGAAGCAATAGGGATATGCAAAGTATGCAAAGGATTGAGCTCCCTAAGATGATGCGATCAAGTTACCCAACCGAAAGCCCCTCTTGATAGTGCGGCTATCTATCCTATAATCCGGTCTCCCAACAACCACCTTGAGACCGGTAAAAGGAAAACCTAGCAAGGCCATACCTTTGCCTTGCGCATCCCGTTTGATCTTGATGATAACTCTTCAAGCTCCACTCAAGCCGGAATGCCACACTTGATCATCGTTACTTCGTGAAGACTCACAAATGCTCCCCATACACTATGATGGGAAAGCTCCATTGATGTACATCTTCACAAGTCCATTATCATCAAATGGACGGCAAGCTTCAAGCATATGATCCTCTCTAGATGCTCAATCTTGAACTTGTCCAACTCAACCTTGATGACGATCACCACTTGCTGTCATCCTCTCATGGGCAATATGAGATCTCACTTTTGATGCATGCCCATGCATGCCCATGGAAAGATACCATGTGACTTCACGTGGCACATTCTTCATGCTTCATGTGTTGAACAAACTTGAATCTTTTCTTCACTCTTTGTATTGGTCAACCTTGTATCTTCTCATGCTCTATCATACTATCTTGATAGATGATCTTGATGCCAATACACAAGATGTATCTTTATCTTCATGGCATCCATACTTGAATTCAACACATGGAATACAAGTAGTACCTATGGAATATTCCTTCATATAAACTCAATGAAAACATTAGTCCATAGAGATTGTCATTAATTACCAAAACCACACATAGGGGCAATATACCCTTACAGCGTCAAGTTTCACGAAATTTTTTATTTTTGTGGCCTATGTAACAAAAGAGAAAACTTATCCTGTGAAAAGCATTGTTTTCAGCACTGAATTTTGTCTTTTTTACACACGTCACATGATAAGTTCATTTTTTATGAAACGACTTTGTCAGCGCGTAGCATGTGAAGATATACGTGCGAAATTTTCGTTTCAATTTTTTGAAATTTAAAATATGTGTAAGATGAATTTTAAAATATAGGGAGCATATGCTCCCATGTTCCGAAACACCACTCCCATTAAGGATCCCCTAGATAACATAGATGTTATATTTGCCAAGGCACAAGAGGAAGCCCGCAAGGATATTGAGAGAGCATTTGGTGCTTTGTAAGCAAGGTTTGCTATCGTTTGAGGTCCTGTTCGGTTTTGGGACAAAAAAACTCTTGTGAACATCATGACGTGTTGTGTCATTTTTCTCAACATGACCATAGAGGATGAGAGAGAGTTAAGATTTCCTTGTTTCTATGACAACGTTGGCACCCGAGTGCAATGATGCGTGTAGTTGACACGTCCGTTGGGAACCCCAAGAGGAAGGTGTGATGCGCACAGCGGCAGGTTTCCCTCAGTAAGAAACCAAGGTTTAATCGAACCAGTAGGAGTCAAGAAGCACGTTGAAGGTTGATGGCGGCGGGATGTAGTGCGGCGCAACACCAGAGATTCCGGCGCCAACGTGGAACCTGCACAACACAACCAAAGTACTTTGCCCCAACGAAATAGTGAGGTTGTCAATCTCACCGGCTTGCTGTAACAAAGGATTAACCGTATTGTGTGGAAGATGATTGTTTGCGGAGAAAACGAGTAAAACAAGTATTGCAGCAGATTTGTATTTCGGTATTAAAAGAATGGACCGGGGTCCACAGTTCACTAGAGGTGTCTCTCCCATAAGATAAAAGCATGTTGGGTGAACAAATTACAGTCGGGCAATTGACAAATAGAGAGGGCATAACAATGCACATACATGACATGATAAGTATAGTGAGATTTAATTGGGCATTACGACAAAGTACATAGACCGCCATCCAAGCGCATCTATGCCTAAAAAGTCCACCTTCGAGGTTATCATCCGAACCCCCTCCGGTATTAAGTTGCAAAGCAACGAGACAATTGCATTAAGTATGGTGCGTAATGTAATCAACAACTACATCCTCGGACATAGCGCCAATGTTTTATCCCTAGTGGCAACGAGCACAACACAACCTTAGAACTTTCTCGTCATCGTCCCGAGTGTCAATGCGAGGCATGAACCCACTATCGAGCATAAGTACTCCCTCTTGGAGTTAAAAGTAAAAACTTGGCCAGAGCCTCTACTAGAAACGGAGAGCATGCAAGATCATAAACAACACATGTGTAATAACTTGATAATTAACATGACATGGTATTCTCTATCCATCGGATCCCGACAAACACAACATATAGAATTACCGATAGATGATCTTGATCATGTTAGGCAGCTCACAAGATCCAACAATGAAGCACAATGAGGAGAAGACAACCATCTAGCTACTGCTATGGACCCATAGTCAAGGGGTGAACTACTCACTCATCACTCCGGAGGCGACCATGGCGGTGTAGAGTCCTCCGGGAGATGAATCCCCTCTCCGGCAGGGTGCCGGAGGAGATCTACAGAATCCCCCGACATGGGATCGGCGGCGGCGGCGTCTCGATGGGTTTTCCGTATCGTGGTTTTTCGCATCGGGGGTTTCGCGACGGAGGCTTTAAGTAGGCGGAAGGGCGAGTCGGGGGCCGGACGAGGGGGCCACACCATAGGGCGGCGCGGGCCCCCCGGGCCGCGCGGCCTCGTGGTTTGGCCACCTCGTGGCCCCACTTCGTGTGTTCTTCGGTCTTCCGGAAGCTCCGGTGGAAAAATAGGCCCCTGGGTCTTCGTTTCGTCCAATTCCGAGAATATTTCGTTACTAGGATTTCTGAAACCAAAAACAGCGAGAAAACGAGGAGCGGCACTTCGGCATCTTGTTGATAGGTTAGTTCCGGAAAATGCACGAATATGACATAAAGTGTGCATAAAACATGTAGGTATCATCAATAATGTGGCATAGAACATAAGAAATTATCGATACGTCGGAGACGTATCAAGCATCCCCAAGCTTAGTTACTGCTCGTCCGAGCGGGTAAAACGATAACAAAGATAATTTCTGAAGTGATATGCCATCATAACCTTGATCATACTATTTGTAAACATATGTAGTGGATGCAGCGATCAAAACAATGGTAATGGCATGAGTAAACAAGTGAATCATAAAGCAAAGACTTTTCATGAATAGTACTTCAAGACAAGTATTAATAAGTCTTGCATAAGAGTTAACTCATAAAGCAATAAATCAAAGTAAAGGTTTTGAAGCAACACAAAGGAAGATTAAGTTTCAGCGGTTGCTTTCAACTTGTAACATGTATATCTCATGGATAATTGTCAACATAGAGTAATATGACAAGTACAATATGCAAGTATGTAGGAATCAATGCACAGTTCACACAAGTGTTTGCTTTTTGAGGTGGAGAGAAATAGGTGAACTGACTCAACATAAAAGTAAAGAGAATGGTCCTTCAAAGAGGAAAGCATCGATTGCTATATTTGTGCTAGAGCTTTTATTTTGAAAACATGAAACAATTTTGTCAACGGTAGTAATAAAGCATATGAGTTATGTACATTATATCTTACAAGTTGCAAGTCTCATGCATAGTATACTAATAGTGCCCGCACCTTGTCCTAATTAGCTTGGACTACCGGATCTTTGCAATGCACATGTTTTGACCAAGTGTCACAATGGGGTACCTCCATGCCGCCTGTACAAAGGTCTAAGGAGAAAGCTCGCATTTTGGATTTCTCGCTTTTGATTATTCTCAACTTAGACATCCATACCGGGACAACATGGACAACGAGATAATGGACTCCTCTTTAATGCATAAGCATGTGGCAACAATTATTATTCTCATACGAGATTGAGGATATGTGTCCAAACTGAAACTTCCACCATGAATCATGGCTTTAGTTAGCGGCCCAAAGTTCTTCTCTAACAATATGCATGCTCCAACCATGAAGGTGGTAGATCTCTCTGTTATCACCAGATTTTGGCTAAATCAGGAGGTGGGCCGCGATCAAGATGGGCTTGGAAGATTACACATGGAAGATCTATGAAGCGGCCTTGCATGGAGGAGTTGGGCTTGTTTGCCCGTGTATCTTTAATTCTAGTAGATTGTATCTAGATTGAAAGTTAGAGTTTGTCTCGTACACGGTGGGTTTGTACCCACGTTAGAAAGTCCGCCGGACTATAAATATGTACCTAGGGTTTATGGAATAAACAACAACCAACGTTCAACCACAAACAAATCTCGGCGCATCGCCAACTCCTTCGTCTCGAGGGTTTCTACCGGTAAGCGTCATGCTGCCTAGATCGCATCTTGCGATCTAGGCAGCACAAGCCTGCCTACGTTGTTCATGCGTTGCTCGTACTCGAAGCCTTTTTGATGGCGAGCAACGTAGTTATCTTAGACATGTTAGGGTTAGCATTGTTCTTCATATTACATGCTTTCGTAGTGCAACCCTTGCATGTCTAGCCGCCCTTACGCCTATTTTAGGTGTAGGGGCGGCACCCGCTTGATCATAGTTTAGTAGATCTGATCCGTTATGATTGCTCCTTGTTCTACAAGGATTAGTTTAATATCTGCAATAGTTAGGCCTTACAAGGGGTCGGAGGATCCAGCGGCGTGTAGGGTGGCGTTTGCTAGTCCTAGAACGGATGTTCCGGGGATCAACCTCGTGTTGGTTTTTAGGCCCTGTCTAGGATCGGCTTACGGTCACCGTGCGCGAGCGCGAGGCCCAATCCTGAGTAGGATGATCCGATTATGCGGTGAAAACCCCAGATCGTCGTAGATCTAATCAGCTTTACCTTGATCAAGCGGGACCACCATATATTCGGACACCCCGTCCGAATCATGGGTGGATCGGCTCTTTGAGCCGATTCACGGGATAACCTCGAGAGCCGATCGAGGCTCGTATTTAACGTTTACATGTGTGCCCTGCAGGAAACTAAGCGAGGCATCATCCACACCTTCCCGACCAGGTATAGGTCGGTGGCACGCCCCTGTGATAAACATCGGTGCGTGCGACCAGGAGGCTTTGCGGGCCGTCGCTCTGAGGGACTGGGGCCAGCCGCAGCCCTAGTTGTTCCCGGCTCTACGGTGTTGCCCGTCTGTGCCCGCCAGTGGGTTTCTGACGTCAACACATTCTGGCACGCCCGGTGGGACAGCCGACGACGACCTTCGACATCGACAATATCACCATCTACATCCAAGAATGGCGGAAAGCACTCCGGTCAAGTACGAGGACCTGCCTGATGACCTCAAGAAGAAGCATGACGAAATCAAGGCGGTCCTCGAGGCCGAACTCATCGGCTCCTTCCACCGAACCCGCTCCCATGGCGTCAGGTGGAAGGGTTTCACACCTGAAGGCGCACTCGATGGAGTGGACCTGTCCGCCCCGTCAGAAGAACGCACCAGGTCACTGAAGTACGAGGATCTGCCCGAGGAGCTAAAAAGGAAACACAACGAGATCAAGGCAAACCTCAAAGCCGAACTCATCGGCTCCTCTGAGAAGGCCCGGCCGCACGATACCAAGCTCGCTAGAGACTCAAGTCCGTCGCCTGGCGTCAACATGGTGGATCTCAGCCACTCCATAGGCCAGCCGAAGTCCTCCTTTGGTGTCAACATGGCAGGGCTTGCAAGCCACCATGGCAAAGACGAAGCAGAAAGCAGCCACTCCCGTGGCAACGATGAAGAGGAGGCCGATCCACGCGACCGGCCCCAAGATGATGACAGGCGGTACCTGACAGGGGAGGGAATAAGACGCGTGCGGTATCGGCGTCCACTCTCCGAGCACCTCCTCCACAAATATGAGCAGCAGCACGACCGACGTCGGCACTACGACGTAGATGATGAAAGGAATTGTCGGTCCGATGCGAGAGGTCGAGAGGTACCGTCGACACGATAGAAGCGACGACGGGTACAATCGTCGCGCTCGAAGGAAGGTCAAGGGGGCAGGATAACATGGATAGGCACCGGGACTGTCCGTTCTTCAAACATTGCTTGGGACTCAGGAATGAGCCGATTACCAACAATCGAGAACTGCCCAGAATGCAAACAAAGGAAGAAGGATGCCGCTAACGCGTCCGTGTTCAAGCGTCTAGGGCCTCTCCCGCCTCGGAACGAGCACGCTGAGCCCGCTCGGGTGGAAGATCTCGAGGAACCAGAGGACGATGAAGAAGATAAATATCATCGGCCCAGGTGGTGCCCTGATGGGCTCAGCCGTTCCCAAAAGCGAAGGGTTCAGCGTCTGCGTGGGTTGGAAGAAGCTGAAAGATTGTACCTGCACACGCTAAGGAAGGCACGGCCTGATCTGGCCGCCGAATTCGGCGAACCCCGGACGAAGAAGGTCGGCCACAAAGAAAAGAGTGGCGCCCCAAGCAGAGGAAAGCCGATGATGATACATCGGCCGGCACAAACATGGTCTTCATTCTTCCATCGGAGTTTAGCGCTCCAAGATTATATGAAGCACCCGTGGCGCAACTAGATCGCGGCCCACGGCCGGTCATCTTTGAGAAGCCAAAGGAAAGGAGTTACAGGCATCTGAAGGCCCTGTACGTGCGAGGTTACATCAATGGGCAGCCTGTCAACAAGATGTTGGTCGACACCGGAGCGGCAGTCAACATTATGCCATACTCCATGCTACGTCGGTTGGGACGCTCCAGCTCGGATCTGATCAAGACCAACGTAACATTGAGCGATTTCAACGGCCAAGCATCTGACGCGCAAGGTGTTCTGAATGTGGATCTGACCGTAGGAAGAAAAACTGTCCCTACGACGTTCTTTGTCGTCGATAGCAAGAGTACCTACGCGGTCCTACTAGGGAGGGATTGGATCCACGCCAACTGTTGCATTCCGTCCACGATGCACCAATGCCTGATACAGTGGGATGGAGATGAAGTAGAAGTCGTCCGTGCAGATGATTCAGTCGAGGTTTCAATGGCCGGCATGGACATTTGGGAGACGTCAGGCCAAGAGCCGCTCTCAGGTATCAATTTGGACGACTGTGAGCGCATCGACGTGACAAAGAACGGGGTTAGGCTGGTTTTATCCACCGGCCTGACCGTGTAACAAAAGCAAATGTCGATGGATAAACGTGGCGAGACCGACCCTTGTGATCGGCCCCAAAAGATTTGTGAAGGGACATCACAAAAACCTTCACCAAGAAAGCAATGGGAGGCCGATTCTAGCGATCGGCCAAAATTATCCTCAACATCCGATCCGCTCGGGTTCAACACATGATCCAACAGAGCCGATACCATCAATTCTCTTGACAGAATCGGCTCGGGGGGCACATAGAAGGATAAAACACGAGGAAAAGCAGTCTCATCCTTTGATGATGGATATTGGAGTATGGGGGCCGATATACAAATCGGCCGAAAAAAATTCAAGAATTTTCAAGCATAGCCGATGTGCAGACATCGACTTAAGAATCAATGGAGCCGATGTGCAGACATCGACTTAAGAATCAATGGAGCAGGGGGTGGATCTTCCCTTCAAGGACCCCTAGTTCCCATTCGCAAGTCTCCAAGATCGGCGGCGTTAGCAGCGAGGAACGTGACATCTTCTAAGACCCTGACTAAACGTACAAGTCAGGGTAGGGGTGAGCCTGACGAAGGGAGCATATCTCTTCCAAGACCAGGAGAACCGCCGATGACGAAGCCATCGGCTGCCACGTTTTGACTCAGTAACTGTCACTTCCAGGAGATGTTGCGCCCAGACCAGGAGAGCCTGACCTAGGATTGATACTGCGTTGCGAGTTGGAAACCGAGGATGATCGACGTGATCAGCTCACTGCTATTTTCGCCCGACTGAGGCTCGGGGGCAGCTCACCTTGAAGGTTCTCTGCTCCGGGGAGCCGATTTCGTTGGAATCGGCTAAACTCGCACCACAACTTACCCGAAGAATGGTGCTAATGTTGCAAAATTATCATAGCCTGCTCGGATCGGCCGTATAGACTCTCGACGGAAGAAAGGTGATCGGCCGGTGGCCCCTGCAGGATAGCTCTCTTGGACGAGGTTGAGCCCGCCCCGAAATATCAATGATCCGGGGACCGATTTGTTGGAATCGGTAGATGCGGCGCCTCGGTTGGAAGCCGGTGATGGTCCATTCTTTATCCTCGCCTTGGCCGAGGCTCGGGGGCAGCTCGCCCTCGAGGTTTAACCAATTTTGCCGAAATCGGCTCACTCTTCGTGATGACTCGTTCGAAAGACAGTGATTATTGCAGAAGGAAGCTGCCGGAGCTGAGCGAGCCGAATTCGGAGAGGATAGTGCGGCAGAAGAATGTCTGAAATTTAAAGTTAATAAGGAGACCGGACATTATTTCAGGAGTTTTGCCGCTAAGTTTAACATGCCATCTTGAGAGATCTGCATTTAAATTAATAAGGTCTGGGTGGATCTATCTCGAAATCTATCGTGAGAGACCGATGCGATGCCATCGGCTTGTTGGGCATTGACCAGATTGGCAATCGGCAGAATCAGAACGAAGGACAATCGGCTAAATTATCATAAAGGGAATCGGCAAAATCGAGTTGGGGAATTTCTTCATTAATAAGCCAGATTTCTTACATAGAAGAGCTGATTGCTCTCAAAAGGAAATACTAGGGGGATACATTGCCCCGACTGCTACTGCTGGCCCTATGCTAAGATCCTATCTAGGGGCTGCTGCTGCCCTCGTCGTCGTCGTCACCGTCATCGCCGCTGCCGGCGCTACTCCCTACCGGCTCGTCATCGCTGCTCCAGCGGCCGCCGACAGGGCCCTCGTTGTCTTCATCCTCTTCGTCAGCGTCGTCGTCGCTATCGACGTCGCTGAGGTTCCCGGGCCAGAGGTGGCGGCGTTTGGCCGGCGGCTCATCGGAGGAGCTGTCTTCGTCCTCCTCCTCCTCTTCCTCCTCCTTCACCTCCTCGGAGGTGGTGAAGTCTCGCCCGAGAGAAGCGATCGTCATCGCTCTCCTCCTCCGGTTCCCCGTCAGCAAGGAAGCGGAGGTCGCTCTCCCCGTCGGTCAGGGATTTGTCATCCTCGGACTTGACGGAGGAGTCGTGGTCCTCTTTGTCCCACTTCGTTGGGGCGAGGATGTCGTACGCCGCTTGCGTACCCCACGAGGGCGTCGACTCTCGGATGGGAGAGGACACGTGGGAAAGATCTGATGAAGAAGAAGAGGAAGAGGAAGAAGACATGGTTGCAGGGGAGGGTTTTTGGAGTGCTAATGCGGAAGGGGTGAAGGGGAGAACCGTTCGATGCGGTTAAATAAAAGGAGATGGGGGTTTTAATTTTCGAGCAGTTCTCGAGGACATGGTGCCAAAACTGTCAAATCGTGCAAAGAAGTTGGGAAGGCAAGTCGTCATGATGAAGCATGCTGCGACAGTTCTGCTCTGCCATGACACGACCCCTCGGAAAATAGAGTGGTTTTGAAATTATCATTACCAAAACCAGGGGGGATTGTGTTATCACCAGATTTTGGCTAAATCAGGAGGTGGGCCGCGATCAAGATGGGCTTGGAAGATTACACATGGAAGATCTATGAAGCGGCCTTGCATGGAGGAGTTGGGCTTGTTTGCCCGTGTATCTTTAATTATAGTGGATTGTATCTAGATTGAAAGTTAGAGTTTGTCTCGTACACGGTGGGTTTGTACCCACGTTAGAAAGTCCGCCGGACTATAAATATGTACCTAGGGTTTATGGAATAAACAACAACCAACGTTCAACCACAAACAAATCTCGGCGCATCGCCAACTCCTTCGTCTCGAGGGTTTCTACCGGTAAGCGTCATGCTGCCTAGATCGCATCTTGCGATCTAGGCAGCACAAGCCTCGCCTACGTTGTTCATGCGTTGCTCGTATTGAAGCCTTTTTGATGGCGAGCAACGTAGTTATCTTAGACATGTTAGGGTTAGCATTGTTCTTCATATTACATGCTTTCGTAGTGCAACCCTTGCATGTCTAGCCGCCCTTACGCCTATTTTAGGTGTAGGGGCGGCACCCCGCTTGATCATAGTTTAGTAGATCTGATCCGTTATGATTGCTCCTTGTTCTACAAGGATTAGTTTAATATCTGCAATAGTTAGGCCTTACAAGGGGTCGGAGGATCCAGCGGCGTGTAGGGTGGCGTTTGCTAGTCCTAGAACGGATGTTCCGGGGATCAACCTCGTGTTGGTTTTTAGGCCCTGTCTAGGATCGGCTTACGGTCACCGTGCGCGAGCGCGAGGCCCAATCCCGAGTAGGATGATCCGATTATGCGGTGAAAACCCCGCATCGTCGTAGATCTAATCAGCTTTACCTTGATCAAGCGGGACCACCATATATTCGGACACCCCGTCCGAATCATGGGTGGATCGGCTCTTTGAGCCGATTCACAGGATAACCTCGAGAGCCGATCGAGGCTCGTATTTAACGTTTACATGTGTGCCCTGCAGGAAACTAAGCGAGGCATCATCCACACCTTCCTGACCAGGTATAGGTCAGGTGGCACGCCCTTGTGATAAACATCGGTGCGTGCGACCAGGAGGCTTTGCGGGCCGTCGCTCAAAGGGACTGGGGCCAGCCGCAGCCCTAGTTGTTCCCGGCTCTACGGTGTTGTCTGCCTGCCCGCCGGTGGGTTTCGACGTCAACGTATTGACAACCTCACTGTTAAGTTGGGGCAAAGTATTTTGATTGTGTTGTGTGTTCCATGTATCTTTAATTATAGTAGATTGTATCTAGATTAAAAGTTAGAGTTTATCTCGTGCACGGTTTAGTGCACGCCCACATTAGAAAGTCCGATGGACTATAAATATGTACCTACGGTTTATGGAATAAACAACAACCAACGTTCAACCACAAACAAATCTCGGCGCATCGCCAACTCCTTCGTCTCGAGGGTTTCTACCGGTAAGCGTCATGCTGCCTAGATCGCATCTTGCGATCTAGGCAGCACAAGCCTCGCCTACGTTGTTCATGCGTTGCTCGTATCGAAGCCTTTTTGATGGCGAGCAACGTAGTTATCTTAGACATGTTAGGGTTAGCATTGTTCTTCATGTTACATGCTTTCGTAGTGCAACCCTTGCATGTCTAGCCGCCCTTACCCCTATCTTAGGTGTAGGGGCGGCACCCCGCTTGATCATAGTTTAGTAGATCTGATCCGTTACGATTGCTCCTTGTTCTACAAGGATTAGTTTAATATCTGCAATAGTTAGGCCTTCCGAAGGGGGGGAGGATCCAGCGGCACGTAGGGTGTCGTTCGTTGGCCCTAAGCAGGATGTTCCGAGGATCAACCTCGTGTTGGTTTTTAGGCCTTGTTTAGGATCGGCTTACGATCACCGTGCGTGGCCGCGAGGCCCAACTCCGGAGTAGGACGATCCGATTATGCGCCGAAAACCCCACATCGTCGTAGATCTCATTAGCTTTACCTTGATCAAGCAGGACCACCATATATTCGGACACCTCGTCCGAATCATGGGTGGATCGGCTCTTTGAGCCGATTCACAGGATAACCCGAGAGCCGATCGAGGCTCGTATTTAACGTTTACGTGTGTGCCCCTGCAAGAAACTAAGCGAGGCATCATCCACACCTTCCCGACCAGGTATAGGTCAGGTGGCACGCCCCTTGTGATAAACATCGGTGCGTGCGACCAGGAGGCTTTGCGGGCTGTCGCTCAGAGGGACTAGGGCCAGCCGCAGCCCTAGTTGTTCCCGGCTCTACGGTGTTGCCCGTCTCTACCCGCCAGTGGGTTTCTGACGTCAACAATAAGGTGGGCTGTTCTAGTCCTAGTAAGTGAGTGAGAAGAGAGAGAGCCCTCGCGCACTCCTCCTCCTCCGCCGCCCGCCTCGCCTCGCCACGCCTCGCCTCGCCTCGTCACGACGCGCCGCGGGTTGCGGGAATCTCGCCGAGCCGAGCTTATCTTTTTGCTGTTTGGGAAATTAATTGTGTAATCAATCTCGAGTCATTAACGGACGCGTTACTCAGCCGTTTTGCCTTCCGGTTTTCTGGATCGTGGCTGTGCCGACTCGGACGTGGGCTGCGTCCCACGACCTTCCCGAACCGCACTATATAAGCGCGGACGTCAACCCTAGTCTGTACGAGACGTATGCGACTACCCGTTTCCAGTTCATTGCGCCGCCGCCTTCGTCTTCCTCATCCCGTCCGTCGGCGTGCACCGACCGCCGGACAAGAGGGCCTCCGGAACCCCTGCCTCTCGTGAACCCGTACGGGTGAGGGGCAATCAGGTTTTGGGGAGCGCTCGGGCGCGACTACCGGCATCACGACGTCGTCATCGGACGACGAGTTCCTCCACACCGACAACTTCTTCCCGGACCTCAGCAACTTCTTCGACAACCTCAACATGGGCGACAACGACGCCGTCTGCGAAGTATGTGATCTTGTCGTTTCTCTTTCGGCTTCGTTAGAGTTCCTTCTTCTAGTTTCTGTGGTAGATGCGATCGATTTATCTTGTTTAGATGTGATCTCGTTCATCTATCTTACTAGTCTACATGATTAGTTTATTTGTTATTTTCATAGTCATGATTTATCAATTACTTGTACGGATTATTTCATATGAATATTTGCTTATATATTCAACAATCCAAAAACCTGATTCTAGGCAAATCAATTCAACCAGCGTTGCTGCCGCTACTCGACCTCCCTCTTTGATGGTATGCATTACAAGAGGTGGCGCACAAAGGCAGTCCTATGGTTTACAAACCTAGGCTGTTTTAGCGCCACGGATGCTAGACTCCGAGGGGCCTCTTTCTCGCGAGGAGCAGGAAAGTTTGAGAAGGTCGACGCCATGTTTAAGGCGGCCTTATTCAGCATTCTTGGGGACAACATTGTTGACCCGTACATGGCTTTCGACCATGGTAAAGATGCGTGGGATGCGCTCGAGGCCAAATTTGGGGTCTCGGATGCCGGCACCGAATTGTATGTCATGGAGCAATACTATGACTACAGGATGACTGATGAGCGCTCCGTGGTTGAGCAGGCTCATGAGATTCAGTCCCTTGCCAAAGAACTCGAGTAGTTTAAGTGTACCTTACCGGACAAATTTGTGTCCGGCGGCATTATTTCCAAGCTTCCTCCCTCGTGGAGGAACTTTGCTACTTCTCTGAAACATAAGAGACAAGAGTTTTCCGTTTCGGATCTCATTGGCTCGCTTCATGTGGAAGAGAAGGCGAGAGCAAAGGACACACGCGCTCGTAGTTTTCGGGGAGGTTCTAGTGCCAATGTGGTACGGAAGAAGAACTTCCAATCTCACAAGTCTAAGAATAAGAACAATGGAAAAGGCAAGTTTGACGTGAAGAACAAAGCCTCCAACTCAACCAACTTCAAAAGGAAGACTCCTTATAAGAAGAAAGGGAACCGCCATGTTTGTGGCGCTCTTGGACATTGGGCTCTCGATTGCCCGAACGCCATGATCGGCGTGAGAACAGTGACAAGTCTGCAAATGTCGTTATTGGTGTTGATACCGAGATGAAGGACGTTGGGTACGTGTACTTCTCCTACTGTCCTTTCGGTATGTAATTCTCCTCGATTGGTGGATAGACACCGGAGCCAATACACATGTATGTTCTGATGTCTCTATGTTTTCTTCTTATCAGGTCGGAAGGACTTGCTCCGTGCTGATGGGAAACGGCTCACGTGCTTCTGTTCGTGGTGTTGGTACGGTGGATCTGAAGTTTACTTCAGGAAATACCATCCACTGAAGAATGTGCAGCACGTTCCATCAATTAATAAGAAATCTCGTTAGCGGATCGCTTTTATGTCGAGATGGTTTTAAGTTGGTTTTTGAGTCCAATAAAGTTGTAATTTCCAAGTGTGGACAATTTGTTGGAAAGGGTTATGTGTGCGGAGGCTTGTTCCGCTTATCTCTGTCGTGACTTATGTACTCAAATTATTAATCATGTTTGCAATGATAGTGAGTCCGATATTTGGCATTCACGACTTTGTCATATTAATTTTGGGTGCATGACGCGGCTAGCGAATATGAATATAATTCCGAAGTTTGCTATTGTCAAGAAACCAAGTGCCAAGTATGTGTGCAAGCTAAGCAACCACGTAAGTCTCACAAGACTGCGGGAGGCAAGAGACTTGGCACCATTGGAGCTTATACATTCAGATCTTTGTGAAATGAATGGTGAATTGACAAAAGGAGGAAAAAGATACTTCATGACTTTAATTGATGACTCTACTCGATATTGTTATGTGACCTCCTGAAATCTAAAGATGAAGCTCTAAATTACTTCAAAATCTTTAAAGCTGAAGCAGAAAACCAACTTGATCGAAAGATCAAGCGGCTAAGGTCCGATCGTGGTGGAGAGTATTTTTCCAACGAGTTTGATTCTTTTGTGCGGAACATGGTATTATCCATGAGAGGACGCCTCCCTACTCACCTCGACCAAATGGGGTGGCCGAAAGAAAGAACCGTACTCTAACCGATTTGGTTAACGCCATGTTAGATACATCGGGTCTATCCAAGGCATGGTGGGGGGAGGCGATATTAGATCGCATGTCATGTCCTAAACCGTGTCCCCACAAAGAACAAAACCATTACCCCGTTTGAGGAATGGGAAAGGAAAAGGTTGAAACTCTCTTACCTACGAACTTGGGGCTGTATGGCGAAAGTAAATGTGCCAATACCCAAGAAGCGCAAGCTTGGACCAAAAACCGTGGATTGTGTTCTTCTGGGGATATGCATTTCATAGCATTGGCTACAGATTTTTGATAGTAAAATCTGAGGTATCCGACATGCATGTTGGTACAATTATGGAGTCGAATGATGCGACTTTCTTTGAGGACATCTTTCCTATGAAAGAAACGTCTAGCTCATCAATTCGTGAGATGTCCGAGTTCATCTACTCAGGAATTATTTCCCGAACCTACCATGGCTATAGAACACTTTGATAATCCCGTGGAGGATGACAATGAAGCTCCTAGAAGGAGCAAGAGACAGAGGACCTGCAAAGTCTTTTGGACATGATTTCATTGTGTACCTCGTGGATGATACTCCCACTTCTATTTCGAAGCCTATGTGTCTCGGGATGCCGACCTATCGGAAGGAAGCGTCCGTAGCGAGATGGATTCCATCTTAGCTAATGGAACTTGGGAGGTTACTGATCGTCCTTATGGGTGCAAACCTGTAGGATGCAAGTGGGTGTTCAAGAAAAAGCTTAGGCCCGATGGTACTATTGAAAAGTACAAGGCACGACTTGTGGCCAAGGGTTATACTCAGAAAGAAGGCGAAGACTTCTTTGATACATACTCACTTGTAGCTCGACCGACCACTATTCGAGTACTACTTTCATTGGCTGCCTCACATGGTCTTCTCGTTCATCAAATGGATGTTAAGATCGCTTTCCTAAATGGAGAGCTTGAAGAGGAAATTTATATGGAGTAGCACCGATGGATTTGTAGTAGATGGTCAAGAAGGAAAGGTGTGTAAGTAGTTGAAGTCTTTGTATGGGCTTAAGCAAGCGCCTAAGCAGTGGCATGAGAAGTTTGAACGAACTTTAACCGCCGAAGGCTTTGTTGTAAACGAAGCTGACAAGTGTGCATACTATCGCCATGGTGGGGGCGAGGGAGTTATTCTTTGTCTCTATGTCGATGACATATTGATATTCGGGACCAGCCTTACTCGTGATTAAGGAGGTCAAGGAGTTCCTATCTCGTTGTTTTGAGATGAAGGACTTGGGAGTAGCCGATGTGATCTTAAACATCAAGCTCGCTCGAAGGATGACGATGGTGGGATTACATTGCTTCGCTCCCACTATGTGGAAAAGATCCCGAGTCGCTTCGGGTATAGCGACCGCAAATCTTCTCCAACACCTTATGATCCTAGTGTGATAATTCGAAAGAATAAAAGAATTGCTAGAGATCAATTGCGATATTCGCAGATCATTGGCTCGCTTATGTATTTAGCTGCGCGCCACTAGGCCCGACATCTCCTTTGCTGTAAGTAAACTCAGCCGTTTTGTGT
>NC_061514.1:175699862-175830359 GCF_022539505.1 Lolium rigidum | reverse complement strand
GTCACCGCAACCCTAGAGCAGGGTAACAGTCTGTATGGTCACATTTGTAGGTTTAAAACCTTGTCCTCTAATAGTAGTGAGCTCATTAGTTAGTGGGCTGACTAGAATGGGTTTCTTGTGTGTATTGGTTCTTGTCAAAAGAGAGACCCAAACTTGGAGTTGACTTACAAATGCGGAAGTTCAATTCGGCTCCCGGGTGCGTATGCTCCCTCTACCAACAAAACATATTTCGAAGTGTGGAAAAATTTTGACAAAAAATTCTATATGTACATCTCCATAATATATGTGTGTACGTCAAGTTTCACGAAAAAATAATATTTTTTATGGCCTTTGTAAAAAAGAGAAAACTTATCCAGTGAAAAGCAATGTTTTCAGCGCTGAATTTTTCTTTTTTACACACGTCACATGGTAAGTTCATTTTTTATGAAACAACTTCGTGAGCGTGTAGCATGTGAAGATGTACGTCTGAATTTTCTGTTTCATTTTTTTTAAAGTTTAAAATATGTGTAAGATGAATTTCAAAATATAGGGAGCATATGCTCCCATGTTCCAAAACACCACTCCCCTACTAAGTCTGTCCGCTCGTACATTCAAGTTAAATGAATGATCATATCCTTCCTTGTCTCGCCTACAACTAGTACAACATCCCCACCTCTGCAGCCGCCTTGATTTTTTTCCCCTTTCAACATGTCCATCGATTCTTTATTCACATCGCCTTTTTCAGTTCAGGGCCATCGGCTTGTTTATGCATTCGGCAGTACCTATACAACTTGTTAAAATCTAGTCCAGATGCATATACAAACATGTTAAATCAATTTGTTTAATGGCTGGGTAATGAACTGAGCCCTTGAGAGTTTCCTGACTACAGTGTGTGGACTGACCGGTTCATGTTCTTGGCGGCAACCTTGTCAAACTCAAAGCGGACCCGTGGGACTATGGTGAAACAATATTTTTTCAAAATTTTCTTATACTATTATAAGGACAAGCTGTGCGCTAGCAGCTGACCATATGGAAGAAATGTATATATGGCACGTGTGCAACCTAGAGTTGGTGAACAATCTACGTTTGCATATTTATGCGACTATTAATTATGAACTCATTCATTTAGAAATTAGAACTGCTCATCTCCTGTAGATAATTTTTCTTTGTCACCAACTCTGGCCGCCAGCAGCTTCTCTCCCTTTTCTTCTATCGCTGATTTTTTCACTTGGTTTTGCATATAGGAGTATTTTTCTGCGCACGCAGAGAGAGAAGCATCTGAAAGATATATATATATATATATATATACATTATTCCCCTTTGTACTTCATAATTGTATTACACATGTATGACTACGATTGTAGATAAATAGAAGATCATACGCGCGCTCTGGCAGCCAGCAACATGTCCTGATGCGGTTACTACTCCTTATACTCCATCGTTGAGCAAAGTCAGAAACCACTAGTAGTAACGTCGCTGAACCGTAGGTTTATAGATTTATATGGCTTTTCTATACAGTTTCTTAACTTTTAGTCACATGAGAAAATTGCCAAGTGCAGTTCAACTGAACCTTTTCACTTTTCTGCTAGAAACCAGTTGCACTTTATTTAACTGTTGTTGTAATTTTTTTGGGTGACTGAGACTTAAGAAAACAAAAATCCCAGTCGATGAGACATAGCAAATCTGAGATTTATAACTAGTCATATTCAACATAAATAGAGTTAAACTTTCGATATTATTAATTTATATATATAATAAAACAGTATTTAACTTAGTACTTAAAAATGTATGTGCCAACATGTTTTATAAATATAGTGTAATAAAAAACAGTTATAGTTAGTATACCTTGAGAAATTGAGTTTCCCAGCATACATGTAGCCAAGTGTGTGGGTCATCATGCCCTCAGGATGACAATCTCCTTGCTCATTTGATCATCAAAATCACATGCACTCCATATGCAAGCAGAGTAGGGTAACAGCAGGGGTTTATTGATGGAGCAGACAGTTACAGTATGATTGAATATTATATTGACCCATAGAATTGTTTCCCTATACATATCAAGCACAGCAACGAGTACCCATCACCAGAGTTACAGCTTACAGCTAATTTTTAACTTTAATTACTGCTAGAAAATAGCAGCATTGTATTATAGTGAATATTCTTGTTGTTTCTCTTCACATCACAGCTTGGAGTAATCTTGGTACTGCTCCATGAATGAGTCGTTGAACTTCTTGAAGCTCGACATGATGGCTGGCATGTCCTCCTCTGCTGGCAGGATGGTCGTCCGAAGATGGAACACCCTGCAGATTATCCCATTAGTGCAATGTTATTATCAGATGCATCACAAACTCTGGTCGGTTCAGGGTAGCGGTTAAAAAACGACATGGAAGGCAAAAAATCATTAGGTTCAGGCTGGGGCATAGTCTCCTTTTCGGAAAAAAAAAGTGACTGTTTCCAAATAAAATGCAGTTGGTTTTCCTGCAGTGTATTATGCTAAACGTACACAGCTCCAGTGTGACTGTTTCCATGTGTGCAAACTCTCATATGCCATTGTTTGCAACATCAAACGAATGCCACTGCTTAATTATGGGATATTAATGCACTCTTTTTTCATGCTGTAATTAGCCGAGATATCTTACAATAATAACAGTCACAAATAAAATAACCTTCCAGAAGCTTGAGATAGTGAAAAACAGAAAAGAACTTACCCTTCTTTCTGACCAAAACCTGAGCCTGGAACAGTAGATATTCCGGTGGCTTCCAGAAGCTTGAGACAGTAGAAAACATCGGGTTCTTTGCCAGCGCTTCTGGCTGTATCCATAGCTCTTTGCGGTAAGCGTATCTGGGGGAACGAGTACATAGCTCCTGCAACAACATAGCATTAGAGATAAGCTTATTTTGGTACTGTCGCTGAAAGAAGACATACCGGAAATATGTATGTTACCTTCTGTGAAATTGCAGACGACATTTCGGCAACTATTGAAACCATCGGTCATTATTTGAGCTCTCCTCCTCAAAGAATCAAGGATGGACTTGCTGCAACATCATTTGTTAGCATGTTAGTAATGAGTGTCCTGTTCAGTTTTTTCCTACGAAAAATGCAGACACAGAGTACAGATGCCAAGGTGGTATGTTTAACCTTTCAGTAGCAAACTTCGGGTATGAGATATCTCCAGGTTTAGGAGGGCTCATCATTAGCCCCATCTGTAGATGACAGATTCAAAACTAGTGTATAACTTTGCAAAACCAAAAAAGCATAACTGCAACAAATTAGCATAGAAAGAACTAACTATTTCAGGAACTCCCCTATGTGCAAATGCATCGTAGGTTACACATAAACTAGTGTATGCTCATTACCACACGAAAAGACAGACAACAAGATTTGCATTCATTAAGAATTTGAACTCTGTTTCACTTACGAATATCTGACCAGGAACATTTGGACTCAGCGCAATCGAAGCAACCTTGTAGATCTCATCGACTGTCTGTCAGATCAAATCAGAAGAGCAATTAGATTATACCTAAGATATTTAGAAACGGAAGGATGTGCTACCATCCAAACTTTAGAGTAAGATTTTGCACAATAGGGTGTACTGCCAAGCTATTTAGGTGATTGCTGCTATTTGAAGGTTTAACCTCAACTATAAAGGGCTTGCAGATTTTGGTATACATTTTTTCTACAGCTTTGAAATTGGACAAAGCTAGCAGCAGTAAATGAATGTCATGGGGGCATACATGGTAGCTCCAAAATGCATTGTTCATTTCCCTACAATTTGTGGGAGATACACAAGCAACACACTACTGAACATACTGTAAGGAATATCTTAGTGCAGCACATGTAATTACAACAACCTAGTCAGTATAGGATGGTTACTAGATTATATTGCACCCTGCAGTAATATACAGAACTGAACTGTTGACCAAAGAAAGTCAACATAGAACAGCAAGGCCAGGAAATTATGTTGCACTTTTTTTTTCCTTTTGCATTACGAATGAATAATGCAACATCTTATTTATATCTGCATTTAGAATTTATGTATAGCTGCATTCCTCTTACATAACAAGTGGCTTCTTCAAAATCAATCTTTTTGAGTATAAACCATAAATTCTAGAGTGACTTGATACCTTGGGAGGAATGTTTGTCATTTCAAAGTACCCGCCACGTTGTCCACACTCTCCCCAGTAACCTTTGGACACAGTATGGAAAGAAACCAACTGAACTTCCCTGCTTATTGGACCACCCATGTCAAACAAAACCTATAACAAGTTGAGAAGGTGCATTATTAGCACAGTTGCTATCTGAGGGAAATATCCAGATATCTTTCAGCTTAACACAATAGAGACTCTCATGTAAGAGCTTTTCAGCGTGAAGAAGCAAGTAGTTGCCACTTGCCAGTATGCGCTACTTAAGGGCAACATAGTGTGGTAACTGGATTTTTAGAATTGTCAAACAATGGTACCTTTCTTGAACTTATAAACGGACGTTCATCTTGATAAACGTTCTGCTGATAAACTTCATCTGCAAGCAGAACCAAATTTTCCTGATAGCAAAAGTTCAGAATTTCCCTTAAATTTGCTTCACTTAAGCATTGGCCAGTTGGGTTTCCTGGGTTGATTATCACCATTGCTCGAATCTAAATTGCAGGGAAAACATATGAGCTAATCAGAAAGAGTATACATGAATAAGAATTTTCTAGTAGCAGCATGACTACAACGATATAAAAAAAAAGAAAATTCAAGCAAAACGTTTTTCTGCATGTTAGGTGATCTGCAGGAAAGTGTCGTTTCCTCAAGCTATAAAAGTACTAGTTTTTCTACCCAAGAGTTAGCAGGCGAGGGTCTGATTGCAGCGAAGACAAGGTTAGCTATCTACCTGTTCCAAAAACAATATGTATCCCACTAACTGGTTACAACTAGCACCGTTAATGAGTATGGCGACTCTCTAATAAAATACTTACTAGTGCAAGAAAAATGGAACACAGTATGTGATAAACATGGTAACCACTAAATTATCAGGAGAACACTTACAGTGATTCCGTTTGACCGTGCTGCTGCCACTGATTGCCGGGTATTGACAAGATCAAGTCCCCAGTTAGCCTCTTCGTCCAAATAATATGGGACGAGAGAACCACCAAAGAGGGAAATGGCAGCAGAATAAAGCGGGTATTGTGGAACAGGGACCAAAATCTGCAATGAAAGATACATATCACATTGGGTTTACTCTTCAGCAGAAAGTAGCATATAATTTGGGGCAAAGATACGACTTTTGAAGGATAACCGTACCCCATCCCTATTGTTTCTGATAATGGCGTTGAGCATTTGCATCACACCTTTGCTGGCACCATCTGTCAGGTAAATAAGCTCTGGATCACTGCAATAAGTAGACCAATACAATAAAGCGTGAGGATAACCAGAGAAACCATGATGCACAATTGGGTCTGATAGTGTTGTTCAATCTGACCTCGGATACCCGTCACGCCTCTGGATGAACTCAGCGACTTCCTTCCTAACTCCAGGGATACCCCGGGAGTCACTGTAAGCACCTGATCAGATGAATTACAAGCTGTGTCGGTGACAAGAGTCATAAGTCTGTAAGACTACACAATTATACCACACAATCATATAGTGGATTTTTTTTTTGTTCTAAGATATTAAAATTCAATAACTTTGCATGTGTTATCCACTTGTATATGGAGCAAAATGGCTGAACTGGAACGCAATTTATTTTGTGCACGAATTAAACCTTGAAACTTAAAAGAAACAGAGATTTGGCAGGAACAGAATATGTTACCTAATCCACCGGGTGCCATGGCAAGGTAGTGCTTGGCCCGCGCGATGGCATCGGCGGGGAAGATGAGGCCGACGTTGGGATCATCGAGCAGGAATGGGGCCTGGCAGAGCGCCACAACCTGCAACAAGCACAGCACAGCACATCACGGATAAGTAGACTCACACCACCAAATTTTCTTTCTTTCTTTCAGCCCTAAAAAGAGGGGTGGAGAATACCTGGCGGGGGAAGGTGAGTGGCTTCTGGCCGAGTGCGTGCGGGTTTCCGACGTTGGTGAAGATGATCCTCTTGCCCTCCTTCTGGAGCTCGGACGCGCGGAGGTAGAGCTCCCCGCGCACGGCGTACTGCACCTTCTTGACGTTCTCGTTGAGGTCCTCGTAGTCCAGCCCCTTCCTCCCCATCCCGTCTCCCGTCACGGATCCCGCAGAGGGTAGGGCAAAGGGGATGGATGTGGGGGCAGAGCAATGGGGTGATGTGGAGAAGAAGGGAACCCAGGAACAGGGGAGCAGGTGGGAATTTGTACTGTAATGGCAGGGCGATTGATTCCCTTGTCGCGTTGCTCGGCGTGCGCAGATTAATCAACTGCGGATAATGTGGAAACGAGACGGCATCCTCTCGTTCCTCGACAATTTCTTTGGCACCGGGAAAAGAAATCTGGTGCGAATTTCGGGTGGAGATAAGAGAGGAGAGGCGGATGAATGGCCACTGCTTGGGTTATCACCTCACCTGCGGTGGAGAAGACACGGCGACACGGCGGCTCTCCTGCTTCTGCCTCTTGGCACCGGGAGGGACAATAATGCAGCAGCAAACCAACACTTTTCCTTTGTCTCCATTTATATTCTGACACATAAACTGGCTGTGCTCTCTGATCTCCACAGAATGCAAAACATTTCAGGAAAAAAAAAAACAAAATCAAAAATAAAGATTGAAACTTTCAAACACAGCTGCTGCTAGGATGTCTCTGTTTCAGACATGCAAAATGGTGATGAGGAGTGTTTCAGTTTCAGAAACACAAGAGCTGAACTACTGAGGACAGTGGTAAGATCGCCTAGTAAATTCAGGCAATATTTAGGAGTTCTGAATTTTTATAAAGAGACAGTACACAAATAGTAAAATTGTTCTTACCTCACCTTACAAAAAGTCCGCAACAGCGGCCTCGTACTAGGAAAATGTGGTGACTTTTGCATCATTTGCTTTTCGGATTATATATAGGTTTTGGGAAATTTTCCAACCAGGGTCAAACAGGTTCCTATCACCTTTGCGTTGTGTGTGTGTGTGTTCCATTATGTTGTCCCAAGCCTTACAGACCATGTGTCCTGGATACAATCCGTGCCTGCACCATTCTTATAACATCTTCTCCCTTCCTACAAAGATATTTGACTAATCTGACGATTGCAGTTGCTTACAATCCGACGTCTACAACGGGCGAATAGCGCGATCGACAAAAATGATCCATTTCACGGCGATAAACATAATGCCAGACAAGCATGCCGACGATGAGACCTCCAAAATGGATCGATCCATCGGCCGTGGATCACTTCCTGCCGGGCATACTCACCCACTGCAGCTGCAGCTGTATCTCGCCGCTCTCGACGTTCTTCAGGCGCAGGATCACGTCCTGGACGAACCTCCCGTTCTTCCAGCACACCTTGCTCTCCTCCGCGAGGCAGTTCCGGCTGCTCGGCCGGATCGAGCGCATCACGGTGCCGTTCCGCATGTCCTCGGTGGCCATGTGCAGGAACTCCACCAAGGGCTCTACCTCGATCTCCGCGTCTCCCATCGGGTCGTCTTTGCTGAAGGTGTCCTTGTCGAACACCGCCTGGATTCATAATTTTTCAAAACAACAATCTGTCAGTGACTGGTAAAAAAACAAATATTTTTGCTCAATCAGCATTCTTGTTTGCACGCAGATTAAATTAAAGCTGCTTACAAGCTTGATTGGTGCATTAGGATTTGTGATCGACAGGGATAGGTCTTCATGCCAGATAGGGTTCACGGATCTCTTCTTCACACTTGTCTTCACTTTCTGCAATACGATTTAGATCAGGAAACACTACGAGAAATCGAGAACAATGGAGATGCCATACCTGCTTGCCGAGGCGAAGGACAACATATGGATCACTGCCTCTTGCGTCGCGGTATGCGAGGTTGATCCCACGCACCACACGCACCTTCAAGATGCCTACCAACCCATCCATGATCGGACCGGCTGCTGTTTGATGATGATGATGATGCTAATGTTCCGGATGAAAGGGACGGAATGTGGGACGAAGAAGCGCCTAATCCAATCCTCGAATTAGGCGGCTTCTTGCGTCCCGTTTTTCTTGCCCGCTTTCTTCTTGTCGGCATAAATAGTCTCGGACATGACTCTAAAAAAGACACTTCAGTTTGGGAAACATGAGGTGTGAACCTCGACCGTAGGAATTGTGCTGACCATTTCTTGTGTTGCCTGCGTTGGAATTGGAACAAAACAGGTTGCTTCCATTTTTGGCCATGGGTCCTCAATTCTCAGTTACCCAAACCTAGCTTGTTTCGTCAGATTTAGGGTTCAACAAGTTGATGCCAAATTTGTTGTTCTGTTACAAAGATTGGCGTTGCTCGTGCTACCATTTGTTCATCAGTTCATTTAGCTCAAACATCTAACTGAAACAAAACAAAAAAACGAGGTTTGGGGGTACTGTACATTACACTCTACTGGGGAGTGGGGAGAACAAGTAAACATATACTCCCTCCGTCCCAAAATGATCAATTATAATGTACATCAATAGCTTTGGTAAATAACGTTTCAAGTAAAAAGTGAACACATAAATTTTTAACAATAGTGTTAGTTTTGAACAGGTTAGGAGAGCAAGTCACCATTTTTTTTCAATTGAACCTTATAATTGAAGAGTGTAGATCAAACTAAGAAAAGAACTGATATGAATAACTTATTTTACATTTGACATAACCTGTGCTATTTCGATACGAAGGTACAAAGCACTCACACATTGTGAAATGACAATTGAACCCATTGAGTCACTTAGGGCAAATTTTTCATGAAACCCCCATAAGAAGAGTGCTAATAACTAGCTCATATACCGCTTGTAAATACCTTGTATTCTTTGAAATTCTAGTTTATTATACCTTTATGAACTTGAAAGCTCTCTCGCGACATTTTTATAGCAATCTCTTTAGATATATATCTACCACGATATTTAAGAATATCAAAATAGACATATGTCATCGATGGCTGAGATCACGTCAAAGCTACATGAGTTGTGTGGGGATTCATCTGTGGTGCCTAAGCTCTTGGAGTTGGGTGGTGGTGAGGTTATGACTCCTGTCGAGGAAGTGAGGCATGTGGTTCCTATTGGTGTTGGGGTTGCCAAGTCAGACTTGCTGCCAACGGTGCCTGGAGGTGTCGTCGCTAGAGAGGTTTGCGATTTTCTCGTGATCTTGGTTGCTACCTATCCTGAATCCGCGGTTGATTGATGGGTGCCTCCAATGTTATGGCATGTATTTTTCAGCGTGGTGTTGCAGTGTCGTGCTGGAGTTTATTCGTGCCTCCATGTGGTTCTTTGTGTTGGTTAGGGTTGGTTTGTTAGGGTTGGTTGTGAGTGTGGGTGTGGTTTATGTGGGTTTGGCCCTGTTGTTATGGTTTTCGCCGATTTTCCCCTAAAAACTGGGCACTTTTTTTTTAATTAATGAATGAGGCAGCTTTTGCCTCCATTTCAAGTATAAACACACCATTTTAAAGTGTGACAAATAAATCATTGGAGGCAATGATTTTGTCATTTATTATTTTTGTTCATTTGGTTGTTTAATATATAAAAATAAAATAAAAAGGGATGGTGTCTAAAAAAGGAAATACTAACATAAATGATTTTTCAATAGATGTTAGGGTTGGATAACAAAATCTTCATTTAGACAATGTTAAGTTGTTTATTGTGCCAACTAAGCAACACCTACAATACTAATCAAACTCGCATGGATTACAAAATATTAAACTTTAGTATAAATACTAGTATTTTATTATGTAGTAGACCAAAAGTATTCGTATACCAAGAGGAAGTGGCAGGACTACCATGTAGGGGTGAGAAGGGGAGGTTGCTCGACAAAGAGGACGGTACTCCACCTCTGTATCTAGCTTGTAGGGGTAGCTTTCATTGACGGACAGAGGAACTTCAATGTTCATGTCGAAGGGTTTCGTGTAGAGAAGGAAGAAATAAATTGAATTGGGTTGACAAACGAATCTACTTGTGTTTGGTTGCTAATGTTTTGTAGGAGTCAATGGCATATAATGATTTCTATGGGCCTGAGTAATAAGATGGTCATCATGGTTAGTTTTTCTTTATATGATTGCAAAACTCTAATATATATTCAACCATTATGCAATTATAAATGCACGTAACAACAACTATAACAGAGGCGCTAGAACGCGCCGTGCTAAACGGATTTGCAGCACGCTGCATCTTCATATAGCACGCGTCGCCGGTTTCTCCTCCATCAAAAACGCTAAAAACCGCGCGCCAAAAAAGACAAAACCACCCCAACAGGCGCGGTAAAATGCAGCGCACTGGCCGTCGGTGCAAGCAGGTTTCACAATAAACAATAAGATAAACAAATCCAAATAATTCAACAATAAATTGTCTAGTTATTATACAACTGTTGACTGCCAAAACCCACCGGCGGGCAGCGGCCTTGTCAACACTGTAGAGCCGGGGGGAGCCTAGAGCTGCGGCTGGCTGAGACCCCTCCGAGCGACGGCCCGCAATGCTCTTCGGGTCACACGCGGCGTTGCGAAGTGCAAGGGCGTGCCACCTGACCTATACCTGGTCGGGAAGGTGATGAGATTGCCTCGCTTAGTTTCTGCGGGGCATACATGTAAACGTTAAATACGAGCCTCGATCGGCTCTCAGGTTATCCTGTGAATCGGCTCAAAGAGCCGATCCACCCATGATCCGTACGGGGTGTACGAATACTTGGTGGTCCTGCTTGATCAAGATGAAGTTAATGAGATCTACGACGATTTAGGGTTTGCACCACATAATCGGATCATCCTACTCCAGGTTGGGCCAGATGGCCACGCACGGTGCTCGTGAGCCGATCCTAAACAAGGCCAAAAAACCAACATGAAGTTGATCCTAGGAACATCCCGTTTAGGACTTGCGAACGCCACCCTACGTGCCACGGGATCCTCCCCCCTTTGTAAGGCCAAACTATTGCGGATATTAAACTAATCCTTGTAGAACAAGGAGCAATCGTAACGGATCAGATCTACTAAATAATGATCAAGCGGGGTGCCGCCCCACACCTGAGATAGGCGTGAGGACGGCTAGATATGCAAGGGTTGCACTACGTAAGCATGCTTAAACGAAGAACAATGCTAACCCTAACACATCTAATGATAACTACGTTGCTCGCCATCAAAAGCGCTTCGGTACGAGCAACGCATGAACAACGTGGGGCTTGTGCTGCCTAGATCGCAAGATGCGATCTAGGCAGCATGTCGCTTACGATAGAAACCCTCGAGACGAAGGAGTTGGCGATGCGCCGAGATTGGTTTGTTTTTGGGGTTGAACGTGAGTTGTTGTTTATTCCATAAACCCTAGGTACATATTTATAGTCCAGGGGACTTTCTAATGTGGGCATGCACTAAACCGTGCACGACTAAGATTCTATCTCTAAACTAAAATAGATCTAATATGTTACGGATACACGGGCAATTAAACCCAACGAGGCCGATTCATAGAATTCTCCACGTATATTTCCTTAAGCCCATCTTGATTGCGGCCCACCTCGACTCGGTCAAATCTTGGTGATAACACATGCCCCCCTGGTTTTGGAATTGGTAATTCCAAAATCACTCTTTCCTTCGTTGGGTCATGTCGTGGCAGAACCGTCGCAGTATCCCTCATGATGATGCCTTGCCTTCTCAACTTCTCCGCGTGACCTGGCAGTTTTTTTTTTTTTTTTTTTTTTTAGGCACCACTTCCTCGGAAACTGCTGTGGCATTGAATTTCCACTATATCCTCCTTTGATTTAACCGCTCTGAACAGTTCTTCCTTTGTATCTCCTCCGCATTAGCACTCCAAAAACCCTCCCAGCCACCATGTCTTCCTCCTCCTCTGCTCCATCGGATCTTGCTAGCCAATCCTCCACGTCCCGTGAGCCGACGCCGGAGTACGACGCGGCGGCGGTCCACGCGGCCAACACCCGCCGCGCCATTGCGGCGGGGAGGAATCGGACCACGACTTCTCCGTCGCGGTCCGAGGACGACCAGTCCTTGACGGACGGGGAGAGCGACCTCCGCTTCCTCGCCGTTGGGGAAACGGAAGAGGGGAGTGACGACGACGGCTTCTCCTGCGACTTCACCTCTCCCGGGGAGGAAGAGGAGCGAGGAAGAGGAGGAGGAGGACGACGACGAGGGCTCCTCCGACGAGCCGCCGGCCAAGCGGTTACTGCCCTTGGCCGGGCAATCTTAGCGACTTCGACGGCGACGAGGACGACGCCGACGAAGAAGATGAAGACAACGAGGGCCCGGTCGGCGGCCATTGGAGCGACGACGAGCCCGCCGGGAGCAGCGCCGATAATGGCGACGACGGCGACGACGAGGGCGGTGATGGCCCATAGATAGGACCTCTAGAATAGGGCCGGTAGTAGTAGATGGGGCGGTGGAACCCCTAGTATTCCCCTTTTGAGAGCAATTAGCTCCTTATGTAAGAAATCTCCTCTTAATCAATGAAGAACTTTTCCCCAATCTTGATTTTGCCGATTCCTTTTAATTGAGCCGATTCTCTCTTCTACTGACCTTGCCGATTCGTCCCCTTTGCCAATGCGTAATGAGCCGATCGCACCGCATCGGTCCTTTGAAATTCACCCTTCTCTTCTTCAGCGGATGATTTTCTAAATCTGGTGGAAGGTGCCGGACTTTCGAAACAACCTTCGAATTTTTCCAACCAAACCAAATAATCCTTTTCGGTACCCATCATTGTGAAGAGGGTTGCAATGAAGGATCAGCCGATGGTATCCTCATCGGTTCTTTAAACAGAGTATCCACTAGGTACTGTTGCCCCCGAGCCTTACTCGAGGCGAGAATGTCGAAGAGAATGCGCCACGGCCGATCCTCTTTCTTCCTCCAGACAGTCGATAATCCTCCGTTTCCTCTTTGACGGAAAAGGTTCGGGAATCCGGATTGGCTCGAAGCAGTTGGAGAAGTTTCCATTGCTTTACTCCCTCGAGGCAACGAAAGCATCACCATTGGTCTAGATTTGGTGGAGACTCGATAAACACTGCATAATTCCACTAAAGTCGATGGCTGCGCATCGGCTGCCTCTCAATTCTAAAGTCGATGCCCTCGCATCGGCTGTAAAATTTTTTTTTATTTGGCCGATTTTTCTTAATCGGCCCCCAATGTTTCATTGCACGTATGTTCTCACATGTTCTATCCGATTATATGCCCCCCGAGCCGATACCTGCTGGATGACTGCAGATATCGGCTTGTATGGATAGCTAGGGCTCGCACTTGTGCGTTGGCTCGCGAAAATCCGAGCTAACTCTCGTATGCCGACGTAGTCACTTGCCCAATAGATCGGTGCTTGAACGCAAGCGAGAACATATGGTGAAAGTAATTTTGGCCAATTGCTGAAATCGGCCTCCATATTCATTGGAGAGCTGGTGAAGGTCTGTAATGTCCCTTCATGAACTTTTTGGGGCCGATCACAAGGATCAGCCTCTCTGGTTTGCTCATTGGTTTGATCTTGCTACTTGGTCGAGCTGGATGAAACCAACCCAACCTCCGACTTGATGCGCTTGCTGTCGTCCACCTTGTGTGCTCCGTAGAGTCGTGGAGCGTTACGCTCTGTCGGCAAGGCGAGTACCATGTTTGTGCCGGCCGATGTCTCATCATCGGCTTTCCTCTGTTTAGGCGCCACTCCATTTTCCGTGGACGACCCTCTTCATCCGGGGTTCGCTGAACCTTTGCAGCCGGATCGGGCCGTGCCTTTCTTAGCGTATGCGGTACAACCTTTCGGCTTCCTCCGGGCCGCGCAATCGCTGAACCCTGCGCTTACGGGAGCAGGCTGAGTCCGTCGGGGCACCACCTTGGCCGGTGGTACTGTCTTCTTCCACTTCTCCCTCGTCTTCGAATCTTCAAGATCTGCCCAACGAGGTGACTCAGCACATTTGCTTTGTGGTGGGAGAGGCCCTAAGCGCTCGAACACGGACACGTTGGCTGCCTCCTTCTTTTCTGATTGCATTACGGGCAATTGCCGATTGTGGGCAATCGGCTCATTCCTGAATCCCAGCGGTGTACGAAGAAGGGGCAGTCCCAATGCACGGCGTTGTCGTCTTGCTCCCTTGATGCTTCCGTGGCATAGCGCTCATGCTCCTCCTCATCGTGATCCTGCCGACGATATCTTCGGCTTCTCTAGCCAAACGATCTTCTCTATCAACTGTAATAGGGTCGCCGGCGTTGACCATGCTTGATTAACATATTTGTTGAGGAGGTGATCGAGAGAGGGGTCGGCTGATATCTTATATTCTTCACCTCTCCCTGCGTGACATAGCGCTTGCCATCATGACGGAGCCGATCGCATGGAGCGGCCTCATCTGTATCCTTGCTTGTGAGAGCAGCTGCCCTCATCTCCATCTTTGCCGAGTGGTTTCCGAGGCCCTACCATGTTGATGCTTGAACGAGGGGCCTGGCGGCAACCTTCGGGGTAGGTGATTCCTACCATGTTAACGGCGGGGAAGGGTTGGGTGTCGACCTTCATGGCGTACTTGGTTGAAAATTAGCCGCCCCTTCTCTATCGCCGCTTGGATGTGCTGACGCCACACCCGGCGGTCGTTGGTGGCATGGGAAAGCGAGTTATGGAATTTGCGGTACGGCTTTCCGTTTAGCTCTTTCGCCGTGGGGAACTTGAGACCTTCGGGAACCGTCAAGCTGTTTCTCCTTGAGCGAGGAGGTCGAAGATTTGTTCGATCTTGGTTACGTCAAAATCAAATCCCCTGGGCGGCCACTGGTGGCTTTACCCATTTGCGAGGCCACGGGGTTCCTCCCTGAGTCCACTCGGCCACTTGCTATCTCTTGGCCTCCCGCGAGCACTTCATCCTCCTCCGTATCGACCATGACTACGCACGCTTGAACTTGTCTTGGTACGAGGTCGGGGTGGCGCTGTTCATATGCCGATAGTTTCGAACCATGTGCGCCGGTGAGGGATAATCTGCTTGGGAGGCCATGTCCTTGAGCTGTGTTGCAAGGCCTGCTACTGCCAACTCGGCTTGCTTCCTTTTCGGTTATACGAACCGAATAACATCGGTTCCTAAGATTCTGAAGCGCTGGATGTATTCTGTCACCGTTTCCCCGCGCTTCGACGTAGTTGTGCTAGATCGGCAATGCCGGACTCGGAAGCTTACGTATGGTATTGCATATGGAGCTGTTCTTCCAATTGCTTCCAAGGCTTGGATGGAGTTCGCTGGTAGAGAGGTGTACCATCCAAAAGCCGATCCCGTGAGGGACTGTGAAAAGAGCCTCACGCGTAGCTGATCCGACACTAAAGCCGGTCCTAGTTGAGCCAAATATCGGTCGACGTGCTCGATGGAGCTGGAGCCATCCGATCCACTGAATTTGGAGAAGTCGGGGAGCCGATATTTTGGTGGCGGCGGGATCATCTCGTAATCGTCGAGGTACGGCTTGGAATAGCCGACCGCCCTTCTTTTCGGCATCATGCCGAACTGGTCTCTCGGTATGGTGCTGATCTGATCCGCCGTGCTTGGCCGTAGGAGTTGCACTACGAAGATTCGCCGGGGTGGCGTACTTGGCCTGCCATGTTTGCTTTTCCAGCTCTGAGCCAGCTGCAGGAGCTGGGCTCGGGAGTTTCGTTGGTGTGGCGTATTTAGTTAGCCACGTCTGCTCTGTCGCCGACGTTCCTTGTGGGGCCCCGGACTTACCAGTCCAGAACTCCTGTTATGCATACAACTTCACGATCCCAAGATCATTCCATCGTGAATACATAACCGAACTGATACCAGATTACATCATCCATTACAGTACCGAATTTAAATAATACGAAGTCTTACATCATAGGCCATCAAGGCCGTAGTTCACCAAACAGCAGCGGAAACAACTTGACTCCAAAAGCGGTGGAACCCAAGTCGGGCCTTTACCCTACGGGCGGCCGAGCGGGAGAGCGTCCTAGTTCGCGTCTTCGGCGTCGTACTCCTCTTCTTCGAAGTACTCTTCTTCACATTCTGGTCAAGTAGATAACCAGGACAACAATGCCAATGAGTACTTTTGAATGTACTCGCAAACCACCTTAGAGAGAAATAAAGGAAATGCAATATGGCGGTAGCAAGGAACGAGGCACTAACTAAGGCGACAAAGAGCGAGAGGTGGTTCCTCTCGAGAGTATGGCTTCTTCATACTTTTGTTGAAAAACTTTTTGAAACACTTTTATTTGCGGACTAATAGGGAAGGGTGACCCAATTTAACTTCAGCCATCTCATATGGCCATCTCCTTTCCAAATTTTCCACCGTACCTCGCAGGTACCTTTCTACCAGTCCCACTGGCGTCACTTTCCCAAATCAACATTTTGAGAAAACACTTTTATAAAACAAAACTCCTTTTGATACTCAGCACTTCCTTTCCCACGTCCATTGCCGCGGACACGGCTATTCGAATAGATTTTACACTCTGCGAGAGGTTGTACACTTTCCCCACAAGATCCGAATACTCATCGTGTGGGCATCATCCCCGCATAATAACATATGCCACGACAAGTGCCCGATCGTAGTTTTTCGCCTGCTCGCCTTAGCCTAAGACATGCCTAATGAGTTGTACCTCCCAACACCGAGTCCGGGCTGCCGTTTTCCCGGGAGTTGCAAAGTCCCCGACACCCGACCCTCCGGAATGCCATCCAACCACTTAGGCATCTTTCAATGGGAGCTCATAAGTTGTACCCCGCGTACCTAAACGAGGCAAATGGGTTGCGTCCCTTCTCATGGGAAGAACCCCGGTCGAAGCGTCCATGGTCGGACTGCCACTACACTTGCGGGACTCGGTCTAAGGCGAGACAAACTACTACACTACGCCCCGTCCCACTAAAGGGTAATGTGGTTGTACTTGGTCGGGTCCGGTGATGTACTCGATCAACGAAAGGTTTTCGAAAACAATTTTCTTCACTTGCTTCCAACAAAACTCCTTTTCGTAAACATCTTTCCTTCCATAAACTCACACTTGGGCAGGGCTACCCCTTTCCAAGGTTTGCCAAAATACTTCTTTGCTTGAAAACAATTTTCGTAAACATTTTTCCAGGGCTCCCGACCTATAGTCCACTTCTTCTTCGAAAAATGGCGACAAGGATGACAAGGTGATAAGCACCATATCACTAATTGGGATTTGTTCAGTAGGTACCAACGAGGGCTGCACCCTAAGGGTGGAATAATAAAACTCCCGGTGGCACTAACCACCGACAAAATAAATAGAAGACATGCACCTTTGTAAAACTTGTAATAATGCAAGAATAAGATATATATAGGATCAGAGATGCATCAAGAGGTGGCTTGCCTTGCTCAGCAAAGTGTCCCTGGTCTTCTTCTTCAAATCCCCCAAAGTCACCTCCTCCTTCTTCTCCGGCGGCGTTCGAATCTATCGTCGCAAAATAAAAGAAACACACCATACCAATCAACAAACTATCTCCAGAATAATGTACACAAAAATTTGATAAAATCACAGTAGGTAGAGGTTGACAAATGCAAGCTACTGAAAGTGGTTTCACCCATTTATGATTTTTAAAACAAAAGATATGATTTCTGCAATTCCAGAATTGACTTATGCACCATTTAAATGACCTAAATGTTTCTGGAAGTCACAAAAATGCATGCAGCATATCTACAGAAAGCTATTGACATGTAGAACACACCTGCACAAGAATCATATGCAAATAAAATTCCTTCTGTCCCAAACAATTCAATCAACACAGAAACCAGAGCACTCCAAAACTTAAACCAACACTAACCAGAGCATCTCCTACCAAAACAAAGTATACCCCTGGATAGCTAAGAACAAATGTGAGCTAACCCCACTGGATTTGTATTTTTCTGATTTGTGAATGATTTTATAAAAATCAAATACTGAAAAGGTATACTTGTTTCAGTAATTAAATCCTTAGAATTAAACTACAACTCTTAAAAATATTTCCTTTGGCACAAAATTACCCTATAGGTATATCTACCAGTAGCACTTGGTTTCATTTCAAAATCATTATTATTTTTCGAATTAAAAATCATCTACTGCCTCTCCGGACGGATCTTATTTTCTAAAGCAATTAAAATCCAGGAAGCTCCTGCATGCTACACTAGTGCCAAAATGAAGCTACTAACATACACTTCACAAACAAATTGACCTCATGCAGAAAGGTTGCACAAATACCACACAATAATTAAACTACTCAATCAGATACTTTTTGGGTTTTAATTTAACAGCACATATCTACAACACCAAATCACATGCATGCTACTTTATATGGTAGAGAAAACATCTGTGAGCATGTAGGAACTTGAATCAACTCATTTGGTCACTGGATGAATTTGTAGTGATTTAAATACTAAGCAGAGATTTCTGGCAGGTTAATAGGAAGAAAAAGAAAGAACAGAAAAGGGCCGGCGCTGCTGGGCTTGGCCAGATTTGGCCCAGCAGCGGCTCCGCAGCGCGGGAGTCGGCCGTTTCAAACGGCGCCGATGTGGCGTCCACGCGGGCGCGGGCCGGGGAGCCGGAGCGCATGCAGCCGTCCGATCAAGTGGGGATCCGACGGCTGCATGCGCGTCGTCTCCTCACGACGCCATGCACGACGTGCGCGACGGACACCGGCGACCCGGGAAACGGCGGAGGCTCGGTGTGCTCACCTCGGTGAGCGAGATGACGGCGGGAAGGCGTGCGTCGGATGCGGCGGAGCAGGGGCTTCCGAGTGGTGGTCGTCGGCGGTCGAAACAGCGGCGGCTTTTCCGGCGGCCGGCGACGGTGGCGGATCTGCTGTTCACGGCGGCGTCGGCTACGGGCAAGCCCGGGACGAAAAAAGGTTCGTTAGGTTGGGAAGAGGGAGACGCATCCATAGAGCAGGATAGGGAGGGAGACGGAGGTCTCCGACGACGGCAACCTTCACCGCTAGCTTGCGCGGCGTCGAGCACGCTCGCGGAGCGAGGGAGGAGCTGAGCTCCTCTCCGCTTGGGAGGTGTTGCGGTGGGGGAAATGAGGCGTGGTGGCGAAGGGAGACGAGAGGGAGGGGGCCTTGCGGTATTTAAAGGGGTGCGCGCGGTGCACCGTGCACCATGTCCGTGCACCGACGAGGGAGGAGAGCGGCAGCGGAGGATTGGTCGAGATGGGCGGCGTCGCTGCGGCTCGAGAGGCGGTGCCGCGGCTTGGAGGCTACGCGCGCGTCGTGCTGCGCGGTCGAGAGGGAGAGATGCGACGGGCGACCGCCGCCGGCGCGCGCGGCGAAGTGACCGGGCGGCGGGCGTCGCCGCGCAGCGTCGGTGGGGCTCGGGCGTGGGCCGCGGCGTGTCTCCGAGGCGTGGTCGGAGTCGTGGCGCGTCCGCGAGGACGAGGTTAGAGTGCACCGGAGGAGGGAGGTGGGGTGGGCGACGTGGCCGGGTCGGGGCGGACGTGTCCGCCGGCCATAGGGGGTCGCCGTCGCGGGTCGAGGAGAGGGAGGGTAGGGTGGCGTGCGTGCGGTTGTCTGGGAGGAAGGGAGGCGTCTGGAGGTCGAGCAGGACAGCCAGATGCTGCCAAAGATGGAGGGAGGGAGAAGATTTCCTTGATTCTTTGCAGGTTCCCGAGGTGGTGTCCAAGGGACAAGAAAAAGAGAGGTGGGTCGGATGCAGGGATTTGGGAGGGTGCTGAGGCTCCTCCTGGTCGTGTGTGAGGGTTGGAGAAGAGAGGGGGTGAAGGGAGTGAGCAAGGGAGAGGGGAGAGATCATGGCCGGCATGGCCATCCTCACTTATTCACCAAATTTGGGATTTTCAAATGAGCCACAAATATGTGCTCTCAAATAGTTTCAGAGCATAAATATGATAAGTCAAGGGGTGGGCTACCTTGGAGAATCTTCAGAGATCAAATTTGAGAAAAGAACAAAAAGATATGGGGGAGTGGAATTTGCAATAATTAGGATCTAGGAAGATCACAAGTGAGCATGGTCACATGCACTAGAGTGTGAGATGGTGTGGAGGAATAGTGAAGAGAAGGATCAAGGGAGAAGGTAAGGATCATGGCATGCATGGTCATTCTCATCCATTTCAATTTTCGAAAATTTTGGAGTAGCCACATAGAAATGATCCAAGTCAAATCTTGGTGAACAAGGTGATGAGTCAATTTTCATCTTGCTTGGAAGGTTTCAGATTTGAAAATGGATAAAAGAAGAAATAGATATGGAGGAGAAAAATTGGGAAGAACTAGATCTTAGGAGATCTTATGTGGGCATAATCACATGCTCAAGGGTTTATGGAAAATTTTAATTTCTCCCTAATAAGAAAAGGGATTCCAAAAATTAATAGGTAGGCTTAGGGTTTTAAGGATCCACACACAACACAACATTCACAAGCAATTAACACACAATCTCTACAATGCATGAGTATGAGGAACTATATGCATGCAATTTTTGAGAAACAGAAAAGTTTTTGTTGGCCCAAAATTTTGCATTTCAAAGATTAAACCAATGCACAAAAAGTTGGGTTGTTACAAACCTTCCCCCCTTAAAATGAATCTCGTCCTCGAGATTCGGTGGCTAAGAACTGAAGAGTGAGGGGAAATCTTTTCGGAGCTGATCTTCTCTTTCCCAAGTGGCTTCCTCCTCGGAGTGATTAGTCCACTGAACCTTGCAAAATTTTATCTTCCTTCTACGGGTGAGACGAACAGCTTCTTCTAGAATCCGAAGGGGTACTTCTCGGTAGGTTAAGTCGGTGTTGAGGTCGAGGGTGCGATAATCGATGTTCTTGAAGGTCTCAGGCTTGTCAGGCACTTGGAGGCATCGTCGAAGAAGAGAAATATGGAACACGTCGTGGAAATCCGCTAATTCAGCGGGCAGTTCAAGTTGGTAGGATACTTCACCTCGACGAGCAAGAACCTTGAAGGGCCCAATATATCTTGGGGCAAGCTTCCCTTTGACGTGAAATCTCTGCATTCCCTTGAGTGGAGTGACGCGAAGGTAGGCATGATCACCAACGTTGAATGTCCGCTCGCGACGCTTAGAGTCAGCATAACTCTTCTGGCGAGATTGAGCAGCTTTGAGGCGATCACGGATTAGTTGAACTTGTTCTTCAGCTTCGCGAAGATGGTCAGGTCCAAAGACTTGACTATCTCCAGTCTCTGACCAGTTGAGAGGGGTTCGACAACGGCGACCATATAGAGCTTCAAAGGGGGCCATCTGCAGACTAGCTTGGTAGCTATTGTTGTAAGAGAATTCCGCGAAGGGGAGACAATCTTCCCACTTGGCTCCATAGGCGAGGACACAAGCACGAAGCATATCTTCAAGAATCTGATTTACTCTTTCAGTTTGGCCTCCGGTCTGTGGGTGGTACGCAGTACTAAAGGCTAGCTTGGTTCCGAGGGCTTCATGCAGGCTCTTCCAGAATTTCGAGGTGAATTGGGTACCTCGATCGGACACTATCCTCTTGGGGACTCCGTGGAGGCTAACGATGCGGGACATGTACAAATCAGCTAATTTGGTTCCAGGATAGGTCACTTTGACGGGAATAAAGTGTGCAACCTTGGTGAGTCGATCGACAATCACCCAAATGGAGTCGTGACCACGCTGGGATCTAGGGAGTCCAGTGATAAAGTCCATTCCAACCTCTTCCCATTTCCACTCGGGAACTTGGAGGGGTTGGAGTAGTCCAGCTGGTCGCTGATGTTCAGCCTTCACTTTCTGGCACACGTCGCAGCGAGCAATGAAAAAGGCGATCTCGCGCTTCATTCCGTGCCACCAGAATTGTTTCTTCAGGTCTTGATACATCTTGGTTCCTCCGGGGTGGATTGTGTATGGGGTGTCGTGAGCTTCCTTCATGATGAGTTGCTTCAGGTCTTCAACATTAGGTACACACAAGCGTCCCTTGTACCACAAAACTCCTTTGGCGTCAACCTCAAAACCAGGAACTTCTTCCCTATTCATCCTACGCTTGATTCCTTCTATACTCTCATGACCCACTTGAGCTCCTTTGATTTGATCGAATAAAGTAGGCTTCAGTTCAAGATTTGCCAGAAAACCATGGCTAACGAGCTCGAGGCCGAACTCCTCTAGCTCTTCATATAGCTTAGGTTGAGCAATTTTGATAAGGGCGTTCAACGAACAGGGCTCTCGACTAAGGGCATCAGCTACCACATTAGCTTTACCGGGATGATAATGAATGCCGAGATCGTAATCCTTGATAAGCTCCATCCATCTGCTCTGCCTCATGTTCAGCTCCCGCTGAGTGAAAATGTACTTCAGGCTCTTGTGATCGGTGTAGATTTCGCAGCGATTACCAACTAGATAATGGCGCCAGGTCTTCAGGGCATGAACTACCGCAGCAAGCTCCAAGTCGTGCGTGGGGTAATTCATCTCGTGCGGTCGAAGTTGTCTTGATAAATAGGCTATCACCTTTCCTTCTTGCATCAACACACTTCCCAAACCAAGTTTTGATGCATCGCAGTACACATCAAAATCCTTGGTAATATCGGGCATGGTCAAGACGGGGCTGTGACTAACCTCTTCTTGAGTTCCTGAAAACTGGCCTCACATTTGTCGGTCCACTCGAACTTCTTATCCTTCTTCAAGAGCTGTGTTAAGGGTCTCGCAATGCTGGAGAATCCCTCAACAAACTTGCGGTAATATCCCGCCAATCCTAAAAAGGCGCGGACTTCAGTCTGATTGGTGGGGGCTTTCTTCTCCATGATGGACTGAATTTTGGACGGGTCGACAGACACACCTCCGGCAGATATGACGTGACCTAGAAATCCTACCTCTTTCAGCCAAAACTCACATTTACTAAACTTGGCGTAAAGCTGATGGTCTCTGAGCGTTCCCAGAACAATCCGCAGATGTTCAGCATGCTCTTCTTCACTCTTGGAGTAGATCAGAATATCGTCGATGAAAACCACGACGAACTTGTCGAGGTACTTCATGAACACCTTGTTCATGAGATTCATGAAATAGGCAGGAGCATTGGTCAGTCCGAAGGACATCACGGTATATTCAAAAAGTCCATACCGTGTGGTGAAAGCAGTCTTGGGGATGTCCGACTCTCGAACCTTGAGTTGATGATAACCGGTTCGGAGGTCAATTTTGGAGAAAATGCGAGCACCATTCATCCGGTCGAAAAGGTCTTCAATCTTCGGGAGGGGGTATTTATTCTTGATGGTGACGTCATTTAGTTTCCGGTAATCCACGCACGGGCGGATAGTACCGTCTCGCTTATCCACAAAGATAACGGGAGATCCCCGGGGTGATGCGCTTGGGCGGATTAATCCTTTTCTCAACATATCGTCCAACTGCTTCTTCAGCTCAACTAATTCTTGTGGGTTCATCCGGTAAGGTCGCTGAGCGATGGGGGCGGTTCCGGGGACTAGCTCGATGATAAACTCGATATCCCGATCAGGGGGCATACCGGGCAGTTCATCGGGAAAAACCTCAGGATACTCGCAAACTATGGGTACTTCATGCAGGGCTGGGCTAGCGACACTCTTCTTGCATAAGACCTTCGATGAAGGTATGGTTGCCACATGCTCAACTACTTCTCCGTCCTCAGCAGTCAAGGTTATGGCTCGGCGAACACAATCTATATGGCCCTTATACTTAACCATCCAATTCATCCCTAGAATAACCTCTAGGCCTTGCTCACCCAACACAATCAGATCCGCGTGAAAACGTTTTCCCTGAATTTCTATGGGGACCTCCTTGCAAGAACTTTGGGTTTTGCTAGTGGATCCAGGGATTTGTACTAACATAGGTCGCTTCATGGGGGTGGGGGTTAAACCTCCTTTTCTCACAAAGGTCTTGGTAACGAAGGAATGCGATGCACCGGAGTCAAACAAAACAGTCGAGGGTATTGAGTTGACGGGGAACGTACCCAGAACAATATCCGGAGCTTCCTGAGCTTGCTCGGCATTGACGTGGTTGAGGTGTCCCCTAGCTGGTCCAGCTGGCTTCTTCGATTCAGATTCCTTCCGGTAGCGGTGCGAGCTTGTCCCGGATTAGGCTTGGGCGCATTGGGGCGCTGTCCGAAGTAGCTCGGTTGGGGCACTCCTTGGAGAAATGACCCGGCTGACCGCGAGTATAGCATCCGAGTGGTGGCGGGGCGGACAGTGTTGCTCTGGCGATTGTAGTTGGGGTTGTAGTTGCTTCCTCCAGAACGCTGAGGGTTGTAGTTGCGGTTGGGGTTGTTGGGGCGAGGTGCAGGGGGTGGTGCCCTCTGCTGCTGGGGCGCCGGCCTAGGTGGAGGGAAGCTGCGGGGGCGCTGAGTGCTGGAGCTGCCTTGCTGCATCATCGCCTTGCGCTTGCGGTTCTCAAACGCACTCTTGCGCTTGCTCTCCACCATAATAGAGGCATCAACAAGCGACTCGAGGTCAGGGTAGGGAACGGCCACCAAGATGCTCTGCATCTCATCATGCAGACCATTCAAGAAGCGGTCTTTCTTCTTCTCTTCAGTGTCAGTGTCTTCTGGAGCATACCGGGACAGAGTGGTGAATTTATCCATGTAGTCCACCACGGACATGCTCCCCTGCTTCAGATTCATGAACTTATCCTTCATGAGCTTGATCAGTCCTGAGGGGATGTGGGTCTTGCGGAACTTGGTCTTAAATTCTTCCCAGCCGATGACGTGTCCCTCGGCTTGAATAGCTTTAACATTTTCCCACCAAGCGCGGGCAGGTCCGGAGAGGTAATGAGTGGCAAACAGAACCTTCTCATTATCGCCGACTCCGGCAACCTCCAAGTTGTTCTCAATGGTGCGAAGCCAATCATCGGCGTCGAGGGGTTCAGTGCACTTGGAGAAGACTGGTGGGTTGGTGCTTTGGAAATCTTTCAGCTTGGAGCGGGGGTCTCCATTTCCATCCCCGCCATTGTTGTTGTTGGCGTTACCAGTAGCAAGCTGAGTGAGGTGCTGAAGAGTAGCAAGATTAGCTTGACGCTCCGCACGGGCTGCCTCACGGTCTTCCATCATCATACGCAGGAGTTGAGCCATGGTAGGGTCTGGAGGTGGAGGGGGGTCTCGGTTTGCCCCGCTGTGGTCTCCTCTACGGGTTTCCACCATCCTGAAGAAGGGTGGATTCAGATTTACAAATAGGATCAAGTAGATGGGCAGCCACTTAAAAGGGGAGGGATTGCAAATAAAAGCGGAAATTCGAAAACGGGCGCAACAAATGCAAAGTAGGCAAATGATAGCATAGCATAGCGGGGGTGCCGATGGCACAATGTAGCATACATCATCACACATAAGTCTCATACAACACAACCAAAAGAATGGTTTCATGGAACCATTATCACAAGTCTACTCGCATCGCAAAAGGGGGCCTATCTCATCGCCCTACGGTAAGGTGGTGCGAGTCCAAGGTGGTGCTCTAGAAGTCGTCGAGGTCCACGACAGGAACCTCGGGTGCAGGTGGGGCGTCCTCCTCAACAAAGGCTGGCTCCTCGGGGTCCTCCTCAGACAGCAGTGGCTCGGGCTCCTCATCCTCGTCGTTGATGAAGGCCTCATCCTCAGTATCAGGCTCCATATCGAAGTCCTCGTCCTCGTAGTCGTCGTCGTCACTAAGGAGAGCCTCGTTCTCCTTGCGGAGATCCTCACCGTCGTCCTCAAGCTCCTCAATAGTGGCCTCCATCTGTGTAGTCAGGGCCTCCAGCGAAGCCACCTTCGCCTTCAGGCGAGTAACCCTCCGGCGTGCGGCAAACCTCAGCTTGCGCTCACTAGCAAGGTCAGCCTGTGAGGCGGCAAGCTGAGCGCGAAGGGTAGCGATCTCATCCTCCTGCAGATCGCACCTCTCACGGGCGCGGTCCTGCTGAGTCTGAGTGTGGTGAAGCAGGTACTCCATGTGGTGCAGCTGGTGGGCGGTGTCGGCGTGCGGGGCGCCGGCCACGGGCTGGCCCGCGAGGTCGCGCTGGCCAAGGTACTGGTAACCAGTGTCGGCGACAACCTCCGGGTGAAGAAAGGCAAGGCGTGCAAGTGCCTCTTGAGAGACTCGAATCATCCCGTCGAGCCACGTGCGCTCCATCACGTCGATGGTGAACTCCTCAGTAGCGGGGGAAATCCCGCTCCCCCTGACGACGCGAGTGACCAGCCGAGGCCATCTCCGAGTCCGCGGACCTCTCGGTACGGACGCCCTTAATCTCGGGCACCATACGTCCGCAGCGAATAGCCAGGTCGGCTAAGGCCCGCTCGAAGAAGTAGAGGGGCGGCCTCACCCCGACCTGACGGACGTGCGTGTACTCGATCGGCATCTACACAAAATTTTAAAGTAGATTAAGTTAGTGACCACAGTGTGCAAAATTTTAAGCATAATAAAACAATTAATGCAAGTAAAGTTTCTGGAAAATAGAAGGAGATAAGGGACTTAAGCATTTTTCAGCACTTAGTCAACCTTTTTGTTTAAGAAAATAGTTTTTGTTCTATTTCTAACGCCCATGCTAACTAAGGTCTCCTACAGTCAGGATGGCTCTGATACCAGCTCTGTGGGGCCCCGGACTTACCAGTCCAGAACTCCTGTTATGCATACAACTTCACGATCCCAAGATCATTCCATCGTGAATACATAACCGAACTGATACCAGATTACATCATCCATTACAGTACCGAATTTAAATAATACGAAGTCTTACATCATAGGCCATCAAGGCCGTAGTTCACCAAACAGCAGCGGAAACAACTTGACTCCAAAAGCGGTGGAACCCAAGTCGGGCCTTTACCCTACGGGCGGCTGGTCGGGAGAGCGTCCTAGTTCGCGTCTTCGGCGTCGTACTCCTCTTCTTCGAAGTACTCTTCTTCACATTCTGGTCAAGTAGATAACCAGGACAACAATGCCAATGAGTACTTTTGAATGTACTCGCAAACCACCTTAGAGAGAAATAAAGGAAATGCAATATGGCGGTAGCAAGGAACGAGGCACTAACTAAGGCGACAAAGAGCGAGAGGTGGTTCCTCTCGAGAGTATGGCTTCTTCATACTTTTGTTGAAAAACTTTTTGAAACACTTTTATTTGCAGACTAATAGGGAAGGGTGACCCAATTTAACTTCAGCCATCTCATATGGCCATCTCCTTTCCAAATTTTCCACCGTACCTCGCAGGTACCTTTCTACCAGTCCCACTGGCGTCACTTTCCCAAATCAACATTTTGAGAAAACACTTTTATAAAACAAAACTCCTTTTGATACTCAGCACTTCCTTTCCCACGTCCATTGCCGCGGACACGGCTATTCGAATAGATTTTACACTCTGCGAGAGGTTGTACACTTTCCCCACAAGATCCGAATACTCATCGTGTGGGCATCATCCCCGCATAATAACATATGCCACGACAAGTACCCGATCGTAGTTTTTCGCCTGCTCGCCTTAGCCTAAGACATGCCTAATGAGTTGTTCCTCCCAACACCAGAGTCCGGGCTGCCGTTTTCCCAGGAGTTGCAAAGTCCCCGACACCCGACCCTCCGGAATGCCATCCAACCACTTAGGCATCTTTCAATGGGAGCTCATAAGTTGTACCCCGCGTACCTAAACAGGCAAATGGGTTGCGTCCCTTCTCATGGGAAGAACCCCGGTCGAAGCGTCCATGGTCGGACTGCCACTACACTTGCGAGGACTCGGTCTAAGGCGAGACAAACTACTACACTACGCCCCGTCCCACTAAAGGGTAATGTGGTTGTACTTGGCTGGGTCCGGTGATGTACTCGATCAACGAAAGGTTTTCGAAAACAATTTTCTTCACTTGCTTCCAACAAAACTCCTTTTCGTAAACATCTTTCCTTCCATAAACTCACACTTGGGCAGGGCTACCCCTTTCCAAGGTTTGCCAAATACTTCTTTGCTTGAAAACAATTTTCGTAAACATTTTTCCGGGGCTCCCGACCTATAGTCCACTTCTTCTTCGAAAAATGGCGACAAGGATGACAAGGTGATAAGCACCATATCACTAATTGGGATTTGTTCAGTAGGTACCAACGAGGGCTGCACCCTAAGGGTGGAATAATAAAACTCCCGGTGGCACTAACCACCGAAACAAAATAAATAGAAGACATGCACCTTTGTAAAACTTGTAATAATGCAAGAATAAGATATATATAGGATCAGAGATGCATCAAGAGGTGGCTTGCCTTGCTCAGCAAAGTGTCCCTGGTCTTCTTCTTCAAATCCCCCAAAGTCACCTCCTCCTTCTTCTCCGGCGGCGTTCGAATCTATCGTCGCAAAATAAAAGAAACACACCATACCAATCAACAAACTATCTCCAGAATAATGTACACAAAAATTTGATAAAATCACAGTAGGTAGAGGTTGACAAATGCAAGCTACTGAAAGTGGTTTCACCCATTTATGATTTTTAAAACAAAAGATATGATTTCTGCAATTCCAGAATTGACTTATGCACCATTTAAATGACCTAAATGTTTCGGAAGTCACAAAAATGCATGCAGCATATCTACAGAAAGCTATTGACATGTAGAACACACCTGCACAAGAATCATATGCAAATAAAATTCCTTCTGTCCCAAACAATTCAATCAACACAGAAACCAGAGCACTCCAAAACTTAAACCAACACTAACCAGAGCATCTCCTACCAAAACAAAGTATACCCCTGGATAGCTAAGAACAAATGTGAGCTAACCCCACTGGATTTGTATTTTTCTGATTTGTGAATGATTTTATAAAAATCAAATACTGAAAAGGTATACTTGTTTCAGTAATTAAATCCTTAGAATTAAACTACAACTCTTAAAAATATTTCCTTTGGCACAAAATTACCCTATAGGTATATCTACCAGTAGCACTTGGTTTCATTTCAAAATCATTATTATTTTTCGAATTAAAAATCATCTACTGCCTCTCTGGACAGATCTTATTTTCTAAAGCAATTAAAATCCAGGAAGCTCCTGCATGCTACACTAGTGCCAAAATGAAGCTACTAACATACACTTCACAAACAAATTGACCTCATGCAGAAAGGTTGCACAAATACCACACAATAATTAAACTACTCAATCAGACACTTTTTAGGTTTATATATTTAACAGCACATATCTACAACACCAAATGACATGCATGCTAATTATTTGTGGTAGAGAAAACATCTGTGAGCATGTAGGAACTTTGAATCAACTCATTTGGTCACTGGATGAATTTGTAGTGATTTAAATACTAAGCAGAGATTTCTGGCAGGTTAATAGGAAGAAAAAGAAAGAACAGAAAAGGGCCGGCGCTGCTGGGCTTGGCCAGATTTGGCCCAGCAGCGGCTCCGCAGCGCGGGAGCGGCCGTTTTCAAACGGCGCCGATGTGGCGTCCACGCGGGCGCGGGCCAGGGAAGCGGAGGCATGCAGCCGTCCGATCAAGTGGGGATCGACGGCTGCTGCGCGTCGTCCCCACGACGCCATGCACGACGTGCACGACGGGCACCGGCGACCTGGAAAACGGCGGAGGCTGGTGTGCTCACCTCGGCGAGCAGATGACGACGGGGACGGGCGAGTCGGATGCGCCGGAGAGATCTCCGTCGAATGGTGGTCGGCGGGCGAAACGGCAGGTTTTCCGGCGACCGACGACGGTGGCGGATCGCTGTTCACGGCGGCGTCGGCTACGGCGACCTGGGCGAAAAAAGGCTGCGTTAGGTCGGGAAGAGGCGGCGTCCATGGCAGGATAGGGAGAGACGGAGGTCTGCGGTGACGCAACCTTCACCGCAAGGTTACGGCGGCGCGGCGAGGTCGACGGCAGGGAGGAGCAGAGCTCCTCTCCGCCCAGGGCGTTGAGAAGGGGAGGTTCTGGGGAGGGTGTGGTGGAGCAAATGGGGAAGAGGAGGGTGCGGTGCTGTTTATATAGGGTGGCGGCTGGTGCACCGTGCACCAAGTCCGTGCACCGACGGGGAGGGAGAGCGGCAGCGGAGGATTGGTCGAGATGGGCGGCGTCGCTGCCGTTCTGAGAGGCGGTTCCGTGGCTTGGAGGCTAGCGCGCGTCTTGCAGCGGGTCAGAAGGGTGAGACGCGACGGGGCGACCTGCCTGCCAGGCGCTCGACGAAAAGACCTGGCGGTGGCGTCGCCGCGCAGCGTCGGTGGGGGCTCGGGCGTAGGCTGCGGCGTGTCCCCGAGGCATGGTCGGGTCGTGGGCGTGCGCTAGACGAGGTTAGGGTGACCAGAGGAGGGAGGTAGGGTGGACGACGTGGCCGGGTCGGGGCAGACGTGTCTGCCGGCCATAGGGGGTCGCCGTCGCGGGTCGAGGAGAGGGAGGGTAGGGTGGCGTGCGTGAGGTTGTCTGGGAGGAAGGGAGGCGTCTGGAGGTCGAGCAGGACAGCCAGATGCTGCCAAAGATGGAGGGAGGGAGAAGATTTCCTTGATTCTTTGCAGGTTCCCGAGGTGGTGCCCAAGGGACAAGAAAAGAGAGGTGGGTCGGATGCAGGGATTTGGGAGGGTGCTGAAGCTCCTCCTGGTCGTGTGTGAGGGTTGGAGAAGAGAGGGGGTGAAGGGAGTGAGCAAGGGAGAGGGAAGAGATCATGGCCGGCATGGCCATCCTCACTTATTCACCAATTTTGGATTTTTGAATGAGCCACATATATGTGCTCCCAAATAGTTTCAGAGCATAAATATGATAAGTCAAGGGGTGGGCTACCTTGGAGAATTTTCAGAGATCAAATTTGAGAAAAGAATAAAAAGATATGGGGGAGTGGAATTTGCAATAAATAGGATCTAGGAAGATCACAAGTGAGCATGATCACATGCACTAGGGTGTGAGATGGTGTGGAGGAATAGTGAAAAGAAGGATCAAGGGAGAGATAAGGATCATGACATGCATGGTCATTCTCATCCATTTCAATTTTCGAAAATTTTGGAGTAGCCACATAGAAATGATCCAAGTCAAATCTTGGTGAACAAGGTGATGAGTCAATTTTCATCTTGCTTGGAAGGTTTCAGATTTGAAAATGGATAAAAGAAGAAATAGATATGGAGGAGAAAAATTGGGAAGAACTAGATCTTAGGAGATCTTATGTGGGCATAATCACATGCTCAAGGGTTTATGGAAAATTTTAATTTCTCCCTAATAAGAAAAGGGATTCCAAAAATTAATAGGTAGGCTTAGGGTTTTAAGGATCCACACACAACACAACATTCCCAAGCAATTAACACACAATCTCTACAGTGCATGAGCATGATGAACTATATGCATGCAATTTTTGAGAAACAGAAAAGTTTTTGTTGGCCCAAAATTTTGCATTTCAAAGATTAATCCAATGCACAAAAAGTTGGGTTGTTACGTTCCTCCTGTCTTCGCCGGAGTCCCCGATGTTGTGGCCTGGTTTGTGAGTGCCCAGTCACCACAATCCGGCACATACATGCATGCGTACCCATGAGGGATCTCCTTAGGCGCCTCCATTAAGAACTGGTAGTCACTGGGGTCGCCACCAATTCTGTAGACGAGGAATGCCGGTGTAGTCGGCACTTCAGCGGGTGCTGCCAATGCAAACGGCAGCGGTGGACGGGACCGGAATGGCAATTCTCCTTGATGCGTCCCGAGAGCTGGTCCCGACGGCGAGTACTGGTGGCTCATGATCTCCGGATCACGCGCGGAGCGACACGCTCCAGCACGTTAACCAAGTTCTCGGAGTGGCGGTGTAGCGAGTGAGCCACCGGGTAGTTGATCTCCTCGCCGCGGACCCCGGTGCGTTCCTCCGACGGGGAAGAAAGGTCTACCCCATCGAGTGCACCTTCTGGCGAGAACCCCTTCCATCCGATGCCACCGGAACGGGTTCTCCGAAAAGAGCCGATGAGGTCGGCTTCGAGGGTAGCCTTGATCTCGTTGTATTGCTTCTTGAGGTCGTGAGGCGGATCCTCGTAGGTGATCGGCGTGCCGTCCGCCATCTCGGATGTAGATGGCGATGTGGTTGATGTAGACGATGGTCCCACCGGCGTGCCGGAATGTGTTGGCTGCCAAAACCCACCGGCGGGCAGCGGCCTTGTCAACACTCGTAGAGCCGGGGGAGCCTAGAGCTGCGGCTGGCTGAGACCCCTCCGAGCGACGGCCCGCAATGCTCTTCCGGTCACACGCGGCGTTGCGAAGTGCAAGGGCGTGCCACCTGACCTATACCTGGTCAGGAAGGTGATGAGATTGCCTCGCTTAGTTTTCTGCAGGGCATACATGTAAACGTTAAATACGAGCCTCGATCGGCTCTCAGGTTATCCTGTGAATCGGCTCAAAGAGCCGATCCACCCATGATCCGTACGGGGTGTACGAATACTTGGTGGTCCTGCTTGATCAAGATGAAGTTAATGAGATCTACGACGATTTAGGGTTTGCACCACATAATCGGATCATCCTACTCCAGGTTGGGCCGGATGGCCACGCACGGTGCTCGTGAGCCGATCCTAAACAAGGCCAAAAAACCAACATGAAGTTGATCCTAGGAACATCCCGTTTAGGACTTGCGAACGCCACCCTACGTGCCACAGGATCCTCCCCCTTTGTAAGGCCAAACTATTGCAGATATTAAACTAATCCTTGTAGAACAAGGAGCAATCGTAACGGATCAGATCTACTAAATAATGATCAAGCGGGGTGCCGCCCCCACACCTGAGATAGGCGTGAGGACGGCTAGATATGCAAGGGTTGCACTACGTAAGCATGCTTAAACGAAGAACAATGCTAACCCTAACACATCTAATGATAACTACGTTGCTCGCCATCAAAAGCGCTTCAGTACGAGCAACGCATGAACAACGTGGGGCTTGTGCTGCCTAGATCGCAAGATGCGATCTAGGCAGCATGTCGCTTACCCGATAGAAACCCTCGAGACGAAGGAGTTGGCGATGCGCCGAGATTGGTTTGTTTTTGGGGTTGAACGTGAGTTGTTGTTTATTCCATAAACCCTAGGTACATATTTATAGTCCAGGGGACTTTCTAATGTGGGCATGCACTAAACCGTGCACGACTAAGATTCTATCTCTAAACTAAAATAGATCTAATATGTTACAGATACACGGGCAATTAAACCCAACAGGCCGATTCATAGAATTCTCCACGTATATTTCCTTAAGCCCATCTTGACTGCGGCCCACCTCTGACTCGGTCAAATCTTGGTGATAACAACAACACAAGCAAATAGTACATGAGTAATACGACAAATACAACAATTGTTCACCAACAAATACAACAAGTTTTTCATCACCACTACAACAAAGTGTTTTCCAACAAATGAACAAACATGCAAATAAAATATTTAATATTGTTTTCCATTACATTTTGACCACTCCTCGATGAGATCTTTTTGAAGCTCATCATGCACATCATTGTGCCCGAATGGCATAATATGACACCCTATGTTCTCTCCTATGCACTTGCATGGGAACCCCCATCAAGTCAAAAAAGGAGTTGCCACATCTTTACCATGATCGTCCTCTATGATCATGTTATGCATGATGACACACTCGGTCATGATGTACCAGAGGCAATCTTGATCCCAAAATCTAGCAGGTCCTCTCACAATAGCAAATCGTGCTTGCAAAATTTCAAATGCTCTCTCCACATCTTTCATAGCCGCCGCTTATGTATTGTGAAATTGGGTTTATTTATTACCTTTGGGGTTGACCACTGGCTTCACAAATGTTTGCCACCTTGGGTAGATACCGTCGGCAAGGTAGTAGTCATAGTTGTACGTGTGGCCATTTTCTTCAAACTCTACTTGTAGTCCTTCACGCAATGCATTCTTGTTCATAAGTGGTGACTGTTGAAGAACATTGATGCCATTACACGACCCGGGCAATCCAAAGAATCCATGCCAAATCCAGGTCTCGTAATCTGCCACGACTTCAAGGATGATAGTGAAATCTTTCATGTGGCCTTTGAATTGTCCATGTCAAGCCGCACGATAATTCTTCCAACTCCAGTGCATACAGACAATAGAGCCAATCATTCCTGGAAACCCCTGAGCCTTGTTCTCCTCCAAAAGCCTAGCGGTGTCTTCAGCATTGGGGGCTCTTAAGTAGGTGGTGCCAAACATGTGCACAATTGCAACAACAAAGAGCTTGACACACTCGATGGCTTGACTCTCACCTATAGTCAAATGGTCATCAACTAGATCCGCCGGTATATCGTATGCTACCATACGCAAGGCGGCGGTCACTTTTTGGTAGGTGCTATGCCCAAGTTTTCCGGTGGCATTCCTCCTTTGCTCAAAAAACCAATCAAACTTGGCCAGCTCCTTCGAGATGCGCTTGAACAAGTTGATGCTCATCCGAAAACGCTGACGGAAGTAGTGCTCCGGGAATGTCGGGTTTTCGTTGAAATACATCTGCATCAACCTATTGTGGCCTTCGATTCTTTCCCTCCACAACTTGTGTCTACCAAAAATCGAGCCACCGCGCTTCGGTTGTTTGTTGGCGCACCAAGTGAAAGGACGAGATGTCGCCTAAAGGGGGGATCGTTGAATAGGCGTTTTAAAAACTATTACATGTTTGGCTTGTAAGAATGCGAAATTAAACTAATATTTATTTTACAAGCACAAAACCTAAATATACTAGGCTCAACTAAGTGCAACAATAACAACTTAGATAAGCAAGATAGGCACAAGATATAAGTAACACAAGTGATAGCAAGGTATATGTACTTCAAGCACGATGTCTATCACAAGGAAAGTAAGCTCAGTTATAGAGATAACCGAGGCATGCGGAGACGTAGATGTATTCCCGTGTGCCCCCACACAAGGTGAGGTACGTCACGTTGGAGAGATGCGGGCTACCACGAAGGTCTCCCGGACGCCACGAAGTCCACCTTCTTCTCCAAGCCAATACCACGAAGGACAAAGGCCTTTCCCTTATGGCTAGCTTTTTCTCCACTCCGGAGATGGCAATGATGGGTTCGTTGCATGGAAAAAAAAAATCTACCGTGAACATGAACAAAAACCAAGATCCAATCTAGGAAGAAGAAAGATCTAATCTACCAAGATCGAAGCAACGAGAAGATCATGAGACTAACCCTCGAAGATTCCAAAGCCTACGAGATTAGATCTCGTTGTTGATGTAGTCGATCGTCCGTGCTGCAATCCGGCAGCACTTCCGTACTCGGTCGTGTGTACGGTGTCGATGAAGCCCGTCCTCTCCCCGTTCCAGCGGGCAGCGGAGGTGTGGTAGATCTCCACGGAATCCCAGCAGCACGACGGCGTGGTGGTGGTGGTGGAGGAGAAGAACTGCAGGGCTTCGCCTAAGCCGGAGCAGTTGTATGGAGGAGAGAGGGGGCGGCCAGGGTTTGGTGTGAGGGGTGGTGTGGCCGGCCACCCCCTCCCCTCTTTATATAGGGGGAGGGGTCGGCCTAGGGTTTCCCCCTTGGCCCCACCTCTCCCTTGGCCGGCGCATGGGGGGATATCTTCCCCCCAAGCCTATCCCCTTATCTCTTCATTTAAACACTTTAAATTTGGAGATAGATCTTATCTCTAGATTTAAACCATTTAAACTAGAGATAGATCTTATCTCTAGGGGTGGGATGGCCTGGGCCTACATGTCATAGTGGGAAGGACCCACCATGCCATGTGGCCCATCCCAGGGTGGTGGGCCCACTGGTGACCCTCTAGAACCTTCTAGAAGCTCCGGTCAAAACACCGGAACTTTCCTGAACCCCGGAAAGTGACTTCCCATATATGAATCTTATTCTCCGTACCATTCCGGACCTCCTCGTGATGTCCTGGATCCCATCCGAGACTCCAAACAAACTCCGTCTCCATCTCATATTCCGAATCTGCTTATGCGACATCAAACCTTAAACGCGTCACCCTACGGTTCGTGAACTATGCAGACATGGTCGATACTCCTCTCCGCCCAATAACCAATAGCGGGATCTGGAGATCCATAACGGCTCCCACACATTCAGCGATAACTCAGCGATCGACTGAACCATTTACATACGATACCGATTCCCTTTGTCACGCGATACTTTACTTGTCCAAGGTTCGATCATCTGTATCTCCATACCTAGTTCAACCTCGTTACTGACAAGTACTCTTTACTCGTACCGTGGTATGTCATCTCTTGTGACCCAGTCACATGCTTGCAAGCTAATTAGACGACATTCCACCGAGAGGGCCCAAAGTATATCTATCCGTCATCGGGATGGACAAATCCCACTATTGATCCATATGCCTCAACTCACACTTTCCAAATACTTAATCCCATCTTTATAACCACCCATTTACGCAATGTCATTTGATGTAATCAGAGCATCCTTCCGGTGTAAGTGATTTACATGATCTCATGGTCGAAGGACTTAGGTAACTATGTATCGAAAGCTTATAGCAAGTTGAACTTAATGACTTGATCTCATGCTACGCTTATTTGGGTGTGATACGTCCAAAACGTATCTACTTTCCCGAACACTTTTGCTATTGTTTTGCCTCTAATTTGTGTATTTTGGATACAACTAACACGGACTAACGCTGTTTTCAGCAGAATTGCCCTGGTGTCTTATTTTTGTGCAGAAACTCAACTTTCAGGAAAATCCCCGGAAATAATTGCAATGGGCCTATTTTCACAGAAGACCTACGGAGCCAGAAGACGAGACGGAGGGGGGCCACGAGGCGCCCACACCACCAGGCGGCGCGGTGGGCCCCTGGGCCGCGCCGCCCTATGGTGGCGTCGCCTCGGCCACCCCCCGACGCTCCCCTCTGGACTACTTAAGGCTTTCGACCTAAAAACGCACGGGAGTTCGACCAATCTGCCAGAAGACATCCAGAACTCCGCCGCCATCGCAAAACTCCGTCTCGGGACCAGAAACTCCGTTCTGGCACCCTGCCGGGACGGGGAATTGGAGGAGATCATCGCCATCATCACCACCGACGCCTCTCCATCGACCATCCATTCTTCCCCCATCCATGTGTGAGTAATTCCCCCGCTGTAGGCTGAAGGGGATGGTAGGGATTGGATGAGATTGATCATGTAATAGTCATAAGATTGTTAGGGCATAGTGCCTAGTATCCGTAGTTGGTACTTTTATGATATTGTTGCAACTTGTTATGCTTAATGCTTGTCACTAGGGCCTGAGTGCCATGATTTCAGATCTGAACATGTTATTGTTTCATGATGATATTCATTGTTTTATGATCTTACCTGCAAGTTGTATACACATATTGCTGTCCGGAACCCGAGGCCCCAAACCGACGGAAATTGGGACAACCGGAGGGGAAGGCTGTGATATGAGGATCACATGTGTTCACGGAGTGTTAATGCTTTGCTCCGGTGCTCTATTAAAAGGAGTACCTTAATTACCAGTAGTTTCCCTAGAGGCCCGGCTGCCACCGGCTGGTAGGACAATAGATGTTGTGCAAGTTTCTCATTGCGAGCACGTACGACTATATACGGAACACATGCCTATGGTTATTTAGTACTTGGATACTGTTTTATTATTATCTGCAAATGCACTGTCTTGATTGTTACATGAGTTCTCTTATCCATGCAGCGCCCGTTCATCCATCCCTGTGCCTACAATATTTTAATCCTATTGTTTACTATAATCACAACTGATGTCTTTGTTACACTGCTGCTTATATTTCACTACTGCTACTTCTATAAAACTGTTGCTACTGATAAACTCTTGCGAGCAAGTCTGTTTCCAGGTGCAGCTGAATTGAAAACTCCGTTGTTAAGGCTTACAAATATTCTTTGGCTCCCCTTGTGTCGAATCAATAAATTGAGTTTTACTTCCCTCGAAGACTGTTGCGATCCCCTATACTTGTGGGTCATCAAGACTATTTTCTGGCGCCGTTGCCGGGGAGCATAGCTTTATTTACAAGTTCACCTGAATTGATATTGTTCGCTGCAAATCCTCCATCATGGGTAAACCTTGCGACGCTAAGGTCGCCATATTACCATCCACTACAAGAAAAGGTACAACTCTGAGTACCTCTGCTGCTCTTGATTCACCATCTGTGATAAGTCAACTTGTTTCACCACCACAAGCTTCACATGCTGGTACTTCTGCTGAATCTGAAAATTCCTCTTATAATTTTGATGATGCTTTTGCTATGCTTGATGATAATGGTTCATTAGGTCCTTTTCTAGATGCTACAATTTCTAGGTCTAGACAAATTGAAAATACTGAAATTCCTAATGAAAATACTGTTACACCTGTTAATTCACCTGAGTCTGTTGAATACTCTAGTGATGATCTTGATGAAGATTATGTGGAGCTTGATGATGATTTTATTGATAAATGTAATGCTACTACTGATGCAAGTAATATTAAAAAGCTTCTTGCACAACGTGCTGTTAGATATAAACTGTCTCCTGATCCTAAATTTGCCACATCTCCTATAAACATTAAGGATAAGGATTATGATTTTTCTCTTGATTTATCTCATATATCTATTGTTGAGAAAACACCTTTTTGTGGTACTGAAAAAGAAAGTGTTGTAGAACACATGAATGAGCTTTCCACTTTGAGTAGCTTGTTTTCTGATGATATCAAGAAGCGTACTTATTTTGTTGCTAAATTTTTTCCTTTCTCATTAAAGGATGATGCTAAAACTTGGTATAATAGTTTGCCTCCTGATTCTATTGATAGTCCAAAAGGTTTGCTTGATCTTTTCTTTCGGAAATATTTTCCTGCTAGTGCTCAACATATTGCCTTGCAGAAAATTTATAGTTTTGACCAGGAAGATGGAGAGAAATTGCCTCGAAGCTTGGGCAAGGTTTTGCTCTCTTATCGAGCTCGGCTCTGGACATGATTTGGAAAAGCATGACTTACTTGATATATTTTATAGTGGACTAACCATTGAGTCTAGGGCATACCTGGATAGTTGTGCTGGTTGTGTTTTCAGGAAAAGAACTCCGGACGAAGTCGAAGAATTATTGGCTAGAATAGGCCGAAATCATGATGATTGGATTACACCTGAACCAACCCCAACACCAATATTGAAGAAGAGGGGTATGATTAAATTAAATGATGAAGATATGAGGGAAGCCAAGAAATCTCTTAAAGAGAAAGGTATTAAATCAGAAGATGTGAAGAATTTACCTTCCATAGAAGATTTATGTAAGATAACTCCCCCTTCATCCACGATTGAGGTACATTCTCTTCAACGCTTTGATAGAGAAGATATTCCTTATTCAAAACCTCCTGATCAATGTTTAGATGAGTTTGATAATTATATTGTTAAGCAAGATAACTTTAATATGAGAGTAGAGAATCATTTAATGGAAAATTCTCGAGCTATTAGTGAATTTCATGATATTGTGGAGAGAACCTCTAATGATGTTAAGATGCTTGTTAAACATTTTCATATGGTTCAAACTCAAATTGATCAACTCACTAAAATGCAAAATGACTTGTTAAAAAATACTTCTAAAGAAAAACATGCTTATGAAGTAACAACTAGAGGTGGTGTTTCTACTCAGGATCCTCTATATCCCGAGGGGCATCCCAAAAGAGTTGAACAAGATTCTCAACGAACTAAAGAAATTAGTGCTCCTTCTAGAAAAAAGAAGAAGAAACATAAAACTGTTGTAGAATCCTCTGAGCCTGTTAATGATCCTAATAGTATTTCTATTTCTATGCTGAAACCGAAAGTGGTAATGAACATGATAAAGATAATGATAAGAATGATGTTTCTGATAAAGAAGAGGTTGAAGTTGAACCTGAAAAGCATGCTAAAAATAAAAAGTACACTAAAGAAGATTTTATTGCTAAGAAACATGGTAATGAAAGAGAACCTTGGGTTCAAAAGAAAATGCCTTTCCCTGCTAAGAAACTAAAATCAAAGGAGGAAGAGCACTATAATAAATTTTGTGATTGGATGAAACCCTTGTTCCTGCAAATCCCTTTAACTGATGCTATTAAATTGCCTCCTTATTCAAAGTATATGAAGGATATTGTCTCTAACAAAAGGAAAATTCCTAATGAGGAGATTTCCACTATGCTTGCTAATTACTCTTTCAATGGCAAGGTTCCAAAGAAGCCGGGAGACCCAGGTATACCGACTATTCCTTGTTCCATCAAGAATAATTATGTTAGAACTGCTCTATGTGATTTGGGAGCAGGAGTTAGTGTTATGCCCTTTTCTCTTTACAAGAGACTTTATTTAGATAAGTTGATACCAACTGATATATCTTTGCAAATGGCTGATAAATCTACTGCTATTCCTGTTGGTATATGTGAGGATGTTCCTGTTCAAGTTACTAATAATTGCTTAATATTAACTGATTTTGTTGTGTTGGAAATGCCCGAAGATGATAATATGTCTATTATTCTTGGAAGACCTTTTCTTAACACTGCATGGGCTGTTATTGATTGCAATAAAGGAAAAGTTACTTTCAATGTTGATGACAAGGAGCATACTGTTTATTTTCCCAAGAGGATTGATAAAGTATGTGGAGTTAATACAATTTCTAATTTGAGAACTATCAAAGTGGGAGTTATTGATTGTCCTATATATGAGCCTAAACAAGGATATCAAAATATTATGATTGGATCCATATCAATACAATATAAGGTAACATGATTGATTTGAGGTTTATTTCTTCTTATGTCATGTAAAATTTATTTGGTGGCAAGACTTGATCAACCTTGTTAACAAGTACCTTTTATATGTATGGAAGAGCTAAACAAAATTTCTTTCTTTCTCCACACTTGTTTACTTTCTGTAGTACTATTTGTTTTGCAAGATGCTTTAGTTGTTTAGAAGTTTGAACCAGGTGCCACCTCATGGGCACCGTGGGATTGATCTCCACTTAGGCAAAAAGCATAAGCTTGGGGGGAGGTATGCCGGCATCACTCATTCATTGCATATTACAATTGCCGGATATGTGTACATACTTGTTTCGCCTCTTATGGTTGCCTCTAATATGAGGAAGATGATATTTGGGGAAGTGCTGTCTAAAAACAGATTCTGGACTGATACTAAAAAAAATCCTAAAAATAGCCAGAACGTTATTTTGAGAAGCCAATTTTTGTGCATGTTCCCCAGGTTATTATCTAACTTTCATTAGTTGAGCACTTTTCGAGTTGAACAGCGGAAGATTTTCGTAAAAAATTATTACTGTACTGCTGTCAAGTTTGACGGATTTCTGCCACTTTGTGTCTAGGTGACTCTTTTACCTTTCATTCTCTTGTTTTTGCTATGTTTCTTTCCTAAAACACAAAAAGACCAAAAATATTTCTGTTGTTTCTCTTCACCATTTGTTTATTTTGGTTTCTTGTTCCTACTTTGCCTTATTTGCTATCGTTAGTTTGCTATGAGAAAATCCAAAAAGATTTTGCTTTGTTTGCCTGTTTCCTTTTGTTCTTGTTTCCAATTCGAAAACACCAAAAATATTTGTTGTTCTTATTTGGTTTTGTAAAGTTCACTATGGAGTTCAGCGGTCTTCGGTGGTTGAAGCTTGGTTTTCATTTCATATTATTCAAGCTACACTAGTGAAAGGCAATAATGACGATCTACGACAATTCGACTGTGGTGAGAGGCTGGTATGAACTCTATTTGTTTTCATTTTTGTACATATACTCATCCATGTGAGCATGCTTAGTTGGTCCATGTGAGGTATATGTCATTTAATGAAGTCCAGTAGTTCATGATCTCTCATGTTTAGCTCCAATTTATTAATATGAGTAGCATGTCATAAATATTTGCTTGCATTGTTTTATTCATAGATAGGTATGACATTGTGGTATCCTCCTCTGAGTAATTCATTTGAATCGACTTGGCACATGCTCATGCATGCATATGACTGAAACAAAAGTCAATTAAGCCTTGGTGATTTACTTTGCTTCAGAGTTCTTGTACCACTTTTATGCCTCCGTTAAATTTATTTTGTCGCAAGCATGATTATGACAGTTATTGCTCTCTTGATTGTCGCTTCCCAGTCTATTGCTAGCCTTCACTTGTACTGAGCGGGAATGCTGCTCGTGCTTCCAAACCCCTGAAAACCAAGTTATCCCAAAGTGTCCACCATAAATACCTATGCATGGCATTTCAAACCATTCGAGTAAATTCTCATGTGCTACCTTTAAAACCTTCAAAGTACTTCTCAATTTGTGTTAATGTTTTATAGCTCATGAGGAAGTATGTGGTGTTTTATCTTTCAACCTTGTCATTTACTCCTGACGGACTTTCACCAATGGACTAGTGGCACATCCGCTTATCCAATAATTTTGCAAAAAGAGCCGGCAACGGGGTGCCCAGCCCCAATTAATTAACTTTCATCAATAATTATCTTCACGTGTTTTGCCCTGATTTATTAGTAAGCAACTTAATTTGCAAATAGACACTCCTCCATGGTATGTGAATGTTGGAAGGCACCCGAGGATTCGGTTAGCCATGGCTTGTGTAAGCAAAGGTTGGGGGAGTGTCATCCATAATGAAACTAAAGTACATGTGTAAACAAAATAGAAGAGGGATGATTTACCTTGCTCGGTAGAGATAACGTCCTTCATGGGAGCCGCTCTTGAAAGTCTGGTTGACGAGGTAGTTAGAGTGCCCACTATCATTCGTTGACAACAACAAACACCTCTCAAAATAATTTTACTCCTGTTTTAAAAATGAAAAGCTCTAGCACATGTTAATCCCTGCTTTCCTCTGCGAAGGGTCAATCTTTTACTTTTACATTGAGTCTCCATCCTTTCTTTTGAGCACCTTCTTGAGAGCATAATTGTCATTCTTAGTGTAATATGCTTATCCCAAAATATGATTAGCTGTGGTATAACTCTGATGCTTTTATCTTTGATAATCTTTACTTCTAGTCTTTCCATGAAATTCAGAGGTGCCCGGGCATTTATGTTTTGTTGTACAAATACGGGCAAGCGAGATACCACTTTATCATATCTTTCTAATGAACATTGCAATCCTGCTGATAGACATGATTCATGATGCTTATTATTAGTTTGTTGGTATCTTTTTCATGATTGGCATAACTATTAGATGACTTTATTTGCATGTATCTTATTATGAATTGCCTAAGTACTTGTCCATATCATGAGAATATTTACATCATATGAACAAATGTGTTCGTGAAAGTTCTTTTATCGCACTCGGCTTGTTAATCGAATTGCTTGAGGACAAGCAATAAGCTAAGCTTGGGGGAGTTGATACGTCCAAAACGTATCTACTTTCCTCGAACACTTTTGCTATTGTTTTGCCTCTAATTTGTGTATTTTGGATACAACTAACACGGACTAACGCTCGTTTTCAGCAGAATTGCCCTGGTGTCTTATTTTTGTGCAAAAACTCAACTTTCAGGAAAATCCCCGGAAATAATTGCAATGGGCCTATTTTCACAGAAGACCTACGGAGCCAGAAGACGAGACGGAGGGGGGCCACGAGGCGCCCACACCACCAGGCGGCGCGGTGGGCCCCTGGGCCGCGCCGCCTATGGTGGCGTCGCCTCGGCCACCCCCCGACGCTCCCCTCTGGACTACTTAAGGCTTTCGACCTAAAAACGCACGGGAGTTCGACCAATCTGCCAGAAGACATCCAGAACTCCGCCGCCATCGCAAAACTCCGTCTCGGGACCAGAAACTCCGTTCTGGCACCCTGCCGGGACGGGGAATTGGAGGAGATCATCGCCATCATCACCACCGACGCCTCTCCATCGACCATCCATGCTTCCCCCATCCATGTGTGAGTAATTCCCCCGCTGTAGGCTGAAGGGGATGGTAGGGATTGGATGAGATTGATCATGTAATAGTCATAAGATTGTTAGGGCATAGTGCCTAGTATCCGTAGTTGGTACTTTTATGATATTGTTGCAACTTGTTATGCTTAATGCTTGTCACTAGGGCTCGAGTGCCATGATTTCAGATCAAAACATGTTATTGTTTCATGATGCTATTCATTGTTTTATGATCTTACCTGCAAGTTGTATACACATATTGTTGTCCGGAACCCGAGGCCCCAAAGTGACAGAAATTGGGACAACCGGAGGGGAAGGCTGTGATATGAGGATCACATGTGTTCACGGAGTGTTAATGCTTTGCTCCGGTGCTTTATTAAAAGGAGTACCTTAATTACCAGTAGTTTCCCTAGAGGCCCGGCTGCCACCGGCTGGTAGGACAATAGATGTTGTGCAAGTTTCTCATTGCGAGCACGTACGACTATATACGGAACACATGCCTATGGTTATTTAGTACTTGGATACTGTTTTATTATTATCTCGCAAATGCCCCGCCTTGATTGTTACATGAGTTCTCTTATCCATGCAGCGCCCGTTCATCCATCCCCGTGCCTACAGTATTTTAATCCTCGCTGTTTACTATAATCACAACCGTTGTCTTTGTTACACCGCTCGCTTATATTTCACTACTACTACTTCTATAAAACTGTTGCTATCGATAAACTCTTGCGAGCAAGTCTCGTTTCCAGTGCAGCTGAATTGACAACTCCGCTGTTAAGGCTTACAAATATTCTTTGGCTCCCCTTGTGTCGAATCAATAAATTGGGTTTTACTTCCCTCGAAGACTGTTGCGATCCCCTATACTTGTGGGTCATCAGGGTGTGTGTCCATTATATCATTCATCCAATGACATAACCTTGTTATTAATAACATCCGATGTTCGTGATCACGAAACCATAATCATCTATTAATCAACAAGCTAGTTATACAAGAGGCTTACTAGGGACTCCTTGTTGTTTACATAACACACATGTATCAATGTTCCGGTTAATACAATTATATCATGGTATGCAAACATTTATCATAAACACAAAGATATTATAATAACCACTTTATTATTGCCTCTTGGGCATATCTCCAACAGTCTCCCACTTGCACTAGAGTCAATAATCTAGATTACATTGTAAGGTACCTAACACCCATGGCATTCCGGTGTTGGTCATGCTTTGCCCCAGGGAGAGCTTTAGTCAACGGGTCTGCCACATTCAGATCTGTGTGTACTTTGCAAATGTTTACTTCACCATCTTCGATGTACTCGCGAATCGAATGAAAACGCAGCTTGATATGCTTCAGCTTCTTGTGTGACCTTGGTTCTTGTGCATTGGCGATGGCACCCATGTTGTCACAATAGATGACTAATGGGTCCAATGCACTAGGAACCACACCAAGGTCAACAATGAACCTCTTCATCCATACCGCTTCCGATGAAGCCTACGAAGCCGCTATGTATTCAGATTCAGTTGAAGACTTCGCCTCCGTGCATTGCTTGGAACTCATCCAGCTTACTACAGCACCATTCAATATAAACACGTACCCAGATTGAGACTTAGAGTCATCAGGATCTGTGTTCCAACTTGCATCGGTGTAACTGGTTACAACGAGCTCTTGGTCACCTCCATAACAAAGAAACATATCCTTAGTTCTTTTCAAGTACTTCAGGATATTCTTGACCGCTGTCCAGTGTTCCATTCCCGGATCACTCGATATCTCGCTGGTCAAACTAACAAGCATGTGCGATATCCGGTCTAGTACACAACATGGCATACATGATAGAGCCTATCGCCGAGGCATAGGGGATCTTGTTCATCCTCTCTCTTTCTTCTGTCGTAGCTGGACCTTGAGTTTTACTCAAGACCTTACCTGGCAACATAGGCAAGAACCCTTTCTTGCTTCCATCCATTCTAAACTTCTTTAGAATCTTGTCCAGGTATGTACTCTGTGAAAGCCCTATTAGGTGTCTTGATCTATCTCTATAAATCTTGATGCCTAAAATGTACGCTGCTTCACCAAGGTCTTTCATTGAAAAACACTTATTCAAATAACCTTTAACACTGCTTAGTAGTTCTATATCATTCCCAATCAATAATATGTCATCTACATATAATATCAGGAATGCTACAGAGCTCCCACTCACTTTCTTGTAAATACAGGCCTCACCATGAGTCTGTATAAACCCGAAGTCTTTGATCACCCTATCAAAGCATCGGTTCCAACTCCGGGATGCTTGCTTCAGTCCATAAATGGAGCGCTGAAGTTTGCATACCTTGTCAGCATTTTTAGGATCGACAAAACCTTTGGGTTGTACCATATACAACTCTTCCTCAATGTCATCATTAAGGAACGCCGTTTTGACATCCATCTGCCAAATCTCATAATCGAAAAATGCAGCTATTGCTAACAAAATCGTCACGGATTTAGCTTCGCTACAGGTGAGAAAGTCTCATCGTAGTCAACTCCTTGAATTTGTCGGAAACCCTTTGCGACAAGTCGAGCTTTATAGACAGTAATATTACCATCAACATCTGTTTTTCTTTTGAAGATCCATTTATTCTCGACAGCCTTGCGACTATCAGGTAAGTCTACCAAAGTCCATACTTGGTTATCATACATGGATCCCATTTCGGATTTCATGGCTTCTTGCCATTTGTTGGAATCTGGGCTCATCATTGCTTCTTCATACATCGCAGGGTCTTCATCATTGTTGTCCACAATCATGACATTTAGACAGGGATCATACCAATCAGGAGTGGTACGTTCCCTCGTCGATCTGCGAGGTTCAGTAGCTTCCTCGTTCGAAGTTTCATGATCATCATCATTTGCTTCCTCTCCTATCGATGCAGGCTGCACAGGAACATCTTCCGGCACTGCGCTACTCTGATCTACGAGAGAAGGTTCATTAACCTCGTAGAGTTCTACTTTCCTTCCAGTCACTTCTTTAGTGAGAAACTCCTTATCAAGAAAGGATCTGTTCTTGGCAACAAAGATTTTGCCTTCGGATCTGTGATAGAAAGTGTATTGATACGTCTCAAACGTATCTATAATTTCTGATGTTCCATGCTAGTTTTATGACAATACCTACATGTTTTGTTCACACTTTATATCGTTTTGATGCATTTTCCGGAACTAACCTATTAACGAGATGCCGAAGTGCCAGTTGCTGTTTTCTGCTGTTTTTGGTTTCAGAAATCCTAGAAAGGAAATATTCTTGGAATCGGACGAAATCAACGCCCAACATCTTATTTTTCCCGGAAGCTTCCAGAACACCGGAGAGGCACCAGAGGGGAGCCCTGGGGGCCCCACACGTGTGGGCGGCGCGGCCCAAGGGGGGGGCGCCCCCCTAGTGTGAGGTGGCCCCGTGGCCCCTCCGACTCCGCCTCTTCGCCTATTTAAAGCTCCCTGACCTAAAACATCGACACGGATTGACGAAACACCGTAAAACCTTCCAGAGCCGCCGCCATCGCGAAACTCCAATTCGGGGGAAGAAGTCTCTGTTCCGGCACCCTGCCGGGACGGGGAATTGCCCCCGGAGTCATCTCCATCGACACCACCGCCATCTTCATCGCCATCGCTGTCTCCTATGATGAGGAGGGAGTAGTTCTCCCCCGAGGCTGAGGGCTCTACCGTAGCTATGTGGTTCATCTCTCTCTTTGTGATCTAGTTGAATATCATCTATGTGTTACTCTGGTGATGTTATTAAAGTAGTCTATTCATCCTCCATGATGTAATGTTGACAGTGTGTGCATCATGAAGTACATGGTGTAGGTTATGATTGTGATCTCTTGTAGATTATGAAGTTAACTATTACTATGATAGTATTGATGTGATCTATTCCCCCTTTCATAGCTGATGTTGACAGTGTGCATGCTATGTTAGTACTCGGTATAATTGCGTTGGTCTATCTTGCACTCTAAGGTTATTTAAATATGAACATCGAATGTTGTGGAGCTTGTTAACTCCGGCATTGAGGTGCTCTTGTAGCCCTACACAATTAATGGTGTTTGTCATCCAACAAGAGAGTGTAGAGTGGTTTTATTATGTGATCAATGTTGAGAGTGTCCACTAGTGAAAGTATGATCCCTAGGCCTTGTTTCCAAACATCGAATCTCCGTTTATTTACTGTTCTGTTGCATGTTTACTCGCTGCCATATTTTATTCAGATTGCCATTACCACTCATATACATCCATACTACTTGTATTTAACTATCTCTTCGCCGAACTAGTGCACCTATACATCTGACAAGTGTATTAGGTGTGTTGGGGACACAAGAGACTTCTTGTATCGTGATTGCGGTGGTTGCTTGAGAGGGATATCTTTGACCTCTTCCTCCCCGAGTTCGATAAACCTTGGGTGATTCACTTCAGGGAAACTTGCCGCTGTTCTACAAACCTCTCGCTCTTGGAGGCCCAACACCGTCTACAGGAAAAGAAGTGTGAGTAGACATCAAGCTATTTTCTCGGCGCCGTTGCCGGGAGGTAAGGTAAAAGGTATTCACATCCTCCGACTACTAAGCTATTTCCTAGTCTTGTTGCCGGTGTGTGAGTGCTCGAAGCTATTTCCTTTAGATCCTGCAATTGCATATTTTTGTTTCTTGTTAAACACTAGTTAGGCATAATGGACAACAGTGAGCTTCTTATTTTATTTCCTGAGTTAAGACATGGATTGTTTGATGCGAAAATTAAAAAACCTATGGAACCTTATTTGCATGCTGGTAGTAATATTAGTATGAACGCTTTGAACACCATTGTTGATAATGATATAGAAAGTTCTAAGCTTGGGGAAGCTGGTTTTGATGAGCATGATATATTTAGTCCCCCAAGCATTGAGGAGAAAATTTTCTTTGATGATACTTTGCCTCCTATTTATGATGATTATAAGGATAGTGGTCTTTTGGTGCCATCTACTATGGAGAGTGAATTTTATTATGATTATACTATGCCTCCTATATTTGATGATAGCTACTTTGTTGAATTTGCTCCCACTACAATTAATAAGAATGACTATGCTTATGTTGGGAGTAGTAATAATTTTATGCATGAGACTCGTGATAAGAATGTTTCATTTGATAGTTATATTGTTGAGTTTGCTCATGATGCTACTGGATATAATTATGAGAGAGGAAAATATGGTTGTAGAAATTTTCATGTTACTAAAACACCTCTCTATATGCTGAAATATTTGAAGTTACACTTGTTTTATCTTTCTATGCTTGTTGCATTATGCTTCATGAATTTGTTTATTTACAAGATTCCTTTTCATAGGAAGTAGGTTAGGCTTAAATTTGTTTTGAATTTTCTTCTTGATGCTCTCTTTTGCTTCAACTCTTATTTCTTGCGAGTGCATCATTAAAATTGCTGAGCCCATCTTAATGGCTATAAAGAAAGCACTTCTTGGAAGATAACCCATGTTTTTATTTTACTACAGCAATTTTGTTTTATATTTGAGTCTTGGAAGTTGTTACTACTGTAGCAACCTCTCCTTATCTTTATTTTATTGCATTGTTGTGCCGAGTAAAGTCTTTGATAGTAAGGTTCATACTAGATTTGGATTACTGCGCAAAAACAGATTTCTTGCTGTCACGTATTTGGGCAGGGTTCTCTGTAGGTAACTCAGAAAAATCTGACAATTTACGTGCGTGATCCTCAGATATGTACGCAACTTTCATTCTATTTGGGCTTTTTCATCTGAGCAAGTCTGGTGCCTCTAAAAAATTCGTCTTTACGGATCGTTCGTTTTTGACAGATTCTCGCCTTTTATTTCGCATTGCCTCTTTTGCTGTGTTGGATGGATTTCTTTGTTCCATTAACTTCCAAGTAGCTTTGAGCAATGTCCGAAGTATTAATAATGATTGTGTCACCTCTGAACATGTGAATTTTTGATTATGCACTAACCCTCTAATGAGTTTGTTTTGAGTTTGGTGTGGAGGAAGTTTTCAAGGGTCAAGAGAGGAGGATGATACAATATGATCAAGAAGGGCGAAAATTCTAAGCTTGGGGATGCCCCCGTGGTTCATCCCTGCATATTTTAAGAAGACTCAAGCATCTAAGCTTGGGGATGCCCAAGGCATCCCCTTCTTCATCGACAACTTATCATGTCACCTCTAGTGAAACTATATTTTTATTCCGTCACATCTTATGTGCTTTACTTGGAGCGTCTGTTTGTTTTTGTTTTTGTTTGAATAAAATTGGATCCTAGCATGCCTTGTTTGGGAGAGAGACACGCTCCGCTGTTGCAGATGAACACATGTGTTCTTAGCTTTACTTTTAATGTTCATGGCGAAGGTTGAAACTGCTTCGTTAATTGTTATGCGGTTGGAAACAGAAAATGCCTCATGTGGTAATTGGTATAATGTCTTGAAAAATTTGAAACTTGGCAATTGTTGTGCTCATATAGATCATGTTTAAGCTCTTGCATCATGTACTTTGCACTTATTAATGAAGAACTACATAGAGCTTGTTAAAATTTGGTTTGCATGATTAGTTTCTCTAGAGTCTAGATATTTTCTGGTTAAGGTGTTTGAACAACAAGGAGACGATGTAAAGTCTTATAATAGTTACAATATGTTCATATGTGAGTCTGGCTGCACCGTTTTATACTTGAGTTTGCTTGAAACAACCTTGCTAGCCTAGCCTTGTATTGAGAGGAATTCTTCTCGTGCATCCAAATCCTTGAGCCAAAAACTATGCCATTTGTGTCCACCATACCTACCTACTACATGGTATTTCTCTGCCATTCCAAAGTACATTACTTGAGTGCTACCTTTAAAATTCTATCCTTTGTCTTTGCAATATATAGCTCATGGGAAAAATAGCCTTAAAAACTATTGTGGTGAAGAATATGTAGCTATGTATCTTATTTCTTATAAGTTGCTTGTTGAGCGGTAACCATGTTTCTGGGGACGCCACCAACTATTACACCTTTGTTGAATATCATGTGAGTTGCTATGCATGTTCGTCTTGTCTGAAGTAAGGGCGATTTTCATGATCATATGGTTTGAGTATGCATATTGTTAGAGAAGAACATTGGGCCGCTAACTAAAGCCATGATTCATGGTGGAAGTTTCAGTTTGGAAAATTAATCCTCAATCTCTTATGAGAATATTATCTGTTGTTGAATGCTTATGCATTAAAGAGGAGTCCATTATATGTTGTCTATGTTATCCCGGTATGGATGTCTAAGTTGAGAATAATCAAAAAGCGAGAAATCCAATGCGAGCTTTCTCCTTAGACCTTTGTACAGGCGGCATAGAGGTACCCCTTTGTGACACTTGGTTGAAACATATGCTATGCAATGATAATCCATGTTAATCCAAGCTAATTAGGACAAGGTGCGAGCACTATTGGTATACTATGCATGAGGCTTGCAACTTATAGGATATCTTATACATAACACATATGCTTTATTACTACCGTTGAAAAAATTGTTTCTATGTTTTCAAAATAAAAGCTCTAGCACAAATATAGTAATCCATGCTTCCCTCTGCGAAGGGCCATTCTTCTACTTTATGTTGAGTCAGTTTACCTACTTCTTTCTATCATAGAAAGCAAACACTTGTATGAACTGTGTGCATTGATTCTTACATGTTTACCTATTGCACTTGTTATATTACTTTGTGTTGACAATTATCCACGAGATATATATGTTGAAGTTGAAAGCAACTGCTGAAACTTATATCTTCCTTTGTGTTGCTTCAAAGCTTTCTACTAAGAATATATTGCTTTATGAGTAACTCTTATGCAAGACTTATTGATGCTTGTCTTGAAAGTACTATTCATGAAAAGTCTTTGCTATATGATTCAGTTGTTTACTCATTGTCTTTACCATTGCTTCGAATCGCTGCATTCATCTCATATGCTTTACAATAGTATGATCAAGATTATGTAAGTAGCATGTCACTTCAGAAATTATCTTTGTTATCGTTTACCTACTCGAGGGCGAGTAGGAACTAAGCTTGGGGATGCTTGATACGTCTCAAACGTATCTATAATTTCTGATGTTCCATGCTAGTTTTATGACAATACCTACATGTTTTGTTCACACTTTATATCGTTTTGATGCATTTTCCGGAACTAACCTATTAACGAGATGCCGAAGTGCCGATTGCTGTTTTCTGCTGTTTTTGGTTTCAGAAATCCTAGAAAGGAAATATTCTCGGAATCGGACGAAATCAACGCCCAACATCTTATTTTTCCCGGAAGCTTCCAGAACACCGGAGAGGCACCAGAGGGGAGCCCTGGGGGCCCCACACGTGTGGGCGGCGCGGCCCAAGGGGGGCGCGCCCCCCTAGTGTGAGGTGGCCCCGTGGCCCCTCCGACTCCGCCTCTTCGCCTATTTAAAGCTCCCTGACCTAAAACATCGACACGGATTGACAAACACCAGAAAACCTTCCAGAGCCGCCGCCATCGCGAAACTCCGATTCGGGGGACAGAAGTCTCTGTTCTGGCACCCTGCCGGGACGGGGAATTGCCCCCGGAGTCATCTCCATCGACACCACCGCCATCTTCATCGCCATCGCTGTCTCCTATGATGAGGAGGGAGTAGTTCTCCCACGTGGATGAGGGCTCTACCGTAGCTATGTGGTTCATCTCTCTCTTTGTGATCTAGTTGAATATCATCTATGTGTTACTCTGGTGATGTTATTAAAGTAGTCTATTCCTCCTCCATGATGTAATGTTGACAGTGTGTGCATCATGAAGTACTTGGTGTAGGTTATTGATACGTCTCCGACGTATCGATAATTTCTTATGTTCCATGCCACATTATTGATGATATCTACATGTTTTATACACATTATATGTCATTATTATGCGTTTTCCGGAACTAACCTATTGACGAGATGCCGAAGGGCCAGCTTCTGTTTTCTCGCTGTTTTTGGTTCCGGAAATCCTAGTAAGGAAATATTCTCGGAATCGGACGAAATCAACGCCCAGAGCATCCTATTTTTCCACGAAGCTTCCAGAACACCCGAGAGCCGCCAGAGGAGGGCCCTGTGGGCCCCAGACGACAGGGTGGCGTGGCCAGGGCCTGGCCCGCGCCCCCTAGTGTGTCACCGCCTCGTCGCCCCTCCGACTCCGCCTCTTCGCCTATATAAAGGTCCCTGACCTAAAACTTCGATACGAAAAAGCCACGGTACGAAAAACCTTCCAGAGCCGCCGCCATCGCGAAGCCAAGATCTGGGGGACAGGAGTCTCTGTTCCGGCACGCCGCCGGGACGGGGAAGTGCCCCCGGAAGGCTCCTCCATCGACACCACCGCCATCTTCATTAACGCTGCTGTCTCCCATGAGGAGGGAGTAGTTCTCCATCGAGGCTCGGGGCTGTACCGGTAGCTGTGTGGTTCATCTCTTTCCTATGTGCTTCAATACAATAATCTCATGAGCTGCCTTACATGATTGAGATTCATATGATGATGCTTGTAATCTAGATGTCATTATGCTAGTCAAGTGGGTTTTACTTATGTGATCTCCGGAGACTCCTTGTCCCACGTGTGTAAAGGTGACAGTGTGTGCACCGTGTGAGTCTCTTAGGCTATATTTCACAGAATACTTATTCACTGTTATGAATGGCATAGTGAAGTGCTTATTTATATCCCTTTATGATTGCAATGTGTTTTCACTAGTAGGAAAACCCTTATAGGCGGAGCTTATTTCTGTGGCGCACCACTAAAAATGCGCCACAGAATATTATTTTGTGGCGCACCATTCTGGGTGCGCCACAGAAATAGCTTAATTTTGTGGCGCACGCTTGGGTAGTGCGCCACAGAAACTATGTGGGGCCCACATCCTGCCACCACCATTTATTACTGTAGGTATTTACGTGGCGCACATGTCGTGCTGCGCCACGTAAATAACTCTTTCGTGACGCACCGGCTTTGGTGCGCCACGAAGTAGTTGATTCCGTGGCGCACCTTCTGCGGTGCGCCACAGAATTAAGGGACTTATATCATCTCGCCCGTGCCCTCCCCCGCCTGTTCACCTCTCCCCTCCCGAGCCCCTCCCCTCTCCCCTCTCCCCTCTCCTCCGTGGTCGCCCGGATCCGCCGCCGCCGCCTTCCTCCGTGGTCGCCTGGAGGATTCCTCCCCTCCCCCTCTCCCCTCTCCTCCGTGGTCGCCTGGATCCGCCGCCGCCGCCTTCCTCCGTGGTCGCCTGGATCCTCCATGGTCGTCGCCGCTGCCGTCGCCGCCGCCTTCCTCCGCGAGGGGCGCATGCCGCCGCAGTCCTCCCATCCCCGCCACCTGCAGCACAAGCAGCCCCTACGGCGAGGAGGGGCCGCCGCGAGGAGGGGCCGCCGTCGCGGCAAGGTGGAGGATCCGCCGCCTCCTCCTCCTCCTCCACCCCCGCCGTCATCTTCAAGCTCGTCCTCCACCCCCGTCATCGGTGCTCTCTCTCCCCTCCCCTCCTCTCCCTCTTAATTCCTCCTCCGCTGCCCCTATGGCTTGTGTTTGCAAGCTTCGGTGATCATTTGATCACCAATTGGTTGATAATTACTTACTACTTTCTCTATCTATGCATGTTGCTTGATATACTCGTGTTGTTGCTTGATTTGTATAGCTTCTCACCATGTACTCGGTGGTTGCTTATGCTTTGAAAAGCATATGAATGGATGCATGATGCTTGCCAAGCATCCTCGTTGCCTAGCAGTTGACTAATTCATTTATCTCGTGAAACTTTATCTTGTTAATGTAGATAATTGAGATGAACTACTTTGCAGTAATGATTCTATTACTGTATTTACTTAAGCTAGATGGATGCCAACTATTGTTGGGGACCCTAGCTTCATTTTGAATCCTGTTGGGTAATGATAAGTGTGTAGGCTTGGTGGTTTGGATGGTTTGGTGGTTGAATTGGCCTTTGCAGTCATGAACTGCTGGCTTGGTAAATCATCTGGGATGGTTTCCTTCCTAGTTCCATTTGGAAGATGCTACTATTCAATTGGTTGGCATAACCATGGTGACTTGAGTTGGTCAAATTCCTGGTCCTTGCCATTTGTACCAGGCTTCACTTGGTCTATGATTAAATGATGACCAAACATTGTTATTCCACCCTATGTGCTTGTGTTTGACATGGCTGTTGCTATGTCTCCGTACATATTTACTTGATGGATTCTTGTGAGCTTATGGTATGCTACTATGCTACTGGTGGGCTTGTATACATACATATTTGTAGTTGCTCTTGGTTGGCCTAAGAATGCTCCCTGGCCAGATGCTTGATGTCTTGGCTCAGCCAATGATGCAAAGGCTGAGGCAAAAACTGTAAATGAATGTATACTAAAATAGAGATATCCACAGTAGGGGATCATGTAAATGAATGCCACTGTGGTATCCTTTGAAGAAAATGGGAAGTTTCTGATGGTTTAAAAGACTAGGTGATGCTAGGTTATTAAGTTGGTCTGTCAAGGTTGGTTTTATCTGGTTAACTTGGATAGGCTATGTGTTCTTGCTTACTTATGCATATCCATCTCTACTCGGATTGACTAGCTCGGGCTTGGCCTCTCTCTTGCCGACATCACTTGGTTACTACCAAGTGATGAATAATCCCTTATGGTACCCCAGCTTTGTTTTGAACTCAACTGAGTAATGATAAATTTCTATTTCTTGTTGGCTTTGATGAAAATAGAGATATCCACAGTAGGGGATCATGTAAATGAATGCCACTGTGGTATCCTTTGAAGAAAAAGGACTGTTTCTGATGGTTTTAAAAGGCTAGGTGGTGCTAGGTGATTCAGTTGGCTACCAAGACTTGTCTCATCTGGTGGGTAGAGATGCAAGCGAGCCTGGTGGGTAGAGATGACGGAGCAAAGGAGGAACCGGATGAAGACTACTTTGTAGGATGAAGACTACTTTGTATCTCGAAATTGTGAATTTTGTATGAATTAAGAGTTGTATGCAAAACATTTGACACTTGCCACTATATATGTATCTCGATCGGGATCTAAGTAATGTGATGATGATGTCTATGTTATATCTCGTGCAATGTACATGATATTTATATTATATCCGAATGTTGCTTGTATATAACCTGTATATCCGTATATTGCTGTTTATAAACTGCATGTGTACAGGAGGCAGCACAAAATCGTGTATAATACAAGCAAATTACGTGGCGCACCGCAAACCAATTCCGTGGCACAGTCTTTTACGTGGCGCCCCTAAGAGCACGTGCGCCACGGATACGTTAACTCTGTGGCGCATGGGCTGGTGCGCCACAGAAAGCTTATTTTTGTGGCGACGTTTCTGTGGCGCACCTCCCATGCGCCATAGAATCCATTTTTGGTGCGCCACTGATGAGGCTTTTCCTACTAGTGTTTGTATCACAATTTATCTGTGTGCTACTCTAGTGATGTTATTAAAGTAGTTTTATTCCTCCTGCACGGTGTAATGGTGACAGTGTGTGCATCCGTGTTAGTACTTGGCGTAGGCTATGATTATGATCTCTTGTAGATTATGAACTTAACTATTGCTATGATGGTATTGATGTGATCTATTCCTCCTACATAGTGTGAAGGTGACAGTGTGCATGCTATGTTAGTACTTGGTTTAGTTGTGTTGATCTGTCATGCACTCTAAGGTTATTTAAATATGAACATTGAATATTGTGGAGCTTGTTAACTCCGGCATTGAGGGTTCGTGTAATCCTACACGAGTTAGTGGTGTTCATCATCCAACAAGAGAGTGTAGAGTATGCATTTATCTATTCTGTTATGTGATCAAAGTTGAGAGTGTCCACTAGTGAAAGTCTAATCCCTAGGCCTTGTTCCTAAATATCGCTATCGCTGCTTGTTTACTTGTTTCTATTGCGTTACTACTGTCTGCGTTACTCTTGCTTGTTTACTTGTCCTGGGCAAAGCACTTTTCAGGTGCCGTTGCCACTGCTCATACTTATTTATACCACCTGTATTTCACTATCTCTTCGCCGAACTAGTGCACCTATTAGGTGTGTTGGGGACACAAGAGACTTCTTGCTTTGTGGTTGCAGGGTTGCATGAGAGGGATATCTTTGACCTCTTCCTCCCTGAGTTCGATAAACCTTGGGTGATCCACTTAAGGGAAACTTGCTGCTGTTCTACAAACCTCTGCTCTTGGAGGCCCAACACTCTCTACAAGAATAGAAGCTCCCGTAGACATCAAGCTATTTCTGGCGCCGTTGCCGGGGAGGAAAGGTAAAAGGCACTCATACTCCGGTCCCAGGTAGAGTACTTTTCTGGCGCCATTGTGTGAGTGCTCGAAGCTATTTCCTTTAGATCCTGCAATTGCATCTTTTTGTTTCTTGTTTACACTAGTTTGGCATAATGGACAACAATGAGCTTCTTATTCTATATCCTGATTTAAGACATGGATGGTTTGATGCGAAAATTAAAAAACCCATGGAACATATTAGTATGAACACTTTGAATACCATTGTCGCTAATGATATAGAAAGTTCTAAGCTTGGGGAAGCTGGTTTTGATGAGCATGATCTTTTTAGTCCCCCAAGCATTGAGGAGAAAATTTACTTTGATGATACTTTGCCTCCTATTTATGATGATTATAATGATAGTAGTCTTTTAGTACCGCCTGTTATGGAGGATAAATTTGATTATGATTACAATATGCCTCCTATATTTGATGATGAGAATAATAATGATAGCTACTTTGTTGAATTTGCTCCCACTACAATTAATAAAATTGATTATGCTTATGTTGGGAGTAGTAATAATTTTATGCATGAGACTCAAGATAAGAATGCTTTATGTGATAGTTATATTGTTGAGTTTGCTCATGATGCTACTGAAAGTTATTATGAGAGAGGAAAATATGGTTGTAGAAATTTTCATGTTACTAAAATGCCTCTCTATGTGCTGAAATTTTTGAAGCTACACTTGTTCTATCTTCCTATGCTTGTTACTTTGCTCCTCGTGAACTTGTTTATTTACAAGATTCCTTTTCATAGGAAGCATGTTAGGCTTAAATTTATTTTGAATTTGCTTCTTGATGCTCTCTTTTGCTTCAAATAATATCTCTTGCGAGTGCATCATTAAAACTGCTGAGCCCATCTTAATGGCTATAAAGAAAGAACTTCTTGGGAGATAACCCATGTGTTTATTTTGCTACAGTACTTTTATTTTGTATTTGAGTCTTGTAAGTTGTTACTACTGTAGCAACCTCTCCTTATCTTGTTTTATTGCATTTGTTGTGCCAAGTAAAGTCTTTGATAGTAAAGTCAATACTAGATTTTGGATTACTGCGCAGAAACAGATTTCTTTGCTGTCACGAATTTCGACCTGCCTCCCTGTAGGTAGCTCAGAAAATTAAGCCAATTTACGTGCGTGGTCCTCAGATATGTACGCAACTTTCATTCAATTTGGGCATTTTCATTTGAGCAAGTCTGGTGCCTCAATAAAATCCATCTTTACGGAATGTTCTGTTTTGACAGATTCTGCCTTTTATTTCGCATTGCTTCATTTGCTATGTTGGATGAATTTCTTTGATCCATTAATATCCAGTAGCTTTATGCAATGTCCAGAAGTGTTAAGAATGATTGTGTCACCTCTGAAAATGTTAATTTTTATTGTCCACTAACCCTCTAATGAGTTGTTTCGAGTTTGGTGTGGAGGAAGTTTTCAAGGATCAAGAGAGGAGTATGATACAATATGATCAAGGAGAGTGAAAGCTCTAAGCTTGGGGATGCCCCGGTGGTTCACCCCTGCATATTTTAAGAAGACTCAAGCGTCTAAGCTTGGGGATGCCCAAGGCATCCCCTTCTTCATCGACAACATTATCGGGTTCCTCCCCTGAAACTATATTTTTATTCCGTCACATCTTATGTGCTTTGCTTGGAGCGTCGGTTTGTTTTTGTTTTTGTTTTGTTTGAATAAAATGGATCCTAGCATTCATTGTGTGGGAGAGAGACACGCTCCGTTGTTGCATATGGACAAATATGTCCTTAGGCTTTACTCATAGTATTCATGGCGAAGGTTGAATCTTCTTCATTAAATTGTTATATGGTTGGAATCGGGAAATGCTACATGTAGTAATTCTAAAATGTCTCGAATAATTTGATACTTGGCAATTGTTGTGCTCATGTTTAAGCTCTTGCATCATATACTTTGCACCCATTAATGAAGAAACACATAGAGCTTGCTAAAATTTGGTTTGCATATTTGGTCTCTCTAAAGTCTAGATAATTTCTAGTATTGAGTTTTGAACAACAAGGAAGACGGTGTAGAGTCTTATAATGTTTACAATATGTCTTTTATGTGAGTTTTGCTGCACCGGTTCATCCTTGTGTTTGTTTCAAATAACCTTGCTAGCCTAAACCTTGTATCGAGAGGGAATACTTCTCATGCATCCAAAATCCTTGAGCCAACCACTATGCCATTTGTGTCCACCATACCTACCTACTACATGGTATTTCTCTGCCATTCCAAAGTAAATTGCTTGAGTGCTACCTTTAAAATTTCCATTCTTCACCTTTGCAATATATAGCTCATGGGACAAATAGCTTAAAAACTATTGTGGTATTGAATATGTACTTATGCACTTTATCTCCTATTAAGTTGCTTGTTGTGCGATAACCATGTTTACGGGGACGCCATCAACTATTCTTTGTTGAATATCATGTGAGTTGCTATGCATGTCCGTCTTGTCCGAAGTAAGAGAGATCTACCACCTTAATGGTTGGAGCATGCATATTGTTAGAGAAGAACATTGGGCCGCTAACTAAAGCCATGAATCATGGTGGAAGTTTCAGTTTTGGACATATATCCTCAATCTCATATGAGAACACTAATTGTTGCCACATGCTTATGCATTAAAGAGGAGTCCATTATCCGTTGTCCATGTTGTCCCGGTATGGATGTCTAAGTTGAGAATAATCAAAAGCGAGAAATCCAAAATGCGAGCTTTCTCCTTAGACCTTTGTACGGGCGGCATGGAGGTACCCCTTTGTGACACTTGGTTAAAACATGTGTATTGCGATGATCCGGTAGTCCAAGCTAATTAGGACAAGGTGCGGGCACTATTAGTATACTATGCATGAGGCTTGCAACTTGGTGAGATATAATTTACATGATACATATGCTTTATTACTACCGTTGACAAAATTGTTTCATGTTTTCAAAACCAAAGCTCTAGCACAAATATAGCAATCAATGCTTCCCTCTGCGAAGGGCCTTTCTTTTACTTTTATGTTGAGTCAGTTCACTTATCTCTCTCTCCACCTCAATAAGCAAACACTTGTGTGAACTGTGCATTGATTCCTACATACTTGCATATTGCACTTGTTATATTTCTTTACATTGACAATATCCATGAGATATACATGTTATAAGTTGAAAGCAACCGCTGAAACTTAATCTTCCTTTGTGTTGCTTCAACACCTTTTACTTTGAATTATTGCTTTATGAGTTAACTCTTATGCAAGACTTATTGATGCTTGTCTTGAAGTACTATTCATGAAAAGTCTTTGCTATATGATTCATTTGTTTACTCATGTCATTACCATCGTTTTGATCGCTGCATTCATTACATATGCTTACAATAGTATGATCAAGGTTATGATGGCATGTCACTCCGAAATTATCTTTGTTATCGTTTACTCGCTCGGGACGAGCAGGACCTAAGCTTGGGGATGCTGATACGTCTCCGATGTATCGATAATTTCTTATGTTCCATGCCACATTATTGATGATATCTACATGTTTTATACACATTATATGTCATTATTATGCGTTTTCCGGAACTAACCTATTGACGAGATGCCGAAGGGCCGGTTCTCGTTTTTCGCTGTTTTTGGTTCCAGAAATCCTAGTAAGGAAATATTCTCGGAATCGGACGAAATCAACGCCCGAGCATCCTATTTTTCCACGAAGCTTCCGGAACACCCGAGAGCCGCCAGAGGAGGGCCCTGTGGGCCCCAGACGACAGGGTGGCGCGGCCAGGGCCTGGCCCGCGCCCCCCTAGTGTGTCACCGCCTCGTCGCCCCTCCGACTCCGCCTCTTCGCCTATATAAAGGTCCCTGACCTAAAACTTCGATACGAAAAAGCCACGGTACGAAAAACCTTCCAGAGCCGCTGCCATCGCGAAGCCAAGATGCTGGGGACAGGAGTCTCGTTCCGGCACGCCGCCGGGACGGGGAAGTGCCCCGGAAGGCTCCTCCATCGACACCACCGCCATCTTCATCAACGCTGCTGTCTCCCATGAGGAGGGAGTAGTTCTCCATCGAGGCTCGGGGCTGTACCGGTAGCTATGTGGTTCATCTCTCTCCTATGTGCTTCAATACAATAATCTCATGAGCTGCCTTACATGATTGAGATTCATATGATGATGCTTGTAATCTAGATGTCATTATGCTAGTCAAGTGGGTTTTACTTATGTGATCTCCGGAGACTCCTTGTCCCACGTGTGTAAAGGTGACAAGTGTGTGCACCGTGTGGGTCTCTTAGGCTATATTTCACGAATACTTATTCACTCGTTATGAATGGCATAGTGAAGTGCTTATTTATATCCCTTTATGATTGCAATGTGTTTTGTATCACAATTTATCTGTGTGCTACTCTAGTGATGTTATTAAAGTAGTTTTATTCCTCCTGCACGGTGTAATGGTGACAGGTGTGTGCATCCGTGTTAGTACTTGGCGTAGGCTATGATTATGATCTCTTGTAGATTATGAACTTAACTATTGCTATGATGGTATTGATGTGATCTATTCCTCCTACATAGTGTGAAGGTGACGAGTGTGCATGCTATGTTAGTACTTGGTTTAGTTGTGTTGATCTGTCATGCACTCTAAGGTTATTTAAATATGAACATTGAATATTGTGGAGCTTGTTAACTCCGGCATTGAGGGTTCGTGTAATCCTACACGGTTAGTGGTGTTCATCATCCAACAAGAGAGTGTAGAGTATGCATTTATCTATTCTGTTATGTGATCAAAGTTGAGAGTGTCCACTAGTGAAAGTCTAATCCCTAGGCCTTGTTCCTAAATATCGCTATCGCTGCTTGTTTACTCGTTTCTATGCGTTACTACTGCTGCGTTACTACTCGCTTGTTTACTGTCCTGGGCAAAGCACTTTTCCGGTGCCGTTGCCACTCGCTCATACTTATTTATACCACCTGTATTTCACTATCTCTTCGCCGAACTAGTGCACCTATTAGGTGTGTTGGGGACACAAGAGACTTCTTGCTTTGTGGTTGCGGGGTTGCATGAGAGGGATATCTTTGACCTCTTCCTCCCTGAGTTCGATAAACCTTGGGTGATCCACTTAAGGGAAACTTGCTGCTGTTCTACAAACCTCTGCTCTTGGAGGCCCAACACTGTCTACAAGAATAGAAGCTCCCGTAGACATCAATTATGATTGTGATCTCTTGTAGATTATGAAGTTAACTATTACTATGATAGTATTGATGTGATCTATTCCCCCTTTCATAGCTGATGTTGACAGTGTGCATGCTATGTTAGTACTCGGTATAATTGCGTTGGTATATCTTGCAATCTAAGGTTATTTAAATATGAACATCGAATGTTGTGGAGCTTGTTAACTCCGGCATTGAGGTGCTGTTATCACCGGTTTTGGCCAAATCAGGAGGTGGGCCGCGATCAGGATGGGCTTGGAAGATTACACGTGGAAGATCTCTGAAGCGGCCTTGCACGGAGAATTTGGGCTAGATTGCCCGTGTATCTTTAATTATAGTAGATTGTATCTAGATTAAAGGTTAGAGTTTGTCTCGTATACGGGGGATTATTCCCACGTTAGAAAGTCCGCTGGACTATAAATATGTACCTAGGGTTTATGGAATAAACAACAACCAACGTTCAACCACAAACAAATCTCGGCGCATCGCCAACTCCTTCGTCTCGATGGTTTCTACCGGTAAGCATCATGCTGCCTAGATCGCATCTTGCGATCTAGGCAGCACAAGCCTGCCTACGTTGTTCATGCGTTGCTCGTATCGAAGCCTTTTTGATGGCGAGCAACGTAGTTATCTTAGACATGTTAGGGTTAGCATTGTTCTTCATATTACATGCTTTCGTAGTGCAACCCTTGCATGTCTAGCCGCCCTTACACCTATCTTAGGTGTAGGGGCGGCACCCCGCTTGATCATAGTTTAGTAGATCTGATCCGTTACGATTGCTCCTTGTTCTACAAGGATTAGTTTAATATCTGCAATAGTTAGGCCTTACGAAGGGGGGGAGGATCCAGCGGCGTGTAGGGTGACGTTGGCTAGCCCTAGAAAGGATGTTCCGGGGATCAACCTCGTGTTGGTTTTTAGGCCCTGTCTAGGATCGGCTTACGATCACCGTGCGCGAGCGCGAGGCCCAACCTCGGAGTAGGATGATCCGATTATGCGGTGAAAACCCTAAATCGTCGTAGATCTCATTAGCTTTACCTTGATCAAGCAGGACCACCACATATTCGGACACCTCGTCCGAATCATGGGTGGATCGGCTCTTTGAGCCGATTCACGGATAACCCGAGAGCCGATCAAGGCTCGTATTTAACGTTTACGTGTGTGCCCTGCAGAAACTAAGCGAGGCATCATCCACACCTTCCCGACCAGGTATAGGTCAGGTGGCACGCCCTTGTGATAAACATCGGCGCGTGCGACCAGGAGGCTTTGCGGGCCGTCGCTCCGAGGGACCGGGGCCAGCCGCAGCCCTAGTTGTTCCCGGCTCTACCGTGTTGACCGTCTCTGCCCGCCGTGGGGTTTCGACGTCAACACATTCCGGCACGCCCGGTGGGACAGCCGACGACATCCACAACATCGCCATCTACATCCGAGATGGCGGAAGACACTCCGGTCACGTACGAGGATCCGCCTCGATGAGCTCAAGAAGAAACATGACGAGATCAAGGCAACCCTCGAAGCCGAACTCATCGGCTCCTTCCACCGAACCCGCTCCCATGGCATCGGGTGGAAGGGTTTCACACCTGAAGGCGCGCTCGATCGAGTGGACCTGTCCGCCCCGTCGAAGAACGCACCGCATCGCCGCGGCAGGAGATCAACTACATGGTGGCTCATTCGCCGCACCGCCACTCGAGAGCCCGGTGAATACCTTGGAGCGTGTCGCTCCGCGCGTCGTCAAGGAAATCATGAGCCACCGGTATTCTCCATCGGGACCAGCTCGGGGACTTTCAAGGGAGAGATGCCGCTCCAGCCCCGGCCGTTCGCATGGGCAGCACCGGAACCGCCGAACTCATCGGCATACGTCGTCTACAAGATTGGTGGTGATCCTAGTGACTACCAATTCCTACCCGAGGCACCCAAGGAGATCCCGCACGGATACGCGTGCGCATACGTACCGGACTGCAACGCCTGGGCACTCTCGAACCAGGCGGCAATATCAGGGGCCTCTGGAACGGCAGGAGGAACGTCAGGAGCCGATCCGGAGAAGCAATCATGGCTGGCTAAGTACGCCACCCCGACAAACCTCCAAAGCCCAGCTCCTGCAGTTGGCTTAGAACCGGAAAAGCAAGCATGGCTGGTTAAGTATGCCACCCCGGCGAATCTTCAGGGTTCGACACCTTCAGCCATCACAGTGGATCAGATTTGTGCAATTCTGAAAGATCAGTTCGGTATGATGCCGAAAAGGAAGGCGTTCGGCTACACCAAGCCGTACCCCAACAACTACGAACTGATCCCGCTGCCACCCAAATATCGGCTCCCGGACTTCACGAAGTTTAGCGGATCAGATGGGTCCAGCTCCATCGAGCATGTGAGCCGATATTTGGCACAGCTGGGCACGATCTCAGCGTCAGACGAGTTGCGCGTGAGGTTCTTCGCACAGTCCCTCACAGGATCGGCTTTCGGGTGGTACACATCGCTACCACCGAACTCCATCCGGACTTGGAAGCAGCTTGGAAGAGCGAGTTCCATGAGCAAGTATCACTCAGAGGCTTCCGATGTTGGGATTGCCGATCTAGCGCAAGTACGACAGAAGCGCGGGGAGACAGTGGCAGAATACATCCAGCTAGCGCTTCAGGACCATTAGGAACCGATGCTTTTCGGTTCATATAAGTGAAAAAGAAGCAGTCGAGTTGGCGGTGGTGGGTCTCTCATCATCAATCAAGGACATGGCCTCCCAAGCGAACTACCCTTCGCCGGCGCACATGGTGCGAAGCTGCCGGCATATGAACAGCGCCACCCAGATGTTTACCAGGATAAATTCAAGCGTGCGGTGACCCTGGTTGAGGCAGACGAAGATGAAGGTGCTGCGGGAGATCGGGAGATAGCAGTGGCTGAATGGACTCGAGCGACGGGCCCCGTGACCTGCAAATGGGTGAAGCCACAAGGCCCTCCAAAAGGGTTCGACTTCGACGTGACCAAGACGGAGCAGATTTTTGATCTCTTACTCACGGAGAAGCATATAAAGGTACCCGAAGGCCACAAGTTCCCCACGGTGCAAGAGCTGAACGGAAGGCCATACTGCAAATGGCATAACACGTTCTCCCACACAACCAACGACTGCAGGGTGTGGCGGCAGCAGATCCAAATGGCGATAGAAAACGGACGGTTGATTTTCAACCAATACGCCATGAAGGTCGACACGCACCCCTTCCCCGCCGTAAACATGGTGGAGTATACCTGCCATGGAGGGTGCCAGCCGGGTTTCCTGTGCAATATCAACATGGTAGATCTTGGACACCACGCTGGCAAGGATGGAGATGAGGGCAGCTGCTCTCATAGCAAAGATACAGAGGAAGCCGCTCCACGCGATCGGCTCCGCCAAGACGGAAAGCGCTACGTCACAGAGGGAGAAGTGAAGAACATAAGATATCAGCGACCTCTCTCTGATCACCTCCTCAGCAAGTATGTGAGTCAGCACGACCAACGCCGACGGTCCAGCGATGATGATGAAAGAGATCGTCCGGCTAGAGAAGCCGAAGACATCGTCGGCATAATCGCGATGAGGAGGAGCACGAGCGTTGTGCCAAGGAAAAGGCAAGGGAGCAAGACGACGAGGACAGCACCGGGATTGTCCCTTCTTCGAGCACTCGCTGGGATTCAGGAATGAGCCGATTGCCAACAATCGGCAATTGCCCAGAATGCAACCGGAAGAAGAAGGAGGCAGCCAACGTGTCCGTGTTCGAGCGCTTAGGACCTCTCCCGCCATAGAGCAAACGAGCTGAGTCCCCTTGGTTGGAAGATCTCGAAGATTCAGAAGACGAGGGAGAAGAAGAAGACAGGTATCACCGGCCAAGGTGGTGCCCTGATGGACTCAGCCTGCTCCCGTAAACGCAGGGTTCAACGGTTGCGCGGCCTGGAAGAAGCCGAGAGGTTATACTTGCATACATTGAGGAAGGCAAGGCCTGATCTGGCTGCGAAGGTTCAGCCGAACCCCGGATGAAGAGGGTCGCCCACGGAAAATGGAGTGGCGCCCCAAGCAAAGGAAAGCCGATGATGAAACATCGGGCCGGCACAAACATGGTGCTCGTTCTTCCGACAAAGCTTAGCGCTCCACGATCACACGATGCACTCAAGGTGGGCGACAGCAAGCGCACCAACATGATAAAGTCAGAGATTGGGATGGTTTTATCTACCGGCCTGAACGAGTAGCAAGAGCACGTCAATGAGCAAGCGTGGCGAGGCTGATCCTTGTGATCGGCCCCAAAAAAAATTTTGAAGGGACATTACAAAACCTTCATCGAACAAGCAACATGGAGGCCGATTCCAGCAATCGGCCAAAATTATCCTCACCAACCATTCTGCCTGGGTTCAACATGTTATCCAACAGAGCCGATACCATCAGTTCTCTTGACAGGATCGGCTCCGGGGGGCACCCAAGTGGATAAAGCACGAGGATATGCAGTGGAAGCGTCTCATCCTTTGATGATGGGTATTGGAGTATGGGGGCCGATGCACAAGTCGGCCGTAAAAGAAAAAAAAAATTCTGAAAATTCGAAAATTTTCGAGCACAGCCGATGCAGCAGACGTCGACTTAAGGATATGAAAGCCGATGCATGGCCATCGACTCAAGAGGGATAACTGTTACGATCAGAGGGTCAATGGAGCACGAAGAGGGTTTTGAATGAAAGAACTCCTCAATGGAGTAGTTTAAGGGCTCGGATCCTCTCTTCAAGAACAAGGCCAAAGAGCAGCCTGGACGTGCAGATCAGGTCAAGGATGGATTACATTAGATCCATCAAAGGAAAGGAGCCGATCTAGCAGGAAGAACTGAAGAAGCTCGGGGGGCAGTTCACCTTGAAGGCTCTCTGCCCTGGGGAACCGATTTATGTGTAAATCGGCTGGTTTTGCATAAAAAGCTCCCTCGGACATGATCAAGCCCAGGTCCATACAACTAATTGGCGTATCCTCGTCTCTGTCTTGCCTTGGCTGAGACTCGGGGGGCAACAGGCCTGGTAGGTGCTCCATTTTGGAGAGCCGATTGGAGTTACCTCGGCTGTCACTGCATCATGATCTTCTCAGGGAGGAACTGGGAAGGAAAAGCCGTCGTCTGGTACGAGGTTTGGACCGTGTTGGTGCTGCAAGGAAAGGAAGAGACTAGTTTCTCAAATTAGCCGATGAACAGTCATCGGCTGCGGGACTGCAAAACGCCACGGTCAAGAGAAACAATGATAGCCCGATTCGTTACCATCGGTCTTGATATGGCAAGCGGGAGGATGGAAATTGGATTAATGAAAGGAGAAATTGGAAGAACAATTCTCATTAATTCAAAAGAGCGGCTTTACAAGAAGAGCCGATGGCTCTCAAAAGAGGGATCTCGGTGCCTAGTGCACTGCTATCGCTAGTCCTACTCTACTAGTCGTCGCTGTCCTCATCATCGCCGTCGTCGAGGTCGTCGGCGCTGCTCCCGGAAGCTCCTCGCCGCCGCTGCCCTAGCCGTCGGCCGGAGCTTCCTCCTCCTCCTCGTCATCATCATCATCCTCGCTATCCGCCCAGCCGCGGAAGCGCTTCGTTGGAGGATACCCAATGGAGGAGGGGGAATCATCTTCCTCCTCCTCATCTTCTTCTTCCTCGTCGTCATCGTCGTCCTCGCTGTCCGCCCACATGCGGGAGCGCTTCTTCGGCGGAAGCCTGGCGGAGGGGGAGGCCTTGGTCCCCTCCGCTTCTCCTCCCTTCTTCTCCTTGTCAGAGGAGATGGGGTGCGCCCCGGAGCGGGGATCGTCCTCTTCCTTGTTCTTCGCAACGGTTGGAGAGAGAGGCCTGAAGCGGAGGAGGAGGAAGAAGACATGGCTGCAGGAGAGAAGGGTTTTTTGGTTTGGTGAACAGAGCAGAGCAAGGGGATGGAGTGGTGAACCGTTTGGCATAGATAAATAAAGAGAGTATAGTGGAGATTTAATGCCATGACGGTTCTCGAGGACGTGATGCCGAAATTGACAATTCATACAGAGAAGCCCAGGAGACGAGGCGTAATGATGGAAGACTCTGCGGCAGTTCTGCTCTGCCACGACATGACCCGACGAAAGAAGAGCGTAATGATTTTGGAAATGTCATTTCCAAAATCAGGGGGGCATGTGTTATCACCGGTTTTGGCCAAATCAGGAGGTGGGCCGCGATCAGGATGGGCTTGGAAGATTACACGTGGAAGATCTCTGAAGCGGCCTTGCACGGAGAATTTGGGCTAGATTGCCCGTGTATCTTTAATTATAGTAGATTGTATCTAGATTAAAGGTTAGAGTTTGTCTCGTATACGGGGGGATTATTCCCACGTTAGAAAGTCCGCTGGACTATAAATATGTACCTAGGGTTTATGGAATAAACAACAACCAACGTTCAACCACAAACAAATCTCGGCGCATCGCCAACTCCTTCGTCTCGAGGGTTTCTACCGGTAAGCATCATGCTGCCTAGATCGCATCTTGCGATCTAGGCAAGCACAAGCCTGCCTACGTTGTTCATGCGTTGCTCGTATCGAAGCCTTTTTGATGGCGAGCAACGTAGTTATCTTAGACATGTTAGGGTTAGCATTGTTCTTCATATTACATGCTTTCGTAGTGCAACCCTTGCATGTCTAGCCGCCCTTACACCTATCTTAGGTGTAGGGGCGGCACCCCGCTTGATCATAGTTTAGTAGATCTGATCCGTTACGATTGCTCCTTGTTCTACAAGGATTAGTTTAATATCTGCAATAGTTAGGCCTTACGAAGGGGGGGAGGATCCAGCGGCGTGTAGGGTGACGTTTGCTAGCCCTAGAAAGGATGTTCCGGGGATCAACCTCGTGTTGGTTTTTAGGCCCCGTCTAGGATCGGCTTACGATCACCGTGCGCGAGCGCGAGGCCCAACCTGGAGTAGGATGATCCGATTATGCGGTGAAAACCCTAAATCGTCGTAGATCTCATTAGCTTTACCTTGATCAAGCAGGACCACCACATATTCGGACACCTCGTCTGAATCATGGGTGGATCGGCTCTTTGAGCCGATTCACAGGATAACCTGAGAGCCGATCGAGGCTCGTATTTAACGTTTACGTGTGTGCCCCGCAGGAAACTAAGCGAGGCATCATCCACACCTTCCTGACCAGGTATAGGTCAGGTGGCACGCCCTTGTGATAAACATCGGCGCGTGCGACCAGGAGGCTTTGCGGGCCGTCGCTCTGAGGGACTGGGGCCAGCCGCAGCCCTAGTTGTTCCCGGCTCTACCGTGTTGACCGTCTCTGCCCGCCAGGGGGTTTCTGACGTCAACAGGTGCTCTTGTAGCCCTACACAATTAATGGTGTTTGTCATCCAACAAGAGAGTGTAGAGTGGTTTTATTATGTGATCAATGTTGAGAGTGTCCACTAGTGAAAGTATGATCCCTAGGCCTTGTTTCCAAACATCGAATCTCCGTTTATTTACCGTTCTGTTGCATGTTTACTCGCTGCCATATTTTATTCAGATTGCTATTACCACTCATATACATCCATACTACTTGTATTTCACTATCTCTTCGCCGAACTAGTGCACCTATACATCCGACAAGTGTATTAGGTGTGTTGGGGACACAAGAGACTTCTTGTATCGTGATTGCAGGGTTGCTTGAGAGGGATATCTTTGACCTCTTCCTCCCTGAGTTCGATAAACCTTGGGTGATTCACTTAAGGGAAACTTGCTGCTGTTCTACAAACCTCTGCTCTTGGAGGCCCAACACTGTCTACAGGAAAAGAAGTGTGAGTAGACATCATGTATCCAATTGTTTCTTTAGGGTATCCTATGAAGACGCATTTCTCCGCTTTGGGTTCTAGCTTGTCAGGTTGTAACTTCTTTACATAATCTTCACAACCCCAAACTTTAAGGAACGACAGCTTAGGTTTCATTCCAAACCATAATTCATACGGTGTCGTTTCAACGGATTTAGATGGTGCCCTATTTAAAGTGAATGCGGCTGTCTCTAATGCATAACCCCAAAATGATAACGGCAAATCGGTAAGAGACATCATAGACCGAACCATATCCAAGAGAGTTCGATTACGACGTTCGGACACACCATTGCACTGTGGTGTTCCTGGCGGTGTCAACTGTGAAAGTATTATGCATTTCTTTAAATGCATGCCAACCTCATAACTCAGATATTCGCCTCCGCGATTAGAACGCAGAAACTTAATCTTCTTGTTACATTGATTTTCTACTTCACTTTGGAATTCCTTAAACTTCTCGAAAGTTTCGGACTTATGTTTCATAAAGTAAATATACCCATATCTACTCAGATCATCCGTGAAGGTTAGAACATAACCATAACCACAGCGCGATGCTACACTCATTAGTCCGCACACATCGTTATGTATGATTTCCAACAAGTCTATAGCTCGCTCCATTGTACCAGAAAATGGAGTCTTAGTCATTTTTCCCATTAGACATGCTTCGCATCTATCAAGTGACTCAAAGTCAAGCGACTCAAGAAGTCCATCGGAATGGAGTTTCTTCATGTGTTTCACTCCAATATGACCAAGATGACAGTGCCACATATAAGTAGAATTATCATTCAATTTAATTCGCTTAGCATCAATGTTATGAACATGTGTATCACTACTATCGAGATTTAACAAGAATAAACCATTCATCTCAGGCGCATGACCATAAAATATATTATTCATATAAATAGAACAACCATTATTCTCTGATTTAAACGAATAACCGTCTTGCATTAAACAAGATCTAGATATAATGTTCATGCTCAACGCAGGCACCAAATAACAATTATTGAGGTTTAAAACTAACCCCGAAGGTAGATGTAGAGGGAGCGTGCCGACGGCGATCACATCGACCTTGGATCCATTTCCAACGCGCATCGTCACATCGTCCCTCGCCAGGCTTTGTTTATTCCGCAGTTCCTGTTTCGAGTTACAAATGTGAGCAACCGAACCAGTATCAAATACCCAGGCACTACTACGAGAACCAGTAAGATAGACATCAATAACATGTATATCAAATACCTTTCTTCTTGATGAGGCCGCTCTTCAGATCAGCCAAGTATTTGGGGCAATTACGCTTCCAGTGCCCCTTCTCCTTGCAGTAATAGCACACAGTATCAGGCTTGGGGCCAGCCTTAGGCTTCTCAGGATGCGCAACAACTTTCTTGCCACCCTTCTTGAAGTTGCCTTTGTTAGGCTTGCCCTGCTTCTTGAAACTGGTGGTCTTGTTGACCATCAACACTTGGTGCTCTTTCCGTATCTCCACCTCAGCAGATTTCAGCATGGAGAAGAGTTTAGGTAACTCCTTGTTCATGTTCTGCATGTTGTAGTTCATCACGAAGTTCTTGTAACTAGGTGGCAGTGACTGGAGGACACGATGAATACCCAGCTGGCTAGGAATCACAATCCCCAAGTCACTGAGCTTCTTCGCATGCCCGGACATAGCGACCACGCGCTCACTAACGGAGCTACCCTCTTCCATCATACAGCCAAAGAAGTGTTTCAAGGCCTCCTAGCTTTCCACGGCCGCATGAGTTTGAAAGATAGCTTTTAGCGCACGGACCAGCTCACAAGGGTCGTGGTGCTCAAAACGCTTTTGGAGCTCCGCCTCTAGGCTGCACAGGATGGCACACTGAACTTGGGAGTACCGAGTCACCCGAGTCTCGTAAACATTCTTTACATCCTCAGATACTGCAGGTGCAGGTGGGGGACCTAGCGGTGCATCGAGCACATATTGCAGGTTTCCACCAGTGAGGAAAATCCTTACATGACTGTAAGGGTATATTGCCCCTATGTGTGGTTTTGGTAATTAATGACAACCCCTATGGACTAATGTTTTCATTGAGTTTATATGAAGGAATATTCCATAGGTACTTCTTGTATTCCATGTGTTGGATTCAAGTATGGATGCCATGCAGATAAAGATACACCTTGTGTATTGGCATCAAGATCATCGATTTAAAAGATACATAAATGATATGATCAAGAAGAAGAAATGAATATGTGTTCTTAGGTGGAACTCAATATTAGCCATACTCTGCCTTAAGTGAGTATGAGAAGATACAAGGTTGAGTTGGGCAAGTTCAAGATGATCATCTTGAGTGGATCACATGCTTGAAGCTTTCCGTCCATTTGGTGATAATGGACATGTGAAGATGTGCATCAATGAAGCTTTCCCATCATAGTGTATGGGGGAGCATTTGTGAGTCTTCACGAAGTAACGATGATCAAGTGAGGCATTCCGCCTTGTGTAGAGCTTGAAGAGTTATCATCAAGATCAAGCGGGATGCGCAAGGCAAAGGTATGACCTTGATAGGTTTTTATTTTACCGGTCTCAATGTGGTTGTTGGGAGACCGGATTATAGGATAGATAGCCGCACTATCAAGAGGGGCTTTCGGTTGGGTAACTTGATCACATCGTCTTAGGGAGCTCAACCCTTTGCATACTTTGCATATCCTTATTGCTTCTTGGTGTTTCTATGTGTAAGGTTCTTGAGCTTGTTTCTAGCTTTACAACAAGCCCAAGTTCATCGAAAACGGAGTTCGCATGCATCTTCTATTGCGTTTTCGAGGTTGGGTGATTTTACCGGTTATTCATGATATAAAGTTCTACCTTTTATATTCATGATAAAATCCCCACCTACAGATTCTTGTGTTTTCACTTTCCATAGGATAGCATTTGTTCTTATCTCTCAAACAAAATTGGTTTCATTCGAATCGGAGTTCGGGAGCATTTGTTATTAAAGAAAAAGTAAAAGAAGAAAAAGAAAAGAAAAAGGAAAAGAAAAGGGGAGGGGCCAGCCGGCCGACCGGCTCAGCCACCGGCCCACCCGGTCCGCAACCGGGTCCGGCGCTGGTGCCATCCGGCAGCCTCCAGTGGCCTGTTGGCCCACGACCGGCCGAAGGCCCTGTCCGCAACCGGCCTGCCCGGCACGCCCCCCGGTCCGACCGGAATCCCAACTGGGCCGCCTCCCCCGCGCGGCTTGCCCTCCGCGCCGCCCGAGCGCTACTGGGCCGCCTGCTCGCCCGCGCGCTGCTGCCCCAGCTGGGCCGCTCGCCCCGCGCGCCCCTTGCGCTATCCGCCGCTCAGCTCGTCTGCTGCCCCGCCCAGCTGGTGGGCTGGCCCGACCGGGCTGCTGACCGGCCTGGCCGGCTGCTGCTCCGGTCGGCCGGCCTGGCAGCCGACTGGGGCGATTTTCTGGGCCATTTTACCTGCAGTCTTTTTGTCTTTTTCCCCCAACGGTTTTTTTGCTCCTAGCTATAAATAGACCTTTCTTCCACCTTGAGCTAGCTAGTTCTTCCATTCTCTCACCTCCATTGTTGCCTTTGAAGAACTTGCTCTCTCTCTTGTCTCCCCCCATGATTCTTGCTCATTCTTGAGGGATCTAAGAGAGAAGATCTAGATCTACACTTCCACCAATCCATTTCTTCTCTAAGTGAGGGGAACTCTTGGGATCTAGATCTTGGAGTCTTTTGTTGACTTTCCCCATTGTTCTTCCTCTCCAATCTCATCCTAGCATCCGTTGCTTTGGTGGGATTTGAGTGTGAAGGACTTGAACACCTCTAGTGTTCTTGCTTTGCATCATTGCATAGTGTTGAGCTCTCCACCACGATTAGTTCGAGTGAGAGACCGTGAGCTTGTTACTCTTGGAGGGAGACCTCCTAGTTGGCTTGGTGGTTGGTGCTCCGGTGATCTCTTCAAGAAGATTGTGAAGAGGCCCGGGCTTCTCCTTCGTGGAGCTTGTGAAGTGGTTGTGGAGCTTGCCATCTCCGGAGCGGAGGAAAAGCTAACCATAAGGAAAGGGCCATTATCCTTCGTGGGTGTGGTTCGGAGAATAGGTTGAGCCTTCGTGGCGCGGGGAATCCTTCGTGGGACCTCCACTTCTCCAAACGTGACGTACCTTCTTGCAAAGGAAGGGAACACGGGAATACATCCTCGTCTCCGCGTGCCTCGGTTATTTCTATACCCGAGCTCTCTTTCCTTGTGATAGCCATCGTGCTTGAAGTACATATATCTTGCTATCACTTGTGCTACATATATCTTGTGCCTATCTTGCTTAGCTCTAGTTGCCATTGTTACACTTAGTTGAGCTTAGCATATTTAGGGTTTGTGCTTGTAAACTAAACGTTAGTTTAATTCCGCATTCTTACAAGACAAATCCGCAAGAGTTTGTAATTGCCTATTCACCCCCCTCTAGGCGACATCTCGATCTTTCAATTGGTATCAGAGCAAGGTCTCTCCTTGTTTTATGCTTCACCGCCTTGAGAGTAAAGATGTCGGCTAGTATAGTGCACAATGACACAATTGTCTTTAATGGCACAAATTATCTTTTGTGGCAAAATTGCTTGCTTTGTAATCTTCGGACCTTGTGTCCAAATATAGAGCAATTTCTAGATGTCAGTTTTTCTCCTCCGATGGATTCTCAAAATCTATCTTTAGAGGATGAGAAAAATTTACATCTTGAAGCTCGAGTATCTAATGAGCTTTTATTCTCCTTGAGACCCGATTTTCGTAGGTTCTTGATATATATAAAGCGAAAGTCGTCTCATGAGATGTGGATCAAGCTTAAGGAAATGTTTGGTGGATCCATTTCTCATTTGGTCGGTGGTGTCTCCGAGGAGCTCTCTTCCCCTTCACATCATGAAGAGCTCCAAGTTGCTTCCACCTCCGGCCGTGATGAGTTCTCATCTTCTTCCACTTCACCAACGTGTAGCAAGACACGAGAGGAAACCGAACACTCTATGGATCAAGACATGTTTCCAAATGAGGATTCAAGAATTTCTTCATCTTCATCCTCTGGTATGCACATGTGCCTTATGGCAAATGGATCAAAGGTATCTCCTACTTTTACTCCTAACACATCCTCTAATGATGACAGTGATGATGATGATAATGATGAAGAACATAATACCTTGGTGCATGATATGGCAATGGTATATGCTTCCCTTCGTGGTAATAAAGAAGCTCGTGCTAATCTCGAACACTCTATGGAAACCTTGAATAAATATAGGGAAACCATAGTGGAGTTGGAGTCCCATGTTGAAAATGGGAGAATGAGATTCAATCTCCTCAAGCAAGAGCTAAAAGATGAGAAGCATACTAATTTTATGCTCACACAAAAAATTGAATCCTATGAGCTTGAAAATGAAAAATCTATTGATGATGCTTGTGCTACTAACTCTAATTCTTGTGAAGCATCTACCTTAGAGAAGAATGTTGAGCTAAGGGCTCAACTTGATTGGCTAACTAGCAATTGTAGGGAATTGGAAGAAAGCAATAAAACGCTCTCACACTCTCTTGAGGATCTTCTAACTTCCTACGATGAGCTAAAGTTAGCTCATGAGGCTAGTATCACTAAGGTAACATCTTGTGAGCCTCATGTGGACATTAGCACAATCTCTACTACAAATGCTATACTCTCATGTGCTAGTCTTTGTAATCCATCTAGTCAAACTATTGATACACCTTGTGTTGGATTACTTGCCTTGCCTTGTTGCTCTAACAATGAAGCTTCTACTTCCTCTAGTACTTGTATTTCTACTAACCATGTAGAGGAAATAAAAGAGCTCGAGGCTCAAGTCCTTTCTTTAAAGAAAGACTTGGAAAAGCGTCATGAAGGGAAATCCGCACTTGACAAGATGCTAAGTGTGCAAAAATCCCCCAATGACAAGAGTGGACTTGGATTCAACTCCAATAACAAGAACAAGTCCAAGAGCAAGAACAACAAGAAGAAGGGCCAAGACAAAGTCAAGGATTCAGCCAAGATTGTTTGCTTCAAGTGCAAAGTTGAAGGGCACCATGTTAGATCATGCCCATTGAAGAAGAAGAAGCACTTAAGTGAGAAACAACAAGGGAAACGGCCACAAGGTCAAGCTCATGCTCGACCTCAATTTGAAGATAGGCCACTTCCCAAGAAGAATCAAGATTTTGTTCCCCAAGATAAGAAATCAATAAAGAAGAAAAAGGGGAACACTTGCTACTTATGTCGTAAGAAGGGGCACTTTGCTTCTTCTTGCTTAGATGGTACCTTATCTAACCCTATAATTGTTGATGATGATTATTCTCTAGGGAAGGATAAGGATGGCAATGTGTTTGCCAAGTTTGTTGGAACTCAAAGTGGTCTCAAGAAAAGGACCATTTGGGTTGCCAAGCCTATTGTGACGAACCTCTTAGGACCCAACTTGGTTGGGGACCAACAAGCTCAAACTTGATCAATAGGTGCATGTGGAGGTCATTGGAGACTTGGCTACTTCATGAAGAATTAAGGGATCTTCATATATTATATTTTGACCAAGCCAAGTCATATGGATCATCATCTATATCTTATATCCAATGTTCCTCCTTGCGGTAACTTATACTTCAACTTTTCATGTTTATTGTAAGTTACTTGCCCCCTTTGCATGTTTGGTTTTGTATCAAATATGTGTTTGTATATGTTGTATCTTACTTTCCTATCTTGTGTATTCAAGTATGCTTGTTTGACTCATCATATACTTGTGTATTGTTTTGAGCCTAATGCATCTTGATGATATCTTATTTGGCTCTCTTTGAAGTGATTAATGGAACATCCCATTTTGGGGGAGTGATATGCTTTGTGCATCTCTCTTTCTTTAAAATGTGTGTACATGAGTACCACCACTTAGTATTGATATTGCAAGATTATCTAGTCACTATGTGGTGTGTCATACTCATGAGAAATTCAAATTCTAATGTCCATTAATCATCTCTAGTCGAATTTTAGTTGCCTCTTGTTAATAAGAAATGTTTTATCACATTATGGGGGAGTAATTGTTTTATACATATCACAAACCTAGGAAATGTGAACATATGAGGTTTTGCCACTTATAGTTGATATTCTTAATTATCTTGTTCCTAAGTGGCATGTTTGCTCAAACAAGCTCCTCTCTTATTAAAAAGCGTTTATTGCTCATCTTATAAGTTCTTGTTTGAGTAAGAAATTCTTGGTGCGGTTTTTTCCTCAAATACATATCTCTATATTTTATTTGGGACACCATTTGCTTCAAGTCTTTCTAATCATTGCTATGTGTGATTGGCTGACTAGTTCAAGCCATCAAGAATCTTCATCCATGCATAGTGCTTAATCCTATGCCTTTTATTGTGAAGATGATCCTTACTATCATTGTCAATACACCACCGGAAATTATTTCCAATATACCCATTGTATTTGACAATTGATAACCTTGTATGTGGTTGAATCTATGGATCACCTTCACCTTGGATTGCTTCTTATGGCCTTATTTTATTTCCAACAAATCCTTGTTGCTCCCATATGTCTTCCTTGTCCCTTTGAAAAATCTTTTGATAAATCCTCTTGATTCATATCAAGTGTTTGTTTTGGAATACATACCTTTTCCTTACGGTACATTGTGCCATTGTGAAAAGTGTGGAGGGTTTGGTTTATTTGTTCGAACCTTGCTCTTTTGGGGAGTTTGCTATCTCATTCCTTCTTACATATTTTGTTAGCTTGAATGAGATAAATCTTTGAGCATGTTTGCTTTATTTCATCCTCTATGCTCAATGGTTTCTTCTTAGTTCATTTGTTGAACTTTGTTGAACAAATCTTTTGTGATTTGCTTCTTTGATATAATTTGGACAACAAATTTGTTTTGTGACACCTTTATGCCTTATTCAATTCTTTTGGTGTTTTGTCCAAAGTATATCTTTCTTGGATCTTTAAAAGTTTTGGTGCATGCTTATATGTAATTTGTTTATACTTGTAGCATGCTTTCTTTCCTTGATCCATTATATAGGATATACTCCATCAAATCCTAAATGGCTAAGATGTGCATGAAATTCAAACTTCATCTAAATATGCACATATTTATATGGAGTGTGTCCTATATATTGTGGTTAGTCTAACCATGTTGTACCCAATGAGTTTGGGGACCAAGATGTACTTGCATGTTGTTTTAGGTACATTGGAGATGCAATGGAGGCTTGTCTCATCTATAAGGAAGGTGTTGTCACCATATGATAATTGGAGTCAAGCTAGGATGATCGATGAACTCTTATCTACTACATCAAGCCATTGCTACCTCGGTAACAAGTATCTTATTCATGCATACTCATATAGAATCCATCCTCTTGTAGGTTGCATCTTGGCATGAAATTCTTTATTTCGAAAATATTGAGGTTCTTGAAAAATCCTTTTTAAAAGAAAAACTTCTTATTGTACATTTGAGTAATTTGAGAAGATGCAGATGATAGGAATATATATATATATCATGTTTATGATTCACCTATCTCAAATATGCCCTCTAGCAATTTATTGCATATCAATTCCTCAAAGAGCTCTTATGTGCAATATTGATGAAATTGCGAAATAAATCCGTATTTATGATACTTGTTGCCTTTCTCAAAACATTCCAACTAGCTTTACTTCCCTTATCGTTAGTTATGATGTTTTTGAGATTTTCTTGGTTGAAGCTCATTCATATACCATAAGTGAAAATTGGAGCCATAGGCTATATATGCTTCTTAAGCAAACATCCTTTGGTATATTTTATGATTTCATCTTGGATATCTTGTCTTATTTATTTTGTTAACCTCTTGTGTGTGCATGTTTCTTTACGGATCATTTTGTCCACTTTACAAACTGATATACATAAGAGCGTTAATCCATCACCTTGATATCCTTGTTCTTTGCCGACCATCTTTTATCCTCTTGTTTCTTAGTGGTGTTGGTAAAGAAGATTTATGAGTGCTTGGTTTATTTGTTTTCCTTCTTGCACTCATATCTCGTAATTGTTGGACTCAAGTTATTCTTGATAAGCATATTATCTTTATCTTGGTTGTGTTCTAAATGATATTGAGGGAGTAAGGATTCCATGTTTGTGCATATTGTATTCAAATGCAAACACTATAAATTATGCACGAACCTTGGGGAGCTTCCTTATTTTATTCAAAGCACTATATCTCTCTTATCATGAGAAGTGCACACTTTGGGGAGGATCTCACATTATATTGGCTTTCTAAATTTTTCACCCATTTTGGCACTTGTTGCCAATGGGGGAGAAGTTTAGAGGGTTTAAGGGAACGATTTTATACTTAAGTTTGGTTTGTGCTTAAGTGTTTTGCCTATCATGCATTCCATATTTATATGTCTTGCATGGTTGTATATATATAGTGCAAACTATCCCAAAGGTTAATCTTGACAATATATGCAATGAATTCATGTTCATCACACGTGCATACATTGTGGGGGAGTTTTCTCTATATATATTGGTTCTACTCACATCCCTTGCATTTGTTGTAGTTGTGGGAGTAGAGCCGGTTTTGATAGTGGCTAGTAGCTTTGTGTTACTTGACCATATCAAATACAACCTCTTGTATACAACTTATTCTCGGATAATTTGCGTACTTGTTTCTAATATTCATTATATAAACCCTCTTATTGTGGTTGTCATCAATTACCAAAATGGGGGAGACTGTAAGGGTATATTGCCCCTATGTGTGGTTTTGGTAATTAATGACAACCCCTATGGACTAATGTTTTCATTGAGTTTATATGAAGGAATATTCCATAGGTACTTCTTGTATTCCATGTGTTGGATTCAAGTATGGATGCCATGAAGATAAGATACACCTTGTGTATTGGCATCAAGATCATCGATTTAAAAGATACATAAATGATATGATCAAGAAGAAGAAATGAAGATGTGTTCTTAGGTGGAACTCAATATTAGCCATACTCTACCTTAAGTGAGTATGAGAAGATACAAGGTTGAGTTGGGCAAGTTCAAGATGAGCATCTTGAGTGGATCACATGCTTGAAGCTTGCCGTCCATTTGGTGATAATGGACATGTGAAGATGTGCATCAATGAAGCTTTCCCATCATAGTGTATGGGGGAGCATTTGTGAGTCTTCACGAAGTAACGATGATCAAGTGAGGCATTCCGGCTTGTGTAGAGCTTGAAGAGTTATCATTAAGATCAAGCGGGATGCGCAAGGCAAAGGTATGACCTTGATAGGTTTTTGTTTTACCGGTCTCAAGGTGGTTGTTGGGAGACCGGATTATAGGATAGATAGCCGCACTATCAAGAGGGGCTTTCGGTTGGGTAACTTGATCACATCGTCTTAGGGAGCTCAACCCTTTGCATAATTTGCATATCCTTATTGCTTCTTGGTGTTTCTATGTGTAAGGTTCTTGAGCTTGTTTCTAGCTTTACAACAAGCCCAAGTTCATCGAAAACGGAGTTCGCATGCATCTTCTATTGCGTTTTCGAGGTTGAGTGATTTTACCGGTTATTCATGATATAAGGTTCTACCTTTTATATTCATGATAAAATCCCCTCCTACAGATTCTTGTGTTTTCACTTTCCATAGGATAGCATTTGTTCTTATCTCTCAAACAAAATTGGTTTCATTCGAATCGGAGTACGGGAGCATTTGTTATTAAAGAAAAAGTAAAAGAAGAAAAAGAAAAGAAAAAGGAAAAGAAAAGGGGAGGGGCCAGCCGGCCGACCGGCTCAGCCACCGGCCCACCCGGTCCGCAACCGGGTCCGGCGCTGGTGCCATCCGGGCAACCTCCAGTGGCCTGTTGGCCCACGACCGGCCGAAGGCCCGGTCCGCAACCGGCCTGCCCGGCGCGCCCCCCGGTCCGGCCGGAATCCCAACTGGGCCGCCTCACCGCCGCGCGGCCCACGCGGCCGCCTCCCCCGCGCGGCCTGCCCTCCGCGCCGCCCGAGCGCTACTGGGCCGCCTGCTCGCCCGCGCGCTGCTGCCCCAGCTGGGCCGCTCGCCCCGCGCGCCCCTTGCGCTATCCGCCGCTCAGCTCGTCTGCTGCCCCGCCCAGCTGGTGGGCTGGCCCGACCGGACTGCTGACCGGTCTGGCCGGCTGCTGCTCCGGTCAGCCGGCCTGGCAGCTAGCTGGGGCGATTTTCTGGCCCGTTTTTTCCTGCAGTCTTTTTGTCTTTTCCCCCCCCAATGGTTTTATTTGCTCCTAGCTATAAATAGACCTTTCTTCCACCTTGAGCTAGCTAGTTCTTCCATTCTCTCATCTCCATTGTTGCCTTTGAAGAACTTGCTCTCTCTCTTGTCCCCCCCCCATGATTCTTGCTCATTCTTGAGGGATCTAAGAGAGGAGATCTAGATCTACACTTCCACCAATCCATTTCTTCTCTAAGTGAGGGGAACTCTTGGGATCTAGATCTTGGAGTCTTTTGTTGACTTTCCCCATTGTTCTTCCTCTCCAATCTCATCCTAGCATTCGTTGCTTTGGTGGGATTTGAGTGTGAAGGACTTGAACACCTCTAGTGTTCTTGCTTTGCATCATTGCATAGTGTTGAGCTCTCCACCACGATTAGTTCGAGTGAGAGATCGTGAGCTTGTTACTCTTGGAGGGAGACCTCCTAGTTGGCTTGGCGGTTGGTGCTCCGGTGATCTCTTCAAGAAGATTGTGAAGAGGCCCGGGCTTCTCCTTCGTGGAGCTTGTGAAGTGGTTGTGGAGCTTGCCATCTCCGGAGCGGAGGAAAAGATAACCATATGGAAAGGGCCATTATCCTTCGTGGGTGTGGTTCGGAGAATAGGGTGAGCCTTCGTGGCGCGGGGAATCCTTCGTGGGACCTCCACTCCTCCAAACATGACGTACCTTCTTGCAAAGGAAGGGAACACGGGAATACATCCTCGTCTCCGAGTGCCTCGGTTATTTCTATACCCGAGCTCTCTTTCCTTGTGATAGCCATCGTGCTTGAAGTACATATATCTTTCTATCACTTGTGCTACATATATCTTGTGCCTATCTTGCTTAGCTCTAGTTGCCATTGTTACACTTAGTTGAGCTTAGCATATTTAGGGTTTGTGCTTGTAAACTAAACGTTAGTTTAATTCCGCATTCTTACAAGACAAATCCGCAAGAGTTTGTAATTGCCTATTCACCCCCCTCTAGGCGACATCTCGATCTTTCAATGACGGAACCAGTCAGTGAAGTTGCTACCATTGCTTTTAAGCTTTTCTTTCTCTAGGAATTGGTTAAAATTGATGGAGGGGGCCGCCATGATCTACAACATATTTGCTAAGTTTATGATAAATTGAGTTTAATTTTAATTCTTAAATTAACTAGGTGAACTCCCACTCAAAACAACATCCCTCGCATTGTCTTAGTGATCACACGAACCAAATTCACTACACCAAGTCCGATCTTCATGAGAAAAGATGTAGCTTCAAAGGCGAACACTCAAAGTGTTCATCATATCATTGATATGATTCATGCTCTACCTTTCGGTATCCCGTGTTCCGAGACCATGTATGTACATGCTAGGCTCGTCAAGGCAACCTTAGTATCCGTGTGCGCAAATCTGGCTTGCACCCGTTGTATGCACATGTAGAATCTATCACACCCAATCATCACGTGATGCTTCGAAACGACAAGTCTTAGCAACGGTGCATACTAAGGATGAACACTTTATTATCTTGATATTTAGTGAGAGGGATCATCTTATAATGCTACCGTCGCGATCTAAGCAAAATAAGATGCATAAAGGATTAACATCACATGCAATTCATAATGTGTGATATGATATGGCCTTTCTTCATGGCGTCAAGGTCAGTGGCGCCGCTTCATGGTTGTCCATCACTTATAGCTACTATAACAACTACTTGAAATAAAGCTATTACATGATGAATAGACACGCATGTCTTTAACAAAAATTAAAGACAACCATTAGGCTCCTGCCGGTTGCCATATTACAATAATGAACATCTCATACATCAAACATAATCATCATCACATGGCCATATCACATCACCAAACCCTGCAAAAACAAGTTAGACGCCTCTAATTTGGTTTGCATATTTTATGTGGTTTAGGGTTTTCGAGTGAGATCCAAGCTACCTACGAACATGAACCACAACGGTCATACTATTGTTGTCAATAGAAAGAGCAAATTGAATCTTCACTATGGTGGGAGAGACAGACACCCGCAAAGCCACATATGCAATACTAGTTGCATGTCAAGCATGGAGCAAGTCTCATGAGACGCAGTCATGTAAAGTTAGCCCGGGCCGCTTCATCCCACCATCCCGCAAGATGCAAAGTACACTAACTAAAAACAACAAAAGCATCAACGCCCACAAAAACCATTGTGTTCTACTCGTGCAACAGATCTATGCATAGACACGGCTCTGATACCACTGATGGGTTCGTCGCATGGAAAACAAAAAATTTCTACCGTGAACATGAACAAAAACCAAGATCCAATCTAGGAAGAAGCAAGATCTAATCTACCAAGATCGAAGCAACGAGAAGATCATGAGACTAACCCTCGAACATTTCAAAGCCTACGAGATTAGATCTCGTTGTTGATGTAGTCGATCGTCCGTGCTGCAATCCGGCAGCACTTCCGTACTCGGTCGTGCATATGGTGTCGATGAAGCCCGTCCTCTCCCTGTTCCAGCGGGCAGCGGAGGTGTGGTAGATCTCCACGGAATCCCAGCAGCACGACGGCGTGGTGGTGGTGGTGGAGGAGAAGAACTCCAGGGCTTCGCCTAAGCCGGAGCAGTTGTATGGAGGAGAGAGGGGGCGGCCAGGGTTTGGTGTGAGGGGTGGTGTGGCCGGCCACCCCCTCCCCTCTTTATATAGGGGGAGGGGTCGGCCTAGGGTTTCCCCCTTGGTCCCACCTCTCCCTTGGCCGGCGCATGGGGGGATATCTTCCCTCCAAGCCTATCCCCTTATCTCTTCATTTAAACACTTTAAATTTGGAGATAGATCTTATCTCTAGATTTAAACCATTTAAATTAGAGATAGATCTTATCTCTAGGGGTGGGCCGACCTAGGCCTACATGTCATAGTGGGCAGGACCCACCATGCCATGTGGCACCTATGTGGCCCCTCCCGGGGTGGTGGGCCCACTGGTGACCCTCTAGAACCTTCTAGAAGCTCCGGTCAAAACACCGGAACTTTCCTGAACCCCGGAAAGTGACTTTCCATATATGAATCTTATTCTCCGGACCATTCCAGACCTCCTCGTGATGTCCTGGATCCCATCCGAGACTCCGAACAAACTTCTTCTTCATCTCATATTCCGAATCTACTTATGCGACATCGAACTTTAAGCGCGTCACCCTACGGTTCGTGAACTATGTAGACATGGTCGAGACTCCTCTCCGCCCAATAACCAATAGCGGGATCTGGAGATCCAAAATGGCTCCCACACATTCAGCGATAACTCAGTGATCGATTGAACCATTTACATACGATACGGATTCCCTTTGTCACGCGATACTTTACTTGTCCGTGGTTCGATCATCGGTATCTCCATACCTTGTTCAACGTTGTTACTGACAAGTACTCTTTACTCGTACCGTGGTATGTCATCTCTTGTGACCCAGTCACATGCTTGCAAGCTAATTAGACGACATTCCACCGAGAGGGCCCAGAGTATATCTATCCGTCATCGGGATGGACAAATCCCACTATTGATCCATATGCCTCAACTCACACTTTCCAAATACTGAATCCCATCTTTATAACCACCCATTTACGCAATGGTGTTTGATGTAATCAAATCATCCTTCCGGTGTAAGTAATTTACATGATCTCATGGTCGAAGGACTTAGGTAACTATGTATCGAAAGCTTATAGCAAGTTGAACTTAATGACTTGATCTCATGCTACGCTTATTTGGGTGTGTGTCCATTATATCATTCATCCAATGACATAACCTTGTTATTAATAACATCCAATGTTCATGATCACGAAACCATAATCATCTATTAATCAACAAGCTAGTTATACAAGAGGCTTACTAGGGACTCCTTGTTTTTACATAACACACATGTATCAATGTTTCGGTTAATACAATTATAGCATGGTATGCAAACATTTCATAAACACAAAGATATTATAATAACCACTTTATTATTGCCTCTTGGGCATATCTCCAACAGGCAAGCTCCACAACAACTTCACAAGCTCCACGAAGGAGAAACCCGAGCCTCTTCAAAATCTTCCACGAAGAGGTCACCGGAGCACCAACCACCAAGCCAACTAGGAGGTCACCCCTCAAAGAGTAACAAGCTCACGGTCTCTCACTCGAACTAATCGTATTGGAGAGTTCAACACTATGCAAGAATGCAAAAAAAAGAACACCAAGAAAAGTGTCAAATCCTTCTCTCGATCTCAAATCCCACCAAAGCAACAAATGCTATGGAGGAACTAGAGAGGAAGAAAAAGGGTGAAAATCAACAAATGACTCCAAGATCTAGATCGCAAGAGTTCCCCTCACTTAGATGAGGAATTGATTGGTGGAGGTTGTTGATCTAGATCTCCATTTTCAAATCTCTCAAGAATATGCAAGAATCATGAGAGCAATGGGAGGGGAAGCAAGCTCAAGAAGGTCAAGAATGGTGGTAAAAAATGTACCAAAGAAACCCTAGAACAATGGGGAAGAAGGCCCTTTTATAGCCCCTCAAAAATATGACCGTTTGGGGCTAAAAATCGAGCCACCCAGTCCTGAACCCGCCAGGCCGGGCTGGGTGCCGACCTACCAGGTAGCAGCACCCGGCCTGCTGACCCAGACGCCGAAAAATGTGACAACTTTTGCATCCGTACTCCGGTTTTGATGATCTTGGGCTCGTTGGAATCACGAAAACGAGCTCTACAACATTATGTATAGAAACATCATAGTCCAACCATTGAGTAAGAAAAACAATATGAAAGGTTTGGTCTATCTATAAAAATCAAATCGGTAAAACTTCCAAACACGAAAACACAATAGAAAATGCATATGAATTCCGTTTTAGACGAACTTGTACTTGTAGTAAAAATAGCAACAAGCTCAAGAACCTCAAATAAAGAAATACCAAGAAGCAACAAGAATATAGGGACACAAAGAATGCAAAGGATTGAACTCCCTAAGACGATGCGATCAAGCTACTCAACCGAAAGCTGCTCTTGATAGTGCGGCTATCTATCCTATAATCCGGTCTCTCAACAACCACCTTGAGACCGGTAAAAGGAAAACCTAGCAAGGTCATATATTTGCATTGCACATCCTACTTGATCTTGATGATTACGCTTCATGCTTCATTCAAGCCGGAATGCCCACTTCATCATTGTTACTTTGTGAAGACTCATGATTGCTCCCCCATACACCACTATGGGAAAACTCCATTGAGGCACATCTTCACAAGTACATTATCACCAAATGGACGGCTTCAAGCATGATCTGCTCGATATACACATTTTGAACTTGCCCTTCTCAACCTTTATGACATCTGAAACTTGATGCCATCCTCCCATGGGCTATACGAGATCATACTCTTGATGCATACCCATGGAAAGATACATAACCCATATAGACAAAACAAATGCACATATATAGTGGGTTAGCTCATGAAGCATAATTGACAAGGCTTATCGCCCACAAGATCACATGATCCAAAGTGGTACAATCTTTATGCTTCATGTGTTGACCAGGTTGAATTCAATCTTCACTCTTAGTCTTGGTCAACCGTGTATCTCTTCATGTTCTATCACAATATCTTGATCATTCATTGCTTAACACATACGAGCTAGAGCATGGCTAACTTGAGTTCCACACGAGAACTCCATCTTCATTTCTTCTTCTTATCGTATCATATTATTCTCTTCAAATTGATGATCTTGATGCCAATACCAAAGGTATAACATTATATTCATGGCATCCACACTTGAATCCAACATATGGACTTGAAGAAATACCTATGGAATATTCATTCATATAAACATAATCAAAACATTAGTCCATAAAGGATTATTGTGATTAATTACCAAAAACACACATAGGGGCAATGTACCCTTACACCAAGCCAATAGCATCAACATGTTTTGTTCTTCCTAAATCTCAAGTTCATCGTCGGATGAATCGTACAAACTCTACAAACACGTAAAATTTGAAATCACTTCATCTACCAGCCTAAATACAAAATACAACCTTGGGAAAAAATAGTGCCAGCGGAGGCGGAAACATACCTTCCGGAGATTTCGCCGAGCACTTTGCGTAAATCATGTTGAATTGTGGCTTGAGGAGCACGTGGTTTCCGTGGAGGTCAGCGCGGCGGCACCGAACTGGCCGACGCGTGGTGGCGGCAGCTCGCTTGTAGCCCCCGGAAAAAGAGCAGTGGCGGCGACAACTCTCTCGGTTTACCGCCGCAACGAGCTCGGGGGAAGCTTTATGGAGGCGTGGCGGCAGATATAATGTGGGCTTCCGAAGGGAAGCGCCGCCGGTGACGAATCAGAGTAGCGGCGTCAGTGGAAAATGTAGAGCTGAAATGGGATTGGACAGAGCGCGAGCACGGTGAACTTTAACAACGGCGATTGGGTGTTCGTGCGCGACACAGAAGGATATCACTCGCTCGACTGGAAGCATCAATTTTATGGTGTCGAGGGCGCAAAATTCCGCACGCGGAAAAAGATTTACAACACGCGCAAGTTTAATGCGTCTACTGAAGGGCGCAAAACGGCCGTGCGCGCTATATATCAGCAGTTATTTTAGCGCTGGCGCGATATATCGTCTCTATTGGAGTTGCTCTAACTATATTTGTAGGTAGCCGACTCTTGTAGGAGGAACGATGCATTGTTGCACAAGAATCATGATAAATTGGCACCACAATTAGAGGATGGTCAACATCAAGAGACAAGTTTGCAAGACCAGATGGTACACGTTTTAGTTCACACCAAATAAATCCAATTTGCTTATATAAAATGTGGGATTATATGGTTCAAGTGCTCTACAATATTGTTGACTATGGGACATGTATGGGATTATAGAGGTGTGGCTTCAGGTTATATTATAAAAATATGAAAACCTTTGAATTTATAATTATCTTGCATTTGATGTTTCAATTGGTTTATATAACAAATGATTTTTCACAAGCATTTCAACTCAAATATAGTTAGTGACATAAATTGATTGTCTATGTGGAAAATCAATTGCATAAGTTGAGATATGATGGATGTAGGCTTTTATAGCTTCTTGCCCGCTACTAAATTTTGTGTTGGAAGAAATATTCTGATGCCAAGTATTGATGGTAACACTTTTTCTAGATATTACCGAAAGGATCTCACGCAAAATAGTTACTAGCTAACTGTCATCACTACAAGGTACAAATCAATTATCAATGAGGTGCTTGACAGGACCATAGTTTATATGAACCATCAATCTATTGAAACTTCCACACACTTGCTAAAGTGCACTACATGCCTTGATCCTAGCGAATCATTTAGGGGGTTTGGTCATAAGAAGCTACTTCAGCTTGCAAATATTTACTATGTCGATTTCTCTTCACATGATTTCTGTCTTTTTATTGATAAACTTACGCACATATGCTTATGTAATGAGAAGAAGTCCAAATTTCTTGACATGTGATAGTCCGAGTACTTGCAATCAAGTTGGTTAATACTAGACAACATTTTTTCCTTTTCATTTGGTTTATCGCTTCATTAGACTTGCATTGATATTACCGGTGGAGGTGACATTGGTTGAGAGGATTTTCCAACAATGAATATTACAAACGCGAATCTTTGAAACAAGACAAGTGATGATTGGCTCAACAATTTTATGGTTTGCATTGTTGAGTGTGAGATATTTGCAAACATTGATGACAATCATATTATGGTACATTTTCATGCATTGAACAATTGTCAAGGCCATCTACCTCGACACCTCATGTTCCTTTGACAACTTCAACTTAACTTTACAATTATGTTTTGTCGCAACTATTTTTGTCACACTTGTGGTAACATTTAGATACATACTTTTTGGTCAACATGTTGTAGGTCTTACTTGGATTTTTGGGCTCATATTGTGGTAGCCAGTGAGTGTTCAAGCAACAAAAGTTCATGTAATTAAGTAGTCTCTAAGTCTTATTTTTAAATGTTCTTCATGTTCTTAGTAGATGTATCATATCCATATGGAAAACTGAATCTTCTGAGAATCAATTATTTTGCTAAGTACACATGTTTTTATGCTTTATTAAAATTCTCCTAAAATGATCGCATCTGCAAACCTAAATTCATTGGTCCTCCACTTTCGGGAGTAGTTACCTACTTAAGGACGAAGTGGTGGAGTTTTTTTAAAAAAAGTAGGGCAAAAGCCTTCCCCTATTCCATTAATTAAGAAGAAGAGTTTGGAGAAGAGTTTTACACCCCATTTACAAAGACTGCTACTATCGCGGCATAAAATTGCTCATACATTTGTCACCCGCTAGCACCCAAAGCCTAGCTTCTAATTTAATCTTATGAAATAGCACCGTGGGAGGCGCGTGCTTGTTCTTGAACGCCCGAGAGTTCCTTTCATTCCAAACTTCCCAAGACACAAGGAGGTGAAAGAGTCCAAGTCTTCCCACTTTGTCATCGTAACCCACCAAGAGTGAAGAGGGGCGGTAGGCCATGCATTGAGGTAAAGAGTTTGAAGACCTAGCCACTCCTTAAGAAGCCCCCAAAGCCTAATGGTATAGCGGAAATTGACAAGAAGGTGGTCAATGGATCCCATCACCTGTTTGCAAAGAGGGCGATTCCCACAATTTGGCCAACCTATCTTCTCTAAGCGATCATTTGTCCATTGCCGATTTTGGAGCGCAAGCCACACGAAGAACTTTATTTTTGGTGGGGGCCAAATTTTCCAAACCGAAGAGGCAATAGGGGATGAGGTCGCCCCAAAAAATTGAGCTTTATAGGCCGACTTAAAAGAGTATTGGCCATTTTCGGTGAGGTTCCAAGTGATGTCATCATCAACATCCTCGAGGAGTGTAATATCCACGAGCTTGATCCAATGTATTGACCGATATGCTCAATGGTGAACTCCACATCCATGTTGATTTTGGAAATTCAACCGTTGTTATGCAAAGCATCCTTGACATTCCACTTTTTCCTAGTGGAGATGTTGTAGATAAGAGGGGAAATGTCAATTGTCTTGCAACCATGAAGCCAAGGCGCCATCCAAAAGGGGGTCTTCTCACCATTTCCCAAAGTAATGATGGTGGAGGCGTAGAAAAGGTCCATGTCCATGTCGTTGGAAGGGTTGCCAAGACCCACCCAAATCTTAGTCGGCTCTTTCCATTCTTTCCACGACCATCTAAATCTAAGCGCTCAAGCAAAGAACTCGCTATTGAGGATACCGATAACCTCAAGGTTTTTAGGCCTACAAACAAGATCCCAATTAACATTCCATTTGCCCCCAGAAACCTTGTCGATGCCCGCCCATAAGAAAGCCCTCTTAATTTTTTCATATTGAGCATGGATTTGGAAGGGACATCAGGGGAGGTCAAGTGGTAGATGGATTGAGAAGCAAGGACATACTTAACAAGGGCGGTGTGGCCCACCACCGCGAAGAATTTCCCATTCCAAGAGGGGATCTTCCTGGCCGTTTTGTCCTCAAGGGGTTGAAATTTTGCCTTGCTTAGGCAATGGACCGATAGAGGAATACCAAGGTACTTGAGCGGGAATGTAGCTCGAAGGACCGGGATGCCATGGAGGATGTCATCAAAGTTCAAGTCATCGCATCTTATTGGCACAACGGAGCTCTTGTGGAAATTAGTGCATAGCCACTACATCATGGCCATGGTTGATAGGGGAACTGGACACTCCATAAGAAGCACCCTATAATAAGCGGTAGGAAGCAAGGCCACGATCCAATTCCGAAAGCGTGGTGGAAATCCAAGCTTTTGGAGAAGGTCCGCAATATAATCCACCACACGGAGTCGAAAGCCTTTCGAATGTCGAGCTTGAAGATCAAGGGCAGTGTTTTGCTTATATGGGACCTAGACGCAAGATTTTTGACATATAGGAAGTTATCATGGATCCTACTTTTCTTGATAAAAGCGCTTTGAGCCTTGGAAACAAGAGCATCCATATGCGGCGCAAGTCTAACGGATAGAATTTCGGCGATGATCTTGGCAATGCCATGGATAAGGCTAATAGGGCGGAAGTCAGAGATCTCTTCCGCCCCATCCTTCTTGGGCAAGAGAGCAATGTTGGAGGAGTTAAGGCAATTGAAATTTGCACGTGTATGTCTCCAAAGAGATTTTTAGCCCGCATAATGTCCTCGCAGTTAATGTCCCAACAATGCTTGTAGAAGGCGCCCGTGAACCCATCCAGACCGAGGGTCTTGTCGCCCGGAAGAAGATGGATGGAGTTTTTGACCTAGTCCTCCGTGAATGGATCACCAAGAGAGTTGAGATCCGGCTCCTCAAAAACAAGCTCGCCCCAATTGAACTCCATGGCACAGTTTTGCCATCCTCAAAGTGATTAAAGATGACTTTATCTTTATGGTCGTGGTCGGTGATCCACCCACTGTTGTGCTTAAGGCGGTGAATGTGGTTTTTTCCTTCTTCTCCCATTGACCTTTCATATGGAAGAATTTTGTATTAGCGTCTCCCTCTCTAAGGTTGGTGATTCTATCACAATGCCTCTTTCTAGCACGCTCAATGAAAGCAAGGCTCACAACCTTCCTTTTGAGCTCGGCCCTCAAGTCCCTTTCATCGTGGGAGAGGTCCCGAGACTCTTGTGCGATATCCAAATGAAGAATGATGAGAAGGGTGGCATGGCGCAACACCTTGTATGATAAGAAGAGGCAACGACTCCATGAGGATAAGCTTTGCCGGTATGTTGTAGCTTACGAAAAAGGTGTGGATGGCGCACCACACGCTTTGGCGACCTCATCCTTGAAACCGGGCACCCTTGATGTCTACGCACGCTTCTATTCTTGTAGATAGTGTTGGGCCTCCAAGTGTAGAGGTTTGTAGAACAGTAGCAAGTTTCCCTTAAGTGGATCACCTAAGTTTTATCGAACTCAGGGAGGTAGAGGTCAATGATATCCCTCTCAAGCAACCCTGCAATTACGATACAAGAAGTCTCTTGGGTCCCCAACACACCCGATACACTTTTCAGATGTATAAGTGTACTAGTTCGGCGAAGAGATAGTAAAATACAACTAATATGGATGATTATGAGTGGTAATTGCAATCTGAAATAAAAATGGCAGCAAGAAAACATGTAGCAGAACTGGTTGTAAACGTTGTTTCAATGCTTAGAAACAAGGCCTAGAGATCATACTTTCACTAGTGGACACTCTCAACAATGATATCATAATTAAATACATAAATATCATCTCTTCACTATGCTACTCTGAACCACTCTCCGGTTGGATAAGGAACACAAATTCACCGTGTAGGGCTATAAAAGCACTCCTTAAAGTTTGCATTCCAAATCTAGGGACGCCCAGCGCTGTCACTTTGAGTATCAAAAGATAGTACTAACAAAACACCACAATTTATATGTATTTCTATAAAGTTTAGCCAAAGACAGACACGGGGTGCACACTATCACCTTCACACCGTGGGACAAGGTATCTCCGGAGATCACATAATAAAACCACTTGAGTAGCATAATAGTTGAAGAACAACATCTACTTATTCAACTAGATTACAAAGCTCACGATCACATAAAGATCATACCATGGGAGAGAGAGATAGACCACATAGCTACCGGTAAAGCCCTCAGCCCCGGGGGAGAACTACTTCCTCCTCATCATGGGAGTCAGCAACAACGATGAAGATGGCGGTGGAGTCGATGGAGATGGCTCTAGGGGCAATTCACCGTCTCGGTAGTGTGCCGGAACAGAGACTTATGTCCCCCGAAACTTGTCTTCGATGGCGGCGGAGCAATTAAACTTTTCGTGGACGGAGGCTGGTTGATTTAGGTTTTTCCGTCGAGAGGTAACTTATAGGTGGAAGAGCGAGGTCGGTGGACGCCCGAGGGGCCCACACCACCCCTAGGCGCGGCTAGGGAGGGGTCCGCGCCCAGGTATGGTGTGGCTGGCATGCCTCGGCGCCCTTCTCCGTCTCTGCTTTCGACTCCGTCTTTGGGTCGGGAAAAATAGGAACTTTGGCTTTCGTTTCATCCAATTTCAAGAATATTTCCTGTACAACTTTTCTGAAATAAAAAAATAGCAGAAGACAGGAACTGGCACCGTGGCATCTTGTTAATAGGTTAGTTCCAGAAAATGCATTATAATGCCACGGAGTGTAAACAAAACATGTAGAAATTGGTGTAAAACAAGCATGGAGCATCAAAAATTATAGATATGTTTGCAACGTATCATCATCCCCAAGCTTAACTCCTGCTCGTCCTCGAGTAGGTAAGTGATAACAAAAATAATTTTTGGGGTGACGTGTAGCCAACACAATCTTGATCAAGTTATTGTAAAAGCATTGTGAGCTGGGATCAAAGTACTCTAAACATAGACATGATAGATATAATTCTAACAATAGAACTTAGCAACTATGTTACAACATGAGAAGTAACTCAAACAAAAGATCAGGAATAATAATGCACTGAAAGCAACTGTTTGTTTTTGAGCATAGAGAAAACATAGCAAAGTGGTATTCAACTTGTCGTTCATGGAATAGCAAAACATAAATGCCAGGACACCTTTAAAGTTAAAAGGGTGAGTAGATACAAATAATTTGAGAACAAGCAATAACATAATCATGCATCAATCAATAATAAATTTTGGGACTATGCACATTATACTCAGAATACAACTATGCTCTCTTAATTGGTGCATAAAGTTAGAAGATGAAGACTCAACATAAAATTAAAAGAAAGGCCCATGCATAGAGGGAAGCAAGATTACTCATGTGCTAGAGCTTTTTATTTTGAATACAATAGAGGTGTTGAAAATATATTTTGAGAGGTATGTATGTCTATGTCAACGAATGGCATCAAATGATCTATCATCCTTTCATGTTTAATGGCTTCAAGAGCAACTCCCATAGAGAGAACAATAAAGTTCCTCTTCTCCTTTGTTTGAGCAAGCTAAGTTCATGATTTCTCAAGTACATAGTGTTAGGAGATTCCGATTATTGGTTCATTTTATATTTTAGTGGGCTCGGCACCCGCTTGCCTGTTCTTTTTTGCAATACTAGTAATGGAGCACGTGCAATGCACGTGTCGACTAATACACATAACTCAAGTGAATATTTTCATATATAAGTTTCATTATAGTTTCATTATGTTAACAAACAAGTTTAAGTTGTTCGGACATGTAAAAAGGATCAGGACATCACCATGAATTCAATAGACTTTCACCCTCGTCAGTTGTTTGAAATCGCGCTCGGACATTGTTTGCACATTGAGGAGAACAAATTATGTTGGACATCGGACAACCAGTCACTCAAAAAAAAATTGATGCAACGCCAAACCTATTCTTAAGTTTGTTCTATTTTAACATTTCTGAAAGTGTTAGCAATATAAATAACAAAGCTCTTGTAGGTGCATAAGAAATCTTCATACATAATTTCCCATTGAATGAACAGAAAAAATGTTCGTGCTCCATCTTGCAAACAATGTGACATGTAAAATGGCTTATGCACGTGCACCCTGAGTGGTAAAAGGTGTCACCTCATCTATCTATTATATTATTAAAACAACAAACAACCAATGGTATAGATAAGCTAGCCATAATCAAATCAATAAGAACGGACAAGATTAAAAAGTGAAGTCCGGCCAGTTAAGATTTTGATACGTGCATATACCGTGTCTTTCTCCCTCGCGTCTACACCGTGTACGAGAAAGATCACCTTCCAGGAGGAAACCTAATCTGAATCCCTTTAAAAGTCTGATCGCCGCCGCCTCTCCTATGGCCGTGGTAACCCCTGCTCCGCACGGTCCTCATCCCGGTTGTTCAGATACTGCTGGGCCTCGCGCCATCCCAACGCTAGCACAACCAGATCTCCTCCTCTACGAGCTTCAGCAATCGAGAAGTCGGACGAGCCACGGCCAGACAAAGATGAAGCGGCAGCCGCACAGTTGCAGTAGGATTTTTTTCCGCCCTGATGTGAGTATGCGACACGGATTCTCTTTCTCCGCTGTTTTGGTACAACACTTTTTCTCTGCTGTTTTGGCGCAGATTTCCGATTGATTTGCCCGCAGGCATGCATGAGGAGCCGGAGTCCAATTCCGATTTCTGCGTGCTGAACAGAAGGAACTAAAACAGAAAACATACACAGTTAATGCTAGATTGATCTGAAAGCAGGGAGGATGGTCGCGTCAAGATGCTTGAGGAGATGGTTTCGTGACATCAGGCGTCAAAGCACCAGCCTTCAGGCTGCAGTTAACACTTAACAGTCAAGAACTTACGATGAATCGAACGGCTGCCGGATTCTTGGGAAAGACACAGTTGTTCCTATCCTTCTCGATGATCGCCGGGGCAAGTAACCCAACAGTCTTTTCCTATGTCTCTGACGACGTTCTTGCAGGGCTGTGTAATCCGGCAGTCAAGCTGCATCATGAGAAGCTTTCAATGTATTTGTGTTAATAACACTCAACACCAGTGGCTGATCAGGTATCTGGTAAGCAATCCCAGTCAAGAAAATCTGTGCGTGCTTATAATGTTTTGCCAAACTGTTCTGGCCTTTTGGGCAGAGTACTATGTGTTCTAGCAATAGAACAAGCACGTAGGTTTTAATTAACTAAGCTTATATACGATTTTCTCTCTTGCTGTTTCAGGTATGTGGTCAATATATATGATTAGTCATATCCGGAAATGGGGAGGGCCATACTTTACATGATAATGAAGCAAGTTTAGATATTTGATGTGAATTTATATTGTGTGGGGAGCCTATTTGGGTCATTCTTTCCGGGCCACCATTGTCAATGTATCTGGAGCCTTGGTGCTTTATCATCAATAGTTCAAACTATTAAGTAGCCTGTCAGGTCTACAAACTGAACTTACTTTCAGATTTAGCGAGAGTGCTTTTGTAATGTTAGCTATAACTGCTTTCCATGCTAATAAAACAAGGACGCAACCTTTATACGATTTTCTTTGAATTTTATAAAATTGTATCCAAGAACACTGGCAAATACTACATGCTAGATTCTATAGGTCAATCAATAAAGATAGCAGTATTCATTTTTATAGCTTATTTCAGTGATGCCGTACCATGTATCACTTGTGCCATAATAACATAAAATTTTCCATAAATGTTAAATATTATAAATTTAATATGGGTGCTACTTCGTTGGAATTTTATTTGGCCTTCCTTACATAGAATACATCCTATACCATACAGTTTTGGCATTGTTTAATTATATATCAGAAAAAAACATGTTGGCATCTTAATTACTCTGTAAAAACATGTTGACCTATTGGTGAACGAATTATGTGTATGACTAAAAAAGAAATCAAATGTATCTTTAAAACACAAAAAACATTTGCATGTAGGTAATTGATAAAATATAAAAATAGAAACCGTGTAATACTTCCACAGAAAAAGGAGATTAGCATGTGGGATATTTTTAAAAGCCATATAATGTAAACTATATATCAAAAGTCCTTGGTGGAATATAATTATCATTATGTATAAAATTATTAATAAGAATTAACTCTACATCTTTGATGTAGAGTGCATAAGCAGACCAATTCATTAATGCATTTAGATGGAAATTCATTGATTTATATGTAAAATTCAACAAAGAACTTAAATGGAGAAAAGCTAAAACTAAATTAAATAATCATTTTAACTCACTACAAATAAATTCTACATGAGATAGCTAAACAATAGAATAAATTACAACAAGATGAGCATGCGTAGGAGCATATGAGTCATTGTCACTGTTATTTTTGGCATTCAAACTGTGTTACTACTTTACTAATATATACATCCAAAATGATATTTCAGACGGGGCATGTAAAGAACAGTAGCATGTTATTTGACTTGCAAGTTTCAATTACTAAATATACTTAATCATGGTAAAATTATATAATGAAGAAAATATCAACACCGAAATGCACATGTATAAGAACATATAGTACATCTAGGCGCGCAAATGCGCGGGTCACCGTTGCTAGTTTTCCTGAAAACGAAGAACACAATGAGGGAAACACAATAAGTCAAGTTGTATTCTTGTAGAGAACTTGCTCATTGCAACATGGAATTCTGCATCATGAATCTAGGAGCATATCAGTACATCGATATGTTTCTCATGTTTCCATTAAAGAATGAAAAGAAAAGAACACCAACTATTTCCATTGAGAAAAAAATATACCACGTGTTCTATGCCGGACAGTGGAAATAATTTGTGCAAACAATTTTATAACATGAGCAATAGCATCCGGAAGGAAAGTGGCAGAGATATATAAGTGGAACTTTTCTCGACAGAGATAACACGAAGAGAATTAGTTAAGCCTTGCCATGAAGTGAGAGAGTTCTGAAAATACAAACTGATACATCAACACAAACTCATGAAACAGTGGTTCAATACTTGCACTTTCCAGAAGCACCTGCCTATATAGTATCTCCTGTCTAGCTCTCCATGATTGGAATGTTTCTTCTCACTTTGAACTGTATTTTTTTTGTTTGCAGGTAAAATGGACCGAACTGTATTCTAGCTTCAAGGTTCTGAAAAGTAATACATGAAAACAAAATAATTAATTCGCTCAATGGAGATCTTTTCATATGGCAGAACAATGGTGTCATTATAAAAGTTAATGCTACAGTTATCAACAGTTCAACAATAGCAACACATGCCTCAAAAAATGTAAATTTGGTATATTTTTTGGGGGTATGATGTACCTTGAAAAAAACATGCTATGAATTATTGTTGCTGCTGCTGGAAGTATAAAGGTTGTGGCTGTTGCATTCAAAGTTGAAGATCTTGCCGTAGATGCCACATTTTTATTTAGCTTTTAAAATGTGAACAGGGGGCTCTTCATCGTACATGTCGTTGATATGCAACTATCCAAGCAACACAATGATCTCCACCGACTGCACAAATGACTTGAGGGGAATACTAATTTCAATCAAAATAGATATATGTGCCAACAAAGCTCCTGAGTGTTAAGTAACAATGGCAGCAAGACAAATAAAATGGGTAACACAATTTTAAAGTTTCATCATTCGTAAAACAACATCGAAGCAAATAACTGAGCTTATTTTACCATTAAGAGAAATCACATAAAGACATCACATACGTACTTTGTTTGGTCAGTAAAAGGGTATGAACACATAGGTATTTAACCAGATGAACATATATAATTGCAGATACGTAATACATGTATGGATCATTAGGGAAAACAAATTACTGGATAGTCTACAAATAGAGAGAATTCTTCTTTGTGGGTACACGACTTGCTCCTCAACGACCACTGACTCAGCTCTTGGATTATGCCACACGTCTATCTAATTTATTTGGTGTGTGTACTACGCATACTATTTAATGGTCAATACACTTTCCGTTGCAACCATCTATTGCATGAAACCATTATCCTCCTGAAATTTCCTCCTTGCATATTAATCTCCATCTATCATATTAATCTGCTTGTAACATATGTACGACTGAAAACAATTATTGAAGGGACAGGGCAAGGCTCCCTTCCATAAGCCGTTGTGTGCATTTTTGGATTTTTTGAGTGAATCTATGTCTAGAAGATGTTTAGAAAGCTACAACTTGTCATCCTTAAACACCAAAAATTAAGAGAAGGTACAAATAAGGCTCCATCTCTTAGCATATGGAACCACCATCAAAATTTATAGGCTTTCAGTAACTTACCTTGATGATATAGAGCTCCATGTCTTTCGGCAAACTGAAACTTCATCAGATATTTAGAAATGCGTAACTCAGGAGCTCTCCAATTCTGGAAACACAGTGATAGTAAGAAAGGAAAGTTTTATTCAACCTCCAATTCTGGATGATTCGCCACTGAACTTTCCCTTAAAACGTAGTGGTTCCACCTGCAGTTTCCTTTAAACTGTATACTATCCTACATAACACCATTTCTCTTACAGTTCACCCCTTTCTATCAGGAGGGATTATCCATCCCCGTTATTGTTCAAATATACTTAGTTATTGTAGCCTAAAACATAATAGTTATACCATGTTGGGTTAGCTATTACCCCAAAATATAACAAAGTGGAATACACTGTTCAGTAAAAAGAAAATGGAAAGCATTAAGCATCTAATGTGACAAAAAAAAATCATTGAGTAAGTAGCATTACAGGAAACTGGATTGGACCGGTTTCTGAAACTGTGTAGCCCTCAAACTTCATGATCCTTCATTTTCGCTGAAACATGTATAAAGTGGTGTATTAGAAAACATGTGTACATTGTTTCTTGTGACTACAGATGGTCCAGAAATCTACAATTTTTGCTACCTGAGAAGGCTATTTCAGAAAAGAAAGACATAAAGGATCCTATCTGGAAAGCAATCTGCAGTGGAACGATGGAGCTAACTACAGTTATTTTCTTCTTAATTTGGAAGGACCAAAGACCATAGTTTCAGTTTAAATTCAGTCCACTGCCTCCAGCTAAAGCAAAATCCCTTGTCTTGCAAACCACTAATCCTGATTAATCATTGCTTCAGGACACGCCTTGAACCCAATCCATTGGTACAAATGCTGTTCAAATGCATGTGAATAGGCAGAGGAAGACGTCGAACCTGAAGAAAATACGGCACCTAGTTGTCGACCTTCAGGGAAGATGTGAACCATCAACCATGTGATGTGCAGGAGGTGGCCGATGCGGGTGTCGTGCCAGTGTGCAGGGCGCAGGGGCCTCGCGTGCAGCCTAGCTCGCACGTGGAGGTCGCATCGATGTGTGGCCGGTTGGCGGCGTCAAGAATCGCGCGACGGCGTCGGGCGGTGTCGTGAAGCACAGAGCGGCCAGTAGGCTCTCGTGCGGTAGACGGCGTGACGGCCGGCGATGGAAGGCTAGGGGGAGCGGCACCGGATAGGGAGAAAGGCCGCGAAGAGCGTCGAAGGCGGCTTCTAGGATCCACAATAGGAACATCACGGGCGACGGGAACTGCTGCGGCGGCGGGCAGACACTCGTGCGTCGTGGGCTAGTGGGTCGTGGCGATGTGGGAGAGTTTTGGTGCGGGGGCTCTAAACATGTTTAGCACTCAACGCGTTGAGCGTTCAACATTGGGGCACGCTGGATCGTTGGATTTACACCGATAAACGGCTGAGGTTTGTTGGATCTGCCTCTCTCTCCCTTTTTATGTTAGTCTATATTAAGGACTAGCACATTATGCATGCTAGTCAAAGTGTGAAGCCAAAATAAACATGAAAGAGATAACAAAGCATTCAACACTTCCTCATGAGCTAAAACGGGAAAACAAAACAGGTAATAATTTTTGAAGGTTTAAAGGTAGCATACAAGCAATTCACTTTGGAGGGGCAGTGAAATACCACATATATGTAGGTATGGTGGACACAATTGGCAAACTTTGGTTTTTGGGAGTTGGATGCATGACTAGAGCTCATACTCAGTACAGGTGAAGGCTAGCAAAAGACTGGGAGCGACCAACTAAGAGAGCAATAATGGTCATAATCATGCATAGCGACAAAACATTATTAATCAATGCATAAAGTGATATTACATGTGAAAAACTAAATGATCATACAGGCTTGAGGTGACTGGTTTGTAGTCATAACATGATGTAAGCATGTGCCAAGTCAACCCAATAAAGCATCAAAGGAGAATACCACAATATTATGGTTTTGTATGATGGAAACAACACACGATTATTTTAATGGCACATTAAGCACTCTCAGCTATTTGAGACATGTCGTGCTACAACAATAAATACTAATCATATAATTAAAATAAGGGATTTCTATTTTCGTGCCCTCGGGTCCTTAATTGTGCTCACTTTTCCCCAGCCGCTTAGTTTTTCCTCAGTTTTCCCCAAGCCCTTGTCTGAAACCGTCACAAGGAGCTCGGACGGGAGGATTCCCGTTAAGTTGACCGTTAGTGGGGCCACTGTTGGTGCCCCGCAGTGGACACATCTCCGCTTATCCAGATCATCATGGGACCCACAACTTGTTCACGTTAGCGTGCCGGACCCATAGCTTACCCAGGTGACCGTTGCAAAATGGGATCCCGAGCCAGCCCCGCGCCCGTGCCCGTGCCATTGCTTCCCCTTTCTTTCCCCGTGCCCGATTGTTCTTCTTCTCCGCTAGCGGCAACCCTTCTACGATAGCCGGGTGATGTCTAGTTTCTCTTTGACCTCTCGTTCTTCATGGCCGCAGTATGGACCCGTGCCTTTGACAAGATGCCCTGACTGCCCACGCCAGGAGCCTCTGAAGCGGTCGATCTATAAGATGGGACAACGGCAACTGTGGATGTGAGTTTCTTGCATGCGAGAGCTTACCATATAGAGAGGGGAATAAGGTTAGATCTCGCTCCAATTGCTCTGTTTTCGCTCGATTTTCTTGTTATTCCCTCGAATTTGGGATTTAGGGTTCACGTTGTTGTTTTCAGATCCTGAAGAAATGCAGGTATTTTGAGTGGATCGATGTGTACGTTCAGAGGTTTCAATTGCAGGAATCAATTGGCGCTATTGGGGAGCGCAATTCGGGAGGTGGCAGACTTGCTGTAGAGAATGCGGCGGAGAGAGGAGCAGTTCTGATTATGCCTAATGCTCCCAATGCAAAACTGGTGGAAGTGAAGGGACAACTGAAGAAAATGAACAAGCAGTTAAGGCAGCTGATCGAGTTGAAAAAGCAAGCTAATCTGATGGCTGATTGTTTTTTTTGTTGTATAATTGCGATCGGATTCTTATCATTGCTCATCAGGCGCTAGAAGTTGTTACAAGGGATCCCTTGTTACAAATCCATTATTCGGTTACATGTACTTGTAGTTGTTTTCAAAGTTAGTGTGTGCATTCACCGAAATTACCAAAAAAAAAATTATGTCCTAGGGAATATAGGAATGCTAAAGATAATTGATAATTGTTAGAGGGGTGACAAATAATGCATTCACCAAAATCCCACAAATATGTATGTCTCATGTTTATACCAAAATTGTAACACTTTTGGGACGTTTCAAATAACCAAAACTATATCCCAAACTATATTCACTAAAAGAAAAGGAATGCTAAAGAAAGTTGATGAGTGTTAGAAGGGTGATAAATAATTCATTCACCGAAATCCCCCAAATATGCCAAATATGTATGTCTCATGTTTCTACCAAAATTATACCACGTTTGGGCCATTTCAAATTACCAAAACTATATTTCCTAAAAGAAAAGGAATGCGAAAGATAGTTGATAATTTTTAGAGGGGTGACAAATAATGCATTCACCGAAATCCCACAAATATGTATGCCTCATGTTTATACCAAAATTATACCATTTTTGGGACGTTTCAAATAACCAAAACTTTATCCCAAACTATATTCCCTAAAAGAAAAGGAATGCTAAATAAAGTTGATAATTGTTAGAGGGGTGATAAATAATCCATTCACCAAAAACCCCTAAATATGCCAAATATGTATGCCTCATGTTTATACCAAAATTATACCACTTTTGGGCCATTTCAAATTATAAAAACTATATTCCCTAAAAGAAAAGGAATGCTAAAGATAGTTGATAATTGTTAGAGGGGTGACAAATAATGCATTCACCGAAATCCCACAAATATGTATGCCTCATGTTTATACCAAAATTATACCACTTTTGGGATGTTTCAAATAACCAAAACTATATCCCAAACTATATTCCCTAAAAGAAAAGGAATGCTAAAGAAAGTTGATAATTGTTAGAGGGGTGATAAATAATCCATTCACCGAAATCCCTCAAATATGTATGCCTCATGTTTATACCAAAATTATACCACTTTTGGGACGTTTCAAATAACCAAAACTATATCCCAAACTATATTCCCTAAAAGGAAAGGAATGCTAAAGAGAGTTGATAATTGTTAGAGGGGTGACAAATAATGCATTCCCCGAAATCTAGTTTTTGTGTGAAAAGTAATGGCTACAAGAAATCGGTGATGGTTTATCATTTTTTGCGTGAAAAGTAATGCCTAAAAGAGTTTATAATTTTTAGCGCGTGAAAAATAATACAGAAAACCAAACTTGCTGAATTCGGTGGCAAACTGGGTATTTAGCATACATAGAGGGTGGAAGATAGCCGCCGACAGAGAGAGAGGGTGGTGACCCCGATCAGAGAGAGAGAGAGGGGTTATCCTGCCCGTTAGATCATACGATCAACGGTCGATGGGCACGATCTGCGTGACAAGGGCTAGACTAATCAGGGCAAGGTTGGGCGTCTGTGAGAATTTGTGAAGGGAGAAGGAAAAACTGAGTAGTATCAAGAAACCAAGGGCACGTGAGTAGTAAACAGACTAAGGGATTCAAATATGAGATTTAAAAAATAGAAAATGCGTGTTTTGTACAATGAAACCCATCTTGGCCTACCTCACACTATTTGCAATACAAATATACATGAGTGTGAAAATTGTGGTCTCATTCAGACAAAGTATGTTTTGGGGAAAGCTGTTTTGGGAAGGGCTTATTGTGGAAATCCATGCACCTTCATAGCTACTAGGTGATTTGAGAAGTGACAATTTGTGGTAAAACTTGATTTATCTATGATTGTTATGGTTCCCAACGTGGTAGGTCGCGTAAGAACACTCCATGAGTAAGTGCCACTATGGTTTTATCTTTTTTGAATTTTTTGCACATTAAATGACTCATTTAACTAGCTTAATCAATTTGTTGACTCTCTATTGACCAGCCACTTGAGGGTAAAACTGAGTATATTGCACTAGCCAGTATTATCACTCAAGGGGAAAACTGAGCACACAAAAAATGCTAGTATAAGACTCGAGAGTATACCTGAGTATATCTAAATTTCGAGGGTTAGACTCAAGGACACGTGTTGCGGTGCATAAGTGGAAGACGTGCAATTGTTGATTCGTCGGACGCGGGTCGCGGTGCAGAAGTTGAAGACGTGCAATTGTGGACGCGTGTCGCGGTGCGTAAGTCGAAGACGTGCAGACGTGCAACCGTGCATGCGTAGTACGCGGGTCGCATTTAGGACCCCTCGCCTTTATAGATGCCTCTCCCTGTTCGCCTCCTCGCACTATCTCACTGTCACTCTCACTCCCTCATGCAACGCTGCCTCTCACGTCCCATCATCTTCTCCAAAGCAAAAATCCTCTCCCTCCCCTCTGCCGCCAATGGACAAGGAGAATGCGAATCCGTCCTCCGTCCTTGATGCCTTCCCCTCTAAGAACGGCGCCTCCATCTTCGACGTTGTCCCCTCTACGGCCGTCGCCGCTGCCGTTGCATTGGTGGCTCCTGCCGGTGCATCGGAGGCTGCCGCTGGTGGCGGTCAGATCCCACCGGAATGGGACCCCTTCGAGAAGGTGTCGTACATCTTTCCGGCGAACCCCTACGACACCTGCATGGACGACCCTTGGAATGAGGTAACTACAGTTTGCTCGCTTGTTGTTCCCCTTTCCTTTTTCAACCATATTTTTGCTGGTTCCCTAGTAACTATTAGTGCCGATCTATAGGTAGGATGAGTATTGGGTTAATATTTGCGCTGATTTTATTCCATTTTGATTTGATCCCTTCTTGATTTATGCAAGTAATCATGGGATCTCAATCAGTTAAGATTTGGGGTTCGGCCGTTTGGTTAATTTATGCAAGTAATCATGTGATCTCAATCAGTTAAGACTTGGTGTTAAGATTTGGGGTTCGACCGTTCAGTTAATTTATTCAGATCTGTAATTTGTTTCTTTGTGCACAAATTTGTACAGGGCGGGTTCAGTGAACCATTGCTGTGTACAAATCTATTGTGCATGAGCTTTTGTTCGCTAACCCCGTCCCTGTAGATATATAATCATGTTCAATCTAACTGAGGTTGCCTCTGTTTTTCCTAACTTTGTTATCATGCATGTTACGTCATCATTGCAACTCATTCACTCATAGTTTCCGTTTGATATGGATCAGGTGTACGCAGTGACGAGGAGGATCAGCACACCAAGGCTCGGCAGGTGCTGCGGAGACTGCAGGTCGGCCAGTCCGCCTCCTACTTCACCAAAGGTGTCTACAAGTGCCCCTTCTGCACTAGGAGACTGGACGGCACCGACTTCAACTACCTCCTCACGCATGCCGAGGACATCGGAAGGACCTTCCCCAAAGTCGGCGCGACAGTGAAAATCTACGCCTTCCGTGCCAAGTACAAGGCGCTCGGCATTCACCTCCGCAACTTCCAGCGGGTGGAGATCGCCGCCAGCCGCATGCCTCTGATCAAGCCCAAGGTGCCCAAGATCAAGGGACAGGGGAGCAAGAACTGGAGGAGGAGCCAGATGGAGTAGGCGGAGTCCAGGACGTGTGTTGCTGCTGCAAAGCAGCTTTTTATTTTGTTGTTGTTAATATGTTGGTGTTGGGAAGAACCTAAGAACCTGTTATTATGTTGGCTGTTGTATGCAGCTTATTATCCCTATTCTACTATATTTTGTTGGCCATACTTTGTTTTCTTGATTTATTATGACGGTGTGAATTTATCGTACATTAGCATCGAGATTTGCTTCTAGATTTAACTAGATACTCTCTCCGTTTAGAAATATAAGATTGTTTAGATGTTTTTAGAGTGGACTGCATTCAAACTAAAAAGAGTGAACCTACACACTAAAACCTAGACTAGATACAAACTAAAGTAGATGAATCAAAGAAAAAACCAAAACGTCTTATATACATGCACGGAGGGAGTACATATGAACCAAGATAGGTGAGGTCATTAATATGGACCAGAGGGAGTACTAGATTTGCTGCCATATTGGGCAAAAAAAACGAGGGCCAAAAGGCACAAATAATCGAAGAAAGACAGAAATGGAAGCTTCTCTAGATTTGATAATAATTTGGTGAAAAAAGACAGAGAGAGAAAGAGGGGGAAAAGGTGCTCTTCAAAGGGACCCCTCTTAAAAATGCCAATTTGGGCCGAGAGAGACAGAACCCAGCTCCTGCTCACGTACAACCAAACGCGGTCTCGCCCTATCCCACGCGGTCCCTTTCTACCAGCCCCATGCGACACGGCCCCACATGACGCGGCCCCACACGTCAGCACGGAACGATCAACTAAACGGGAATCCTCCCGTCCGAGCTCCTTCTGCGGGTTTCAGACAAGGGCTTGGGAAAAATTGAGGAAAAACTAAGTGGCTGGGGAAAACTGAGTAAAACTAAGGACCCGAGGGCACAAAATAGAAATCCCTTAAAATAACATCTAACATGACATGCTAAAGTCTAAGCCACATTCTAAACAAGCTTCATTTTGCACCACTATAAGCATGAAACATTTTACTCGTCTCCAACACCAATCAATTTATTTAAAACAACTCTCATAGATAATAATCAATAAAGACCAGAGAATTAATAATACCTAACTAAAGAAAACTAACAAGCTCTGAACAAAATACGAGTGGAAAACCAGAGCTAAATGCAACTTCCCCAAATCTTATTTTCTTGTTGACAGGATAGAATCTGTTTCAGGAAGCAACTTCCCCAAATCTTATTTTCTTCCTATTAGAGGTTATTCTTGGCACAAAAAATAAATAAAAAAGTATAAGGAGAGGTTATTACAGAGGTAACAACTTCCAAGACTTAACAAAAGAAAAATTACAGAAATAAAACATGGGTTATCTCCCAAGAGTGTTTTCTTTACCGCCTTTCAGCTAGGCACATTAGTTCGAGAATATGCTCACATAAGAAATATGAATTGAAGTAAAAGAGAGCATCAAGAAGAAAATGTAAAACTAATTTAAGTCTAACCCACTTCCTATGAAAAATAATCTTGTAAAGAAACAAGTCATGGAAGCACAAAGCAACAAGCATGGGAAAGCAAAACAAGTGCAACTTCAAAATTTTAAACATAAATAGGTGTAAATTAATATTGTTGAGATACATAAAACCATGTTTCCGTCTCCCATAATAACTTTTAGTAGCATCATGAATAAAATTAACAATATAACTATCACATAAAACATTCTTATCATGAGCCACATGCATAAAATAATTATTACTCCCCACATAAGCATAGTCATTCTTATTAATTGTAGTGGGAGCTGATACGCGTACAGCACGCGTCCGTTGGGAACCCCAAGAGGAAGGTGTGATGCGTACGGCGGCAAGTTTTCCCTCAGAAAGAAACCAAGGTTTATCGAACCAGGAGGAGCCAAGAGGCACGTTGAAGGTTGATGGCGGCGGGATGTAGCGCGGCGCAACACCAGGGATTCCGGCGCCAACGTGGAACCTGCACAACACAACCAAAGTACTTTGCCCCAACGAAATAGTGAGGTTGTCAATCTCACCGGCTTGCTGTAACAAAGGATTAGATGTATAGTGTGGATGATGATTGTTTGCAGAAAACAGTAGACCAAGTATTGCAGTAGATTGTATTCGATGTAAAAGAATGGACCGGGGTCCACAGTTCACTAGAGGTGTCTCTCCCATAAGATAGCATGTTGGGTGAACAAATTACAGTCGGACAATTGACAAATAGAGAGGGCATGACAATGCACATACATGATATGATGAATATTGTGAGATTTAATTGGGCATTACGACAAAGTACATAGACCGCTATCCAGCATGCATCTATGCCTAAAAAGTCCACCTTCGAGGTTATCATCCGAACCCCTTCCAGTATTAAGTTGCAAAACAACAGACAATTTCATTAAGTATGGTGCGTAATGTAATCAATAACTACATCCTCGGACATAGCATCAATGTTTTATCCCTAGTGGCAACAGCACATCCACAACCTTAGAACTTTCTGTCACTGTCCCAGATTTAATGGAGGCATGAACAACACATAGGTAATAGATTGATAATCAAAATAACATAGTATTCTCTATCCATCGGATCCCGACAAACACAACATATAGAATTACAGATAGATGATCTTGATCATGTTAGGCAGCTCACAAGATCCGATAATGAAGCACATGAGGAGAAGACAACCATCTAGCTACTGCTATGGACCCATAGTCCAGGGGTGAACTACTCACTCATCACTCCGGAGGCGACCATGGCGGTGAAGAGTCCTCCGGGAGATGAATCCCTTCTCCGGCAGGGTGCCGGAGGTGATCTCCGAATCCCCCGAGATGGGATTGGCGGCGGCGACGTCTCGGTAAGGTTTTCCGTATCGTGGCTCTCGGTGCGGGGGGTTTCGCGACGAAGGCTTTAAGTAGGCGGAAGGGCAACGCGGGGGCCACACGAGGGCCCCACACGCCGAGGCCGCGCGGCCAAGGGCCGGGCCGCGCCCCCTGTTGTGTCGGCGCCTCGTGGCCCCACTTCCTTTCCCCTCGGTCTTCGGAAGCTTCGTGCAAAAATAGGACCCCGGGCGTTGATTTCGTCCAATTCCGAGAATATTTCCTTTGTAGGATTTCGAAACCAAAAACAGCGAGAAAACAAGCAATCGGCTCTTCGGCATCTCGTTAATAGGTTAGTGCCGGAAAATGCATAAATACGACATATAATGTGTATAAAACATGTAGATATCATCAATAATGTGGCATGGAACATAAGAAATTATCGATACGTCGGAGACGTATCAGCATCCCCAAGCTTAGTTCTCGCTCGTCCCGAGCGAGTAAACGATAACAAAGATAATTTACGGAGTGACATGCCATCATAACCTTGATCATACTATTGTAAACTTATGTAATGAATGCAGCGATCAAAACAATGGTAATGACATGAGTAAACAAGCTGAATCATAAAGCAAAGACTTTTCATGAATAGCACTTCAAGACAAGCATCAATAAGTCTTGCATAAGAGTTAACTCATAAAGCAATAAATCAAAGTAAAGGTATTGAAGCAACACAAAGGAAGATTAAGTTTCAGCGGTTGCTTTCAACTTATAACATGTATATCTCATGGATAATTGTCAACATAGAGTAATATAACAAGTGCAATATGCAAGTATGTAGGAATCAATGCACAGTTCACACAAGTGTTTGCTTCTTGAGGTGGAGAGAGATAGGTGAACTGACTCAACATTAAAAGTAAAAGAAAGGTCCTTCAAAGAGGAAAGCATCGATTGCTATATTTGTGCTAGAGCTTTTATTTTGAAAACAAGAAACAATTTTGTCAACGGTAGTAATAAAGCACATGTATCATGTAAATTATATCTTACAAGTTGCAAGCCTCATGCATAGTATACTAATAGTGCCCGCACCTTGTCCTAATTAGCTTGGACTACGGGATCATCGCAATACACATGTTTTAACCAAGTGTCACAAAGGGGTACCTCCATGCCGCCTGTACAAAGGTCTAAGGAGAAAGCTCGCATTTTGGATTTCTCGCTTTTGATTATTCTCAACTTAGACATCCATACCGGGACAACATGGACAACAGATAATGGACTCCTCTTTAATGCGTAAGCATGTAGCAACAATTAGTGTTCTCATATGAGATTGAGGATATATGTCCAAAACTGAAACTTCCACCATGATTCATGGCTTTAGTTAGCGGCCCAATGTTCTTCTCTAACAATATGCATGCTCTAACCATTAAAGTGGTAGATCTCCCTTACTTCAGACAAGACGGACATGCATAGCAACTCACATTATATTCAACAAAGAGTAGTTGATGGCGTCCCCGAAACATGGTTATCGCACAACAAGCAACTTAATAAGAGATAAAGTGCATAAGTACATATTCAATACCACAATAGTTTTTAAGCTATTTGTCCCATGAGCTATATATTGCAAAGGTGAAGAATGGAAATTTTAAAGGTAGCACTCAAGCAATTTACTTTGGAATGGCGGAGAAATACCATGTAGTAGGTAGGTATGGTGGACACAAATGGCATAGTGGTTGGCTCAAGGATTTTGGATGCATGAGAAGTATTCCCTCTCGATACAAGGTTTAGGCTAGCAAGGTTATTTGAAACAAACACAAGGATGAACCGGTGCAGCAAAACTCACATAAAAGACATATTGTAAACATTATAAGACTCTACACCGTCTTCCTTGTTGTTCAAAACTCAATACTAGAAATTATCTAGACTTTAGAGAGACCAAATATGCAAACCAAATTTAGCAAGCTCTAGGTGTTTCTTCATTAATGGGTGCAAAGTATATGATGCAAGAGCTTAAACATGAGCACAACAATTTCCAAGTATCAAATTATTCAAGACATTTTAGAATTACTACATGTAGCATTTCCCGATTCCAACCATATAACAATTTAACGAAGAAGATTCAACCTTCGCCATGAATACTATGAGTAAAGCCTAAGAACATATTTGTCCATATGCAACAGCGGAGCGTGTCTCTCTCCCACACAATGAATGCTAGGATCCATTTTATTCAAACAAAACAAAAACAAAAACAAACCGACGCTCCAAGTAAAGCACATAAGATGTGATGGAATAAAAATATAGTTTCAGGGGAGGAACCTGATAATGTTGTCGATGAAGAAGGGGATGCCTTGGGCATCCCCAAGCTTAGACGCTTGAGCCTTCTTAAAATATGCAGGGGTGAACCACCGGGGCATCCCCAAGCTTAGAGCTTTCACTCTCCTTGATCATATTGCATCATTTCCCTCTCTTGATCCTTGAAAACTTCCTCCACACCAAACTCGAAACAACTCATTAGAGGGTTAGTGCACAATAAAAATTAACATGTTCAGAGGTGACACAATCATTATTAACACTTCTGGACATTGCATAAAGCTACTGGACATTAATGGAACAAAGAAATTCATCCACCATAGCAAAAGAGGCAATGCGAAATAAAAGGCAGAATCTGTCAAAACAGAACAGTCCGTAAAGATGGATTTTATTGAGGCACCAGACTTGCTCAAATGAAAATGCCCAAATTGAATGAAAGTTGCGTAAATATCTGAGGATCACGTACGTAAATTGGCATATTTTTCTGAGCTACCTACAGAGAGGCAGGTCGAAATTCGTGACAACGAAAGAAATCTGTTTCATCGCGCAGTAATCCAAATCTAGTATGAACCTTACTATCAACGACTTTACTTGGCACAACAATGCACAAAACTAAGATAAGGAGAGGTTGCTACAGTAGTAAACAACTTCCAAGACTCAAATATAAAACAAAAATACTGTAGTAAAAACATGGGTTGTCTCCCATAAGAACTTTTCTTTAACGCCTTTCAGAGGCGCAGAAAGTGTAAATCAAGTGTTATCAAGAGATGAAGTATCAACATCATAACTTGTTCTAATAATAGAATCAAAAGGTAACTTCATCCTCTTTCTAGGGAAGTGTTCCATACCTTTCTTGAGAGGAAATTGATATTTAATATTACCTTCCTTCATATCAATGGTAGCTCCAACGGTTCGAAGAAAAGGTCTTCCCAATATAATGGGACAAGATGCATTGCATTCAATATCCAAGACAACAAAATCAACGGGGACAAGGTTTGATGGGGATACACCCGTAGGGGGTGGGTCGCCAGCCCTGCTCGCTATGAAGAAGGAAGACCTAGCTGGGCTGCCAGTCGGCCTAAGCGACTGGGCCATGGAGCGACTGGGCCCCCGATCGAAGGAGGAGGCCCGTGCGACTGGATGGAGGGATTGCGTGCAGGAGAGGTAGCGAATCCCGGATTAGTAGTAACTGTGTGGTTCATAGTTATCTCCATGTAACCCTAGATCGGGGGTGTCCATATAAACCCCCGAGCTAAAACCCTAAAGGACACGTCATCTGAGATTCAATCTCCCCTTGTAAGCTCCTTGCGTAGCCGCCGGCTGGGCCCCCCCATTGTAATTCTCCACTGAGCAGTAAAGATCTAGCAGGACGTAGGCCTTTTACTCTCCGGAGGGGCTGAACCTGGGTAAACCCTTGCGTCTCGTGCACCTCGATCCGCGTATGGCCATGTTTCCTTGCCCCCGCATCAACGAAGTGCTGCCCCCGGCAGCATCCGCCGTGGTCATATCCACGACAGTGGCGCCCACCGTGGGGCATGGAACATCAAGCCTCCGAGCCGCGGCGAGGCCCTACTCGCCGATACGCCGGCAAGTCGCCACCGGCAGGATGATCGCCACTGGCGGCTTCTTCCACATCCAGCCGAGCTCCTACCGGCCGGCTTCGACTCCCCTCGCGCACGACTGGATGGTGCCGGTCGGCACCATCAATCTCTTCGTCGGGCTCACCGGAGTCAGCGACCCCGGCGAAACTCGCCCCAGCCAGGGGCACGATCCCTTCGCACCGGGGCAGCTCCTCACAGCCACTCGCCCAGTTACCGGCGAGGTGTACGCGGAGGCCGAGTCGGCCCTGGAGGACGATGCCGACTCGGCAGCCGTGGCGCCGACCGCCAACCCCGTCGTCACCGCGCCAGCCACCGACTCCATCGACACCGCCCCAGCTGCCGACTCCGGTATCGCAGCGATCGAGGCTGACCTCATCGCCATGGAATCGGTCGCTAGGTCCACCGCTGGATCCCCGACTGCCCGCTCCATCGCCACGGCGTCGTTCAAAGACTCCATCTCCTTGGTCTCTCACCCCAGTGACTTCGAGGAGGGCTTCGAGGACGACTCCATCCTCTCCCTCTTCGGCAGCGACTCCGACTCGGACTTCGCTGAGGGCCCACGATATCGTTACCCAACCGCAGTCTTCATGGCAGGAGCCGAGGAGCCCCCAGTTGACGCCTTCACCACCCCGCTCCCTGCAACCGCCACCGCGACGGAGATCGAGGCGCACCGGGCGGCCCTCGAAGAACAGAGGAAGAAGGAGCTCGTGGAGCGGCAGAAGTTCCGCCTCGAACAAGATTCGGTGAGAGCCGTGTCCCACTACCGCAATGAGCGAAATCGCGCACGCATGGAACGCATCCGAGCACGAGGCTTCCCCGGCGCGCGCCTCAACTTCGACGATCCGGATGGAGAAATCCGGGTCGCCCGACCCACGAACCCCGACATCCCGCAGTCGAGTCGGGCCGCCGCCGGAGGAGTAGCTCACGGAGCACCACCACCGCCCCCGCCACCTCCCGGAGGACGACCGCCTCCCCGGGCGGAGGTCGACGCCAACGGCCTCGCGTCTCCATTCGTCCCCAGCAGACAACGTCGCGGCGGCCCAAGCCGCTCTCGCCAACCTCCCTGAAACAGGGGAGGGTGCCACTACTAGGGAAAGGCCCATTGCCGGCGCACCTAAAACCCCCATTGCCGGCGCACCACGAGCCCGCCGGTGCGAACGCGCCGGTGATAAACGGACACTGCCGGCGCACCAGGTAGTGCGCCGGCGATATCTCTGCTACTGCCGGCGCACCACCCTGCTTCGCCGGCAAAGATCTATTCCACCGGCGCACTATCAGGTGCGCCGGCAGTAGTGCTTCCAGCACTGGCGCATGCCACGTGCGCCGGCAATGTGTCATTTAGGTGCGCCGGCAATTAATTCGAAAATTCTTTTTTCCACTTTTTTCCAGCATATTACAATACAATTTTGACAGCATATTACAATACATATTTGACAGCATATACAGTATTACATGCAATATGAGAAGCACATAGAGAGCCAAGTTTCATTTCGGTATCAGTACACAAATACGCAAGTCTCGTTTCGGAATGTGTTGATTCATACAACACACATGTGCATATGCAACACCGAACGGCGAAGTTTCACAAAGTTAGAAGTCTTGGTACATAGTCGTCACAAGTATCGTCATACACCTCACAATGTAGGTCCTAACCTAAACTAGAATCACATAGAACATGACCAACATGGTCATGACCATCATCACGAAGGCCATGGTCTTCATCCGGTTCCTCCTCATGTCCCTCATCTCTCCCGCTAGATAACGGGCGTATCTTCCTTCCGCCTCCACCCTAGTGGGGTATCCCTTGTAGCTGTTGCCGCTGAAACGGTGCACCTGTCTCCGACAGTCCTCCCGATCGTCGTAGACTCCGGGAACCCTCCCCTTGTACACGACATATGTCGTCGGCATCTCCATTCACAAGACAAGTAAAACGTTAGTACCAATGCAATGAACAAGTGCCAACTCAAATAAGAGACAAGTAGTATGAACTAAATAGCATGTGCCTCATACTTTGTTGGTCGAAATAAATAATAACATACAGGGATGGGGTCAGTGAGGCTAGGTAGGATGCACAATAGATTGATATTTGTGGCCATCACACCAAGCCTCACTGGCCCCACCCGAGTGTACAAGTGACCGAACATTTTAATCATCGGCCAATGCAATTAAGAAGTGCGAACTCAAATAGAAGACAAGTAGTACGAATTAAATAGCGTGCCTCATACTTTGTCGGTCGAAACAAATATTAACATCCAGGGATGGAGTCGGTGAGGCTAGGTAGGATGCACAATAGATTGATACTTGTGGCCGTCGCACCAAGGCTCACTGGCTCCACCCCGAGTGTACGATTGACCGAACATTCTAATCATCGGCGAACTCCAAATACGAGGCAAGTAGTGGTCGAGTAAATGCAAATAATTATTAAGCTATGTACGCCATAATCTTGAAATATATAGCAAAGTAAATGAAACTACAGACACATGTTCACATGCACATTCATACAACTAAATAAAAGCAACTAGCCGATTGTATGGGAATATATAACAATTATTACAGTACGGAAGTTCAAGGACATATCGTTCAAGCTTTAGCAAGTGTTCCCGTCGTAGGATCAGGTTGTACGCCTAGGGGGGAATGGACGGCAGCCCTCAAGCGAGTTGAACGGCCTCTCATCACGCGACATCTCCAAGCGGAGGTCTATCTCGTCATTAGGTGGTAGACCATAGCCGTAGAAGAACTCGCCCGACCTATTGTTGACATCCTGCGAGGATTATCGTGCAAATGAACCGCTGGATGCGACCCAGTTCTTTCTAATCTCTCTATCGGGGACATCCGCCATGTTTGCAAACCTGTTTACGAGATTATCTGGCAGCAACATGTCATCTGCGTACTTTATGTACTCCTGCATCTGAAGGATGGCGTACCACGCGTCCATCCCATTGTCGGGCGTCGACTGCTCGAGGCAGGGGAAGTTGGTTGTGTGGGTTAAGACGAAGCCTCCTCGGGATTTCCTCTCTACTTTGAGGGGGCCTGCCTTGTTGGCGAAGCCGGTGAGAGCATCATTGAGAAGGGCCCTGATGTGGGAGTAGTCTTTCTTGCGGTCCCTACCCGAGTCGAGATAGGCCGCATGCGAGTGTTGCGGGTGCACGACGATGAGGGTGCGGAACTTGTCTCTGCGGAAAACACACGGATTAACCTTTGGAAATGCAAATGGAGATATAGGATAGAATGGTGATGGGGGACTAGCGAGTGATTACTTACTCGGGGAAGTAAGGGATGAGAATGGCGCCCTTCTTAATGTTCGCCAACATGAAATCCTCGACCTGCTGGGTGGCAATCGCGCGATCCCTGGGGTTGCGAGATGATGCTCTCCCGCATATAGAAGGGGTCCATGATCGCGATGGTCGGCGTCCCCTCCTTAACAATGCGGGAAGACATGCTAAGAGCAACTAGGCGAACCACACTAAAGTGGAGCGCTTGCATGCGATAGATGTCTGAAGATGTCGTTGAACCGGATGAAGCACAAGTCCGCGGGGTACTTCTCGACGAAGTTCATGCCAGTTGGCACCTTCGCCACGAAGAGAGGGTAACCAGGATCTTTTGATTTGAGAAGAAGGTTCTCCACATGCAAGACAGTCTCATGCAAGCTCCTCATATCCGGGGTGAGTTTCTTCCACGACATGCTCCGAGCGAGCATCGGTTGACCCAAGTGATGCAGAGGTCGCCAATTGTTTGGCAACTTGTCAAGGAGTGGGACCTTGTCCTTGGATTTGGCCGCCGCCGCTGTGTCTTGGGCGTCCTTCTTATTTGCCCTCTTCCTCTTCTTGGGTTGTAGTGCTGGACCATCCATCGCCGTAGTGGCCGTAGCACGGAGTGTGTTTGGGCTCAACATATTTTTGACGGCGGCGGTGGCGACCTCCTCGAGATTTTCCTCCTCATCGGCCGTTTCTTGAGAATCGAACAGCTTCTTGGAGCACACATATTTGAAGCCCAGCGCATCCTCATGGACAACTTGTGAAGACATAGGAATATCCCATTGGAAGTTGTCACGTTCATATTCCTCGGCCTCGGCGCAGCCGTGCTGTTGTGGTGGGCGCTGACCTCCGGCGCAGCTGGCCGTTCCGGTGGGGCGATGACCACGGGCGCCGCCGGCGTGTCGTGGAGGGACGCTGACATGTGGCGCCGCAAGGTGCTTGTCTTTGCTTGCCGTCGACCCGAGTAGGTGTTGATCCGAATTAGGGTCTTCGGCCATAGCGATACCCAACCCTTCGGTGAGGCCAGATTCAACGGGCTATCGTCATCGGCACCATGCGGTTGATTAGGAGGAAACAAATCCTCATAGCCCGGTAACGCCCGATCCACTTCAACCCGGTAAACGTCATCCGCCATATCTCGTGTGTGCCACTTCTTATCCAGGGGCCGAATGATGGACCCCCTCGCGACGTCTTTGAGTTCGTCGTTTACTCTCATCAAAAAGGTGCATGGCGTCGAGAGCGCCTGCGAGAACATGTGTATGGCGTTAGAGAGAGGGCAAGGATGACGAAACTAATATATTAACTTGATGTACACATTAGTTAATTACCGTGAGGGCGTTGAGCTCGGCTAATGTCGACGGGCCAGCACATGCGGCGGCGGGCGTGCAAGTGACGGAGGGGCTGCTACCCGGCATGGATGGTGAATCCCTAGCACCGCCGACATTGCCGGCGGCCGGAGGAGTCTCCATTATAACATTGTCATTGCCGGCGGACGGCGGCACCATCGAGTTGCTGCCGTTGAAGCTAACCACTTGCATTTTCGGGGGGCCTTGTTTGCCACCCTCATACCACGCTTGCATAGCATTGAAATCTGCTTGGACTCCAGCGGCGACTTCAGCTTTGACTTCGGTACGAGTGTAGCTTTGAGTTGCGGTACTCGGTTGCGGTACCAAACCAGCTTGGACTTGGGCTAGGATTGACTCCGTCATTTCCTCCACCTCCCGCTGCTTCCTCTCATTACGCGCATTTTTATCGGCCGCAGACGACAAGCCATAGGGACCATGCTTGTAGCACTGTACCGGCGCCAGCCACACGGCCTCTATGCGGCCTTCTCGTCGGTGAATGCTCATTAACGATGTTTAGCGCCCGTACGAGAGGCTTGTCCTGAGCTACCCTGCCCGTCGACGCCTCGGGACGAGGAGCCTTCGTCACCTTCGGAGGCTTGAGAAAGTCTTTGTCTTTCTTCTTCCTGCGGAAGAAACGCGAACCATTTAGAAATGTTGCTACTATTATATGAACGATACTTGATCTAATAAAACCGGTAAATTGCTTACCAGTTTTTTCTCCAACGCCAGGACCTTCGGTCGTTCGTGAACCAAATTATGTCGGTTACGACCTTCGGGTCCGTGACAAGTTCCCCGGTTAGTTTCTTCTTATGGTACCGGGACTCGATGAATCTTCTTTCAAGCGGGTCCTTGTACTTGAGCCAGGGGTTCTCAATGCCGGCATTTACATACGCCTCGTCCTCCTTCGCCCAATAGGGCTCCTTTCCCTCGTACCCACGGCTCCCAAGGTTGTGGTTGCCGATGTTAAGCTCCCGCATTTCCTTCCCCCACAACTTGCGATTCTTGGTTGCTTGTAGCTCTTCATTGGCCACAAAAGCATCAAAGTCCGCCCGGGTGACATGCGGAAAGGCGGAGTGGACCTCTTCGAAACCTTTGCCCTCAGCAATCAGCCTCCGCACCATGTACTTATAGCTGCTGAGGTGTTTGGTGAACTTCGGGAGGGCTTGTGAGTTCACAATGTTGTTGGTTTGATGACTGGAGGCGTAGTTGCCTAGGAACTTGTATCGTGCGTGCAACCTCGCAATGAGCTGGGCTCGCAAAGGCGCTTTGCTCTCAGCTCGGAGGTCCGTCTCGTTGAGATTGACGACCTCTCGGAGGATACATGCCGGTTGGTTGCCGTACCCTTGGCAACATCCTTAGGCAACACCGGCAAACCACCGGCGGGGTCCACCTCTGTGATCGTGTCTCCTGCGGTGCCGGCCGTGTTTTGGCGCCTTGCCTTCCGCGGCCTCTTGGCTCCACTTGTCCCGGTGCCACTACTCCCGGCGGCGGCGCTAGGATCGTCGCCGCTTGTCTCGCCGCCACCCCGGCGGCGCCGGTTGCCTCATCGCCGCTAGGCTCGTAGGTACTACCCCCGGCGGCGGCGCTTGCCTCGTTGCCGCTCGGCTCGTCGGCACTACCCCCGGCGGCATCCTCCATCTCATGGTCCTCGTCGCCGCCAACACCGGCGGCCTCGGCATCCTCCTCCGTCCTAAAGAAGTGCCTATTGTAGTGCTCCTCTAACTCTTCTTGAGACGACATGGTGGCTTGCACTAATAGAAGACGAAAAAGAGTTAGAATTCACGGAAAAATTCGGCATGACCTTTGCTAAAAATTGGTCATGCCGAGTGCTAGAATTGCCGGAACGGAAATGAATCGACATTCCGGCACTCAATAGCAACTCAATCCCTGTAACAGAAATGCAATTCACATATATGATACATTTTTCATTTTCATTTCTTTTCCAACCAGCATCAGAGAGTGAACATAGCAACAACATGTGTCATTTCTCATTTGTGAACACTTGACAGCATCTACTGAACAAATACTAATAAGCGGTTGGAAATTCTTGTTACATGGGAATATGTAGCACACCAGTTGCTAGCAACATTTGCAACCGAGAGACAACATTTCCATCTCAACCAGAAACAAACCGGAAGCATTTAGTATAATTAACAAATACAAAACTGCTAATTCATTTTCATTAGGCATTTACGCTAAACCGGAACCAGAACCGAGAGACTACTTGCCTTTTTCTTTAACAAATACAAAACTGCTAATTTCATTAACAAATACAAAGCTGCTAAACCAGAACCAGAGACTACTGCCTTTTTCTTTATTTATTTCTGTAGTTGCTACTATCATACCAAACATCTAAATACTGCAGAGTTTAGAAAATTAAACATAATGATTAGGCATTCCCTTACTGTCAACTGCTAATTCATTTTCATTAGGCATTTCATTTTCATTTAATGAAATGAAAAACTAACATACTGCCTAGTGCCTAGTTCTTCTCCAACAAACATTTCATTTTCTTTTTTCACCATGTATTCTAGTCTGTACAAAAAGCTAATTCATTTCATTTTCATTTCACAATAACCATCAGTAATAGCACTACAGTAGCATCATTTCCAGTGAGTCAGTGACAGAATTTCATCATGCTAGCCCTGGATTCAAACCAGAATTCAAACACTAAAATAAAAACCATAACCATTTTACATCAACACCATGCTACTCTCTGGCTACATAATTAAAACAGTGCCAAACGGAGCTTGTACCCACACTTATACAAAATACACTAGGTACCTTATCATTTTCATTTTGTTTTAAATGAACCGGATAAGGAACATAGCACCAATTTTCATTTTCTTTTAAATGAACCGAGAGAAGCTCACATGTGTCATTTCTCATTTGTGGATTATCGGAAAGCATTTGCTATCGCCAACTAGTGTTTAGGTAATACATAACAGTAACTAGGTGTATTAGAAATACTGACTATGTTCTCTGTATTAAGAATGAACCCATCTTTAGCATGAAGCAAACCAATGAATTTTATATATCAAATTCTCTAGGTACTGCAAGCATAAAAAACCCTACTGCCTAGCTACCTAGGTACTGCAAGCATTTTTATTTTCATTTTTTTTTGCAAGAAATGATAATATGTTGTTGTTGCCCCTGTGGACTATTTTAAATGAACCAGTAGCATTTCCATTTCATTTACACTATAATAAAAAACCCCAACTCAATTTCTTTTTTCAACGAGCACTTAGTATATAAAGCATTTTATTAAAGCATTTTATTTTTATTGCTAACATAATTTGACGGCAGCATGAGCATGAGCATGAGGTTTTTTCACAGTAGCATTTCACCATAACCATCACCCTCCAACACATAACATTCCAATTCTCCAGCTAAATGAACCATTTTAGCAAACCATTTTAGCAAACCAGAGAGCAAAACCTAAATGAACTAAACCAATTTAGCTAGCAAAACCATTTTCATTTTCATTTAATGAAGAACTAACATACTGTCTAGTGTCTAGTTTTTATTTTCGGTAGCATTTCGAGTAGCATTTGCATTAGGCATTTTCGGTAGCATCCTACATCTCAATTTTTTCTTATCGCAACCGAGAGCATAAACCTAAATGACCCTAAATCGACCGGAGCACATCAAGAACTATAAACTACTACAAGAACTAAGGATTTTTGGAGGCAAGAACTTCAATTTTTTCTTACCGCCACCGAGCACATCAAGCATTCTTGCATGAACTACGCAAGCACTAAGGATTCGAATGCACATCAAGAACTACCGCAAGAATTCGGAGGCGAGAGAGGGAAGGAAGAGGGGGATGGAGAGGGAAGGGGGTTCTTACCAACGGTGATGGTGGCGTGCTGCTCCTCTCCGTGATGGTGGCCGGCGCGCAAGGCCCTCCTCCTCCTCTCGGCGACGGTGGCGACGGCGGCCGGCGCGTGACGCCCTAGATCCCCCTCCTCTCCGCGGCCACGCCCTGCTCCTACTTGCACGGAGGCTCCGGCGTGCAGCGAGGAATCTTGGTCCCGGGCTTCCGCGTGGTGGCGCTCGAGATCGATGGTGGCGGCGACGCTCGAGATCGACGGTGGCGGCGCGGTTCGTCTCGATCGGCCGGGAATGGGGAGGGAGAAGAGAGGATCGCGCAGCGGTTAAGTCCCGGTATAGCTGGGCTCACCTTATTGCCGGCGCACCACATGTTTGGTTCGCCGGGGACAACTATACCCCCGGCGAACCAAACATGTGGTGCGCCGGCAATAAGTGAGCCCAGCTATACCTGGGACTTGTCCCCAACCTGGATGGCCATTTCTTTTTATTCTTTTCTTTATTTCTTTTCACTTTCTTTTTATTCTTTTATTTTTATTCTTTTCTTTATTTCTTTTTACTTTCTTTTATGTTTCTTTTCTTTTCCCACAAATCCTATACTATTTTACTTCCTTCTCTTTTCAAGATAATAACCAAGCAATATGAGTTTATGCATTACAAAAAATATGAGTTATATACATGCATGCATAAAATTTTAGTTATGAATTACACAAAATATGAGTTATAGTTTGCAAATAAAGTTTTACATCATCGATTGAGAAGAGTGTTTCGCTTTCTTCTTGCTTTTCTTGCTCGTCGTTGAATAATTTAGCCCCGTGTCGTGACTTCTTCTTTTGAAGGGTCGACCTGACCTCGGTAGCGTGGTCCTGCTTCTTCTTGTGGTGTATGTTGTGTCTTCATCCTCGGATTCTTCCATCATTGGGTCTCCGACTTGTCCTTCGAAGTCTTCCTCGTTGGCGACTCCATCCATTCCGACGATGGTCCTCTTGCCTCTCCTCACGATAACACGGCTAGGCCTGGATGGGTCGGTTATGAAGAAGCATTGGTGCACGTGTTCTGCCAGTACCCATGGCTCATTCTGCGCGGTGGCGTTCGTGGATTTGGATTTGTTGGCTTCGGGTAGAAACATGGTGGTGAAATACCGGTCTTCTTTTCTGACGCTCTTAGCCCATCTGATACGGAACATCGGCACTTTCTCCCCAGCGTAGCTAAGCTCCCAGATTTCCTCGATTCTTCCGTAGTATCTAGTCTTTACGTCACCCGTCCGAGAATCCATCGTTACCCACGAGTTCGGTAAACACTTGTTCTTGTCTTTTTCTTCCGTGTAGAATGTGTACCCGTTGATATCATACGCTTGGTAAGTCATGATGTTGGGCGCGGGGCCATGTGACAAGGCCAATACTAGTTTATCCTTGTCGAGAATCCATTGGTGGGGGATTAGCAACAATGTGGTCTTTGAACCAGCGCGCGAAAGAGGAGTTGTGCTCTCGTATATTTACGCTTCCGTCATCATCGGCTTGCCACTTGTTCTCTATCATGGTTTTGTGCTCTTTCAACCAAGGATCGATCAAGTCAATGTGTTGTAGCGCTACTAAGTTGGCCACTGTCAAAGTCGGAACTCCGACCGGACATGTGCACGTGCAGTTCCTTCCTTCCATTTTTGTGGCCTACTCCCTCGAACCTACGGAGGTACTTGTTTTGAGGCAAACCAACGGGGTCCTCGATGTCTAGATAATTCGTGCGAAAGAGATGCACTCTTCGGTGAGCCAGCCTCGTACGATGCTTCCATCCGGATGTGACACTGTTACGAACGTATCCTTTAATGACCCCATTCATTCTTTCAAACGGCATCATGTTGTGTAAGAATGCCGGCCCTAGACTGACGATATCATCCATTATATGGACCAACGAGATGGACCATCACGTCAAAGAATGCGGGCGGGAAGTACATCTCCATCTCACATAGGATCACCACGATCTCTTCCTGGAGCCTTGCGAGTTTCTTCACGCTTATCGACTTCCGAGTTATGACGTCGAAGAAGTTACGGAGCCCGATCAGCGTTGCACGGACATGGTCATCCATTATACCTCGGATTGCAACCGGAAGAATCTGCGTCATCATCACGTGACGGTCATGAGACTTCATGCCGCTGAAGTTTCGTTTCTTGGGGTCCATGTATCTGCTTATTACCCGGAGTAACCGAAGGGCACTCCGACTCCTACAAGGCAATTGAAAAATTGATCGACCTCGGCCGGACTAAAAGTGAAGCGGGGAGGGGGACGATAATAGTCCGGCTGCTTAATCCTTTTGCGCTTCGACCGCCGTCCGCCTCCTCCTCCGATCGTCCCTCTTGGGCCGGCGGGATCCGAAGCTCTTCCACGATGCCCAAAACTTTCGGGTCCTGTCTTGCTTTCGGCCCATCTTTGGTCCGGTCCGGCATGTTGAGAAGAGTGCCAAGCAAGCTCTCGCACACGTTCTTTGTAATATGCATGACATCAAGGCGGTGAGGTGTATCGAGAATTTTCCGATGCGGCAAGTCCCAAAACACGGACCTCCTTTTCCATACACCAATGAGCGGCGTCGTTTCCTTTTTCTTCTTCTTCTCTCCGAGGCTTTTGACGAATCTTTCCCGGCGCAGGGCACTCCTTCCAACCTTTCGGTAATGTATCGATCTCTTCGCCGCTCTTCTTACGTGGAGGTCCTCGGGGTTCATTTGTACCATCGAACGAGATCTCCACGCTTTCTCCACGGGTCGGTTTTACGTAGCCACCTTCGATGCCCCATGTAAACTGTTTTCGAAGAGCCATCCTTACCAAGCTGCAAAAACATCGTCTCTTCCATGCACCGACACATGCCTTGTGTCCATGGCACACCGGCACGAAATGTAACCGTATCCGAGGTAGTCCTGCACCGTCGTGATCAACGCGGCTCTCAAAGGGAAATATTCTTCCGCGACGGCGTCCCATGTATCTACCCCTTCCTCCGCCCACAACGTTTCAAGCTCCTCCTTTAATAGTTCGAGATACATGTTGATATCGTTTCTCGGCTGTGTCGGCCCTTGAATTAGCATACTCATCCGTATGTACTTCCTCTTCATGCACAGCCAGGGCGGGAGGTTGTAGATCCATACAAACACGGGCCATGTGCTATGTGTGCTGCTCACGGTTTCCGAACGGATTGAATCCGTCCGTGCTCGCACCCAACCTGATGTTTACGGGATCTGCCCCAAAACTTCCGAATTCATTGTCTAATGCTTTCCACTGGCTTGCATCCGAAGGGTGCGTCGGCGCTCGGGTGCTCAATCCGCTCTTTATCATTCAACACTGCCTCCTTTCTTTCGCGTGCCGGCGCATGAGCTTTGCTTCCTTGCGGTCCGCGTAGAACCGTTGAAGCCGGGGGCGAGCGGGAAGTACCACACAACTTTCCGAGGAGCTTTCTTCTTCCCTTTCTTGTACCGTTCAGCTTCACACACAGGACATTTGGTCTTGTCCATGTGCTCCTTGCGATACATGATACGGTCGTTGATGCGGGCGTGATACTTTTCGTGGGGTAAGTCGAGAGGGCACGTGATTCTCTTGGCCTCGGCTAGACTACCGGGACACGTGTTCCCGGCGGGAAGGAGATCTTTCACGTATTCCGGGATGTCGTCGACGCTTGTGTCCGTCCATCCGTGTTTCACCTTCATCTGCAGCACATCGAGAGCTACTCTCAAGCGAGACTCCCCCAACCCGCGACCTGAGTCGTACAACGGAGTATTCGAGTCTATCTCGAGTTGCTCAAGCTTTGATTTCCGCTTGGCGCCTTTCGTCTTTTCGAGAAGCAGATCTTGAAGATGAGGGTCCCGCACGGCTGAAGCTAGCGGCACCTCTTCGTCGTCGTCAAGGTTATTGTCGTCGTCAAGGTTATTGTCGTCGTCAAGGTTATCGTCATGTGCGACAAACTCTTCATCGTCATCGGTATCATGATGCCCTCCTTCTTGCCGGCCATTTTTACCAAGCTGCCGCCGTCGCCCCATTGACCTCCGCGCCATCATCACTCATCCATTGAGTGTGTCCATGCATGAAACCATTAGTGAGCAGGTGCCCCTGCAATTTGCCTGAATACGGGTCAAACCATTTCCCTCGTTTGCATCTCCGGCACGGACACAATACCTCCGTGCGGTTATTTTCATACATGTCGATGATCGCGTGTTTCGAGATATCTCATCACGATGCTTTCACTCATCTCGATAACCATTATCGCCTGCATGGTAAGATTACATAATTCATTAGAACCATGCATCCGTCGGTAGTTTTCACGGAAAATTTCGGCATGACCTTCCTACACGGTAGGACATAGGAGCGCCAGAAATGTGCCGAAACGGAAACTTGAAGAATCAACATTTCGGCGCAACGTTGGCAACTCATTTTCAACGCCAACACACACACAAGCACAAGCACAACATATATATATGCCACACACGAGAGCTTTTCTTCAAATGTCCAACATACATTGATTACATTCCTTAATTTGTTCATTAATCACCTATTTGTTTGATATATTCGTCGATAAGATCGAGACGACGCGCCGCGACAATGGCGTATGGAAGCCGACTTTCTAGATCTAGATCTAGATTGAGCGGTCAATGCGGGATAGTAGATCTAGATCTACATAGGGGGATGTGGGAGATGCATGTAGGAAGGGAAGATTTGCTCAAAAAATATGATTTTGTTTGGTCAAATTGGTGAAATTGGGGATAGAAATGGACAAAAATGTGCTGGGTTGGGAGAAGGGTCGGGTTGTGTGGATGAGGAGTGAGTGTGTAGTGGCTTGTGAGTGCTGGTTGGTGGCTGTAATAAGTCCCAGGTTACTGCCGGCGCACCAGGGCCTGGGTGCGCCGGCAGTGTATAGCCCATCCGGCTATATCTGCTCCAGACCAGGCCCATGAAGCATTGCCGGCGCACCAGACCAAGAGCGCGCCGGTAATAGAAAAATTACCGCCGGCGCGCTCCTGGGCTGGTGCGCCGGCAATGCTTCGTGGGCCTGGCCGAGTTGGGGGGGATGTGTTGCCAGGAAATAGCGCCGGCGCGTCGTGTCAGCTGGTGCGCCGGCAGTGGGAAGGCATCGCCGGCGCGGCGGTTTCCTGGTGCGCCGGTAACAAGTTCCACCGGCGCATGCCTATGGTGGTGCGCCGGCACCACTTGCCTCCACCTATAGGCTTTTCCCTAGTAAACATGCAAAGCGTTGCTCTACTTCCAATTCCCAAGTAAGATATGCATCAGGATTATATCTACCCTCAAATGGTAGAATATTCAATTTAAGTTTAGCAACATGATCATCATCACGTACCGGTCGTGGAGGTGGGTGAGCGTTGCGGTTCAGTTGCCGTGGACGACCAGGTGCAGGTTGTTCGACTTCCTCGTCGTCCAGCACGTTATCATCTACCCTCTCATCCTCGTCCCCTCCATAATATTCGTATCCTTCATCAGAAGGCACGTTGTCGCGAGGCTGCGGTAACCGAACCAACACCTCCTGGAACTTGGCGTCGAGCTTGGAGTTGAAAGCTGCCTCGAGGCCATCAATCTTGTCCAACGCATCGGTGAGTTTAGCACATCACCAAGACGCGCATCCACGTCGGTTGCATGCCCGCCCAAAAGGTGGGTGAAGTGAGCATGCAACTCCTCACTCGTCATCTTGGCCGGATCAACAGTGGCCGATGTAGGTCCTGTCATGATTAGTACTCAAAAAGCACAAATGTATATGCCTACAAACTACGGAATATGGTGGTTCACGCGTAATCCGTTAAGCAAAATACGAAGCTCTTACAAGTTCTTACCAAACAGGGGGAAGGTGATATGGCAAATAGCAAGGATCAACGTCTCCAAAGATTGCCAAAGCGATTGCCAGGTGTCGACACAGAGCACGTCGAGACAATATGTAGAGATGTAGGAAGGCTAATATGGTAGCAAACAGCAATTGTCAAAATAGCAATGCAATATTGAAAGTATGCTCAACAACGGTACTGTGCTGGTCCTAGGCTAGACCGTACTAGAGACGCGAGCCTAGTTCACCAACGGAGTCAAGACGCGGCACACAATGCAGGATGAAGTGATATATGGTGGCGGTTGGCTCCAACAAGCACAAAGGAATATCTCAAAAGCAAGATATAAGTGAAGAACACATGAATTTCCTGGTAGTAAACTTAAACATCAAAAATCTCAACCTTCCCGGCGTTTTTTGGCAAATATGAGAGTTCGGAAAGGCGTACAACCACGAGGTTGTTGTGGCTGGATAGAAACTTTTCTCCCGCACGTTTTAAGTGGTCGAACGTCGAAAACGGAGTTCGTATGCAAAACTTATCCTCGGTCAAAGTTTGCTGTCCAAAACTGCCCAATTCGGACGCTTTTTTTTTTGCTCTCCTTCACAACTCTTTACCGGCGGCCGAAACTTATCTCACGAAAAAAAAAATCTACAGCACGGATGAAATTAGAAGGCAACAGCGATTCAGAAAAACAGGAAAACTGATACGGGGTGGCTTTTGGACACCTCCTCCTCAAGACCGACAAGCCCTCCTCGTGGCCCAATGACACGAGCTTGGGCCAAAACTATACACCAAGAGGTGAATTCGCTCCTTTCCACGTATACATTTGATACCTCATTGGATGGAATACTACTTCATGCGAATACGCTGTGTTCAATGAGGTACATCGACCAAGACGCAAGCCATGGAGACCAAGCCAAAGAAGAGGGAGTTCCAGCGCTCCAGCCGGAAGTACCGCCCCACAGGACCGGAACTTCTGCCCAGATGCCTCCCAGATGTTGTCCAACACTCAGTGAAAAGAATCCAGCCGGAACTTCCGCCCGAGTGACTGGAACTTCCGCCCACCGGAACTTCCGCCCAAGTTCCGCCATAGTTCCGAAAACGAGCTCCTAAGCCCCTGGATGTTACTGCAAGGAAATGAGCCATTTTCGGAACTAGGACGGAAGTTGGCCGGAAGTACCGCGCCGGCCGGAACTTCCGCCCCTTGAGACCGGAACTTTCGCGCCGGCCGGAACGTCCACCCCCAGAGGCCAGAACTTCCGCCTGCATGACTTTCAGCCCAAAACTGCACAACTCAGCTTGTAACTTATCTCTTCGCACCACCAACTATAAATAGCCTTGTTGGCTCAGATCTGAGATTAAACTTGAATTGAGAGAGAACTTGAGCCATGCTCTTGCCCCCACGTGGGAAACCCTACCCTAGATCTTAGATCTTGTATCACTCGATCTCCTTGTTGAATCCTTGTGATCTCTTTGGTGACTTCTATCAATTGTTGGTCTTTTGCTTGCACTTCTACCTTTGGGTCTTTTGCTTGCACTTCTACCAACCTTCATCTTTTCACCCTTCTAGATCTCTTGGATTCGATTCGTCGATCTTTTTGCGGGACTTCTACCGAAAGGTCTTTTCCTTTCAACTTCTATCGAGTTGGTGGTTCGGGCCAACGAGGACAAACCGATTTGTGTGTGTATGAGTTTGTATCCCCGATCCCCTTCGTGTTCTTCGCGTTCTACCACCTCCCCACGAATCCCACCAAATCCGTGAAGACCGGGCCTCCCCTAGGGCACAGCCCTATCATATGGTATCAAGAGCTCCTTGGTTGCCATGTATTTGACCCCCACACCCCCAAAAAAATTCTTGAGAACATTTCCGAAAATCCCAAAAAATAGCCCCAATTTGGACTTGGTTGGATCTCGCGATTTGTTGAGTTTTTGGTGGTTTTGTTCCGATAGAAACTTGACTTTGGTGTTGATCTACAACTCCCCCACCTTCCCATAGCTTTTAGTGCCAAATTTTCCTCGAATTCGAAGGATTTTGGACCAGATTTCTGCCCAAATCGACGAACACCCCGCGGATCTGATTGCGACCGGAAGTTTTGGCCGGCAAGATCAGAGGTTCCGCCCGGGACCGGAAGTACCGCCCCCAGATACCGGAAGTTCCGCCAGTCCAAATTTTTGACAGCTACCTTCGTTTTTTGTTTTGGCACTACCCCTTTTATGTTTGGACTTCGGTTTTGAGTGCCATTTCAGCTACCACAAACTTCCGCAACATCGACAATGACGACGGCACCCCGAGGATCCAAGCAGTTCATTTGACACCACCCACCACCATAGCAAGTTGGAGATCGTCGGCCACCATCATCAAGTGGTATAACTTGCCCCTTACCTTGTAGCCCTAGCCTCTTTTGCGTACCTTTCCCATCGAGAGTGGCTATCTAGTGTTGCGAAGCATTGCGCAGGCGTCCCGACCGTGAGGGTGTGCGTGTGTTGAGCAAAGCTACGAAGCAAGCTCGTTGTGAAAAGATAAGCAAAAGAAGTGTGACATACTTACATATGTAGTAGTATCCTTACATAGTGAGAAAAAGAAAGAAAATACAAAAAGAAAAAAGAGTTTGAGTGACACCTATTCACAAAAGAGTCCAAAGCTTATAAGCAAAAGAGAGAAAAGAGAAGAGAGGCGTTTGCGCAAATCTTTTTTGCTTCTCAATTTTGCATCCAAGCCACGGTCTCTCTTGCGTTAGCGTGACACCGAGCAAGTAGTCTTCGTTAGGACCAATTTTATTCGTGCTCATTTTCCTTGGTCACGCTAACCCCATTTTGTCCCGTGCGTGTGTTCCACCGTGTGTATGCCTTTTGTGATCACCGCTTTTGACTTGAGACTTTTGGATCTTACCCACTTTTGACAATAGACTTTTCGTTTGGTTCTTCCATTTGGCTTTCCACATCCATACCTAACACCATATAGAATTTTTTTTGTGTGCGTGCATACATATCGGTTGTCCTCTGACTTGAAACACCTTTTCGATTTTGGTTTGCAAGTTTTGACACTTTTGGTAGTTTTTCCTAACTACCCACAACATAGTTCTTGTTTTAGTTTGTAACCATGTCTAGTGGAGAAGGGAACCAACTACCCATGACACGGCACCAACATTGGATAGCTACTCAAGTCGTCCACTCCAAGCTCAATGAACTAGAGGCAATGATGGAAGATACCACCTTAAGCTATGAAGTAAGAGCTCAAGTGCAAAGGAGAGACCTCAATAACCAAGTTCAAGACCTCCATGAGAAGATTGATGCTCAAGGACAAGAGTTGAAAGCAACACTCGACATACAAGGTCAAGAAACAAGAGAGATGAAGACGGCGTGGGACACTATCATTCAACAACTCAACCGACGAGACAAGAGAAGACACCAATCAAGGTCTTAGCGCTCTCATAGTTCAAGGTCACGAGCTCCTACACCGTCTCATCATGATTCCAATGAAGACCCATGTCACCATAATGTGGATGATCAAGTGCTTCAACAACAAGCTCAAGAAGCGGAGCAAGCACGACTTCGAATTGACCAAGAACGTCAACGCCTTGAGGAAGTGCGCCTTCAACAAGAGAGTAGAGACTCTCCATGCTCAATTCCAACAAGAGCAAGAACGCCTACGACATGATCAAGATCTAGTTCATGCAAGGGAACAAGAACGCATCCGCAATGAACAACAAGCACTTGAAGAACAAGAATGGCAACGACTAGCACAAGAAGCTCAAGCTATAAGACAACACCTTAATGAAGAGGAACAAAGGCAAGCGCACCAAGAGGGCCAAATCATCAATGTTATTCAACCTCAACGTGATGGGGCACCACGCCCTCAAGGTCAAGACAATCGTCGCCATCATGATGATCGACGTCATGGTAGAAGACCACATCATCGAGCACGAGAGGTTGAGATAAATTAAGAATCAAGTCATCACCAAGCATCAAGTGAAGAAAGTGTGATGCCTCGACATCGCCGCCACAATGAAGATCAAGCTCAAGGTCATGGAAGACCGCCTCCTCGTCAACAAAACAGAAACAACAATCGAGATGCTCAAGGTCCACAACCTCAACCTCAACAACGTCAAGACCATGGTGAAGAAATACCACATCCTAGACGCAATGACCGTAATGAGGAAGAAATCTTTGGGAAGCTAAAGTTCACCATGCCCAATTTCCAAGGAGAATAAGACCCCGATGCATACTTGTCTTGGGTTCTCAAAGTTGACAAAATCTTCCGCATCCACAACTTCTCCGAAGCAAAGAAAGTGGTCATGGCATCACTTGAATTTGAGGGATATGCAAATGTTTGGTGGGAAGAAGTAAACAAGAAGCGTGCTCAAGAAGACTTAGAGCCCATTGATACATGGGAAGAGATGAAATAAGTGATGCACACCCGCTTTGTGCCCACTCACCACAAACATGACCTCTTCAACAAGCTCACTCAACTCAGGCAAATCTTCAAGTCCGTTGAGGAGTATTACAAGGAGATGCACATGACCATGATGAGTGCAAATGTCGATG